>NW_026862742.1:0-348013 GCF_026571515.1 Ruditapes philippinarum | reverse complement strand
CGGATTTTTCTATCTTTCTTTTTTTCTCTGTTTGAACATAACGTATACGAACAAACAACATGAATGTGATTAGATAAGCACTTTTAATTTCTCTTAAAACTCATGTTTATATCTGAAACGTTCACAAACAGGACTTTAAGACGTTTCGGGATGTTTTCATATAGGACGAAACTGTACAATAGAATTTCTTAAATTTTTGGCATGTTTGTTAAATTAATGATGACAGAAACTTTTTTGAGCGAAAAAAAAAATTGTGAAAAATCCCCCCTTTACAAATTTTTGTCAAAGTGGCATTAATATTGCTTATAGGAGATAACTTGCCTTTTTAAGAAAATTGGATTTTTATTGTAGTGCCTTGATTAAAAATATACTTTTAGCTGTACACTTGTGTCCGTATTTTTAATTTGTTTACGTATCAAAAAAATGATCAAAAGGGCCCCCGTACAAAATTTCTCTGAAAGGTTGATTTGGTAAGGGAACAATTTATTTTAATGGTAGTAATGTAATGACTTTGGTTTCAATCCCAATAAATGATGACAAAGTCCCGAATCACTTTTTCCTATTTTTTTTGAATTTTGTCTAGGGTTGACTTGCTGGCCCCTTGACAATCATTTAATTTTTTGCTTTGTCCCCAAGTTATATTTTAGTGTGAAAAATTTTTGAATTTTATTAGATACTCAAATGTGCAGGAAATGCTGGGGGAAAAAATCTTTTTTTATCCCCCTCTTTTTCTTTTTTATCGTTTTTGCCGCTTGTTGCCCTGCATTAGGCGGGGCCCAAAATTTTGTATGCAAACCCCGTTACAAGATGAAAATTTGTGTTTATTAAAGTCTCTCAAGCATTGAAGCTTTGCTCGGCGCTTTTTTAAAATTCCTTTTGGCCCTTGACCTTTGACCTAAAACCTGGTTTATGTGGCAGGCAGCTTTTTTGTTGTGAAAATTTCTAGCAGTTTCATTAAATTTTTTCAATGGTGTAGGAAAATAGCTCCCCAAAATCGTGGCGCCCCCCGCGGGCGTTTAAAAATAACAACTTTTAATGTAAAAAAGTTAAAAACCTTTCGTGTACCAAAACGAAACTGTGCATTTTCAAAAATAAACTTTCCGGTATATGTATATCATTGATACTAAAACTAATAAATGATGGAAATTGAAATGTTTATTTAGATTAACGAAACATCATGTTGATATTTTTATATACATTCTACGCTCTGTTTTCTCTCATTTATGTTTTTGCCTCATGTGTATATTTTCATAAATCTCTCTTTCTCTTACTTTACATACAAGTTTGTTAGATATTCACAATAGGTTACTGACAAGTTTTGACATATTATCTTTATATACTTATAACGAAAGGTAGTCTCATTTGGGACAACAATTTTTTGACAAAGAAACTTCTGGAAATATTTTAGAAATATATAGCTTTAAACGACTTTGCAGATATGTAATTATGTTTCAGTTTATCGGAGCCATTTGACTTAGAATGATACAGATGTAATGTTATGTTTTGAACCTAAAAATGCAAGAAAGATGTTCAATTACGACAGGGTTGGTAAATCAAGCTAAGTTAAATTAAGTTATACATGTAAATGCCATGTTACTTTAGATGGTTTTTACCTTGACCTATCTCTTTGGTACTTAAAAGTCAATTAAATATATTTTTTCAACATAACTTTTAACATTTTGGTTTGGGCAATAGCTTGTGATTTGACAAATCTAATGTCTAGATAGGAATATCTGTAGCTGTATGAAACCCGTAAGAAGAATTTGACTCTGAATACTGATATATTAATATTGATATTTAAACTGAAATGAGGATAACTTTGTAATCCAATTAAGCGTACATGGTCAAATTATCAAATACTTTCTTCAAATTTGGGATGTGAATCTAATTCTTAACATAGTTTACTATTTAACGTCTTCATCGAAAATGCTGCTGAGCACAGGTTTTGTTTTAACAGTTAAATGTTTATAACAATTTAATGAAATAGGTGATCTTTAAAAACAAAATCCTTTACATTTTTAAAACGCTTCAAAGTTACTTATACGTATATATTAAATACGAAGTAAAAGTTTATTCTTTTCAAAATGTTTATTGTTCATTTGTGTCTTAATAATCAAATTGTATCATTGCATGATTTGTATAGGACTTGTAGTTACAAATATTTTTTATCTAGACAGCTGATTTGTAGCTGATAGTTATTAAAAACTCTCTATATTGATGATTTCTTTAAAATCTTTGATATTTTCAACTCATATTTTAAATTTCGCTCTTGTTCAGGTAGATGTAAATTCAATGCTACAGTTAAGAAAAAGAAATGGAAGAATATTACATTAATTTAAACATTATCAGACTCATTTATTTTTTTAAAAATGTAGCATTTATATGTTTACAGTTTACTTTTCAAATTATTTACTGTATCTGATAAAAAAAAGTTGTTGAACACATTGTCATTGTCGTTACTTCGACTTTCGCGTTTCGGGGCGAAATCACAACACGAAAATCTGCCGTATTTTCGTTATTTCAACCTTTGCGTTTCGAGGCGAATACACGACAAACAAAGGGCGCGGACACGAAAGATTTCACCCCGCCGACAAGGAAACTTAAACAATGAAATATTTTTCGTCCCTTCGCGTGTTAAAGTGTCGTTATTTCGCCTAGAATGTTTCGTGTTTTCGTGTCTTCGCCCCGAAAGGCGAAAGTCGAAATAACGTCAAATAGGTATGTTTTCGTGTCTTCGCCTTTCGACTTTCGGGGCAAAACACGAAACCACGAAATGGCAGAAATCAGCCACCATACTTCATACTACATCAATTATTCTTTTTGAAGCAGATGAGGTCGAACTTGCGAAATTGTAACTACTGGACTAGTTGTATATTTTTGGTTTTATGCATTTCATTATGCTAACAGTAAACAGCCAAAGACGATATCCCATTCGTAAATGGTTTACTACATGATTTATATAAACACACAAGTGTTAATCAAAATCAAAACTCTAGTGTATAAACAAGATGACATGACAGTGTTTACACAATATGATTTATTTATAAGCGAATATAAACATGTTTACTTTTTATTAAGGCAAAAACATTAAGTAAGATTTTCCCACATTCTAAGAAAATCTTCTGCGTCAGATTTGCAAAATTACGACTTCCTGTTCTATATTTACGTCACAAACATTAAATCATCATGATGCAAATTTAAATTATTTGTTTGTTTGTTTGTTTGTTTGCTTGTTTGTTTCATTTTACGCCTTTTCCCAACAGTAGTTCAGTCATATAGGCGGAAATTTAAATGATCTTCATAGAATCATGTTTATGATCATGATTTGCATGTTTGTATGATATTCTATCAAACAACTATTCCAAAAAGAACTTAAATGTTTAAAAATACTAACGTGTCATGAGAAAACAATTCATTTTAAGTGTTGAAGATAACATTTCGCTTAAAATATGATAAACAAGATCAACAAGGTTAAGCGGCGTTCAATGAACGCAACCCCCACCCGACCCAGCAACAAGAGCCAGTGACAAGTAGCCCAGGAGCCGGTTCTAGGGAACATGAAGGACATCGCACCTTTCCAGTATCCCTCATGAACCGAGTCTGCAATTTTTATGTAATTTTGTTATTTTCGTTGCTTTTGTGGGATCTTTTCTTTACTATATCTTCAAATATTATAAAACAGTATTTGATTTTTATCAATATCAACCAAGTTTAAGGCAGGGCAGTCTTTAACTGCAAAATGTATTGTAAATTTACATCATGAAGCTAATATCATATGAGAATTTATAAATTATTTTGTTTCGAACTGGTACATAAAAAGAAAGTTAAGCTAATTGTAGTTACGTGTACGTTACGGAATGCTTGTTTATGCTATCTATTTCTTTTGGTTTCAACGCTTATTAAATGCCATCCTATTATAGAAAAGCTCACTAGGTCTTAAAAAACTGAAATGTACATTGAAACAAGCCACGGTAATAGGTAATTTTATACAGTATGTAACAAAAAATGATTAGGTAATTATACAAATGCGTGTGCGTCATGCATATCAACACAAAATGTGTCATTCTAGAGAAAATTATCAGTCTGATCAGAATCCATGCTGTTCGCTTACAAATCCTATTACTGAAACTGATAGCGAACAGCATGGATCCTGATCAGACTGCGCGGATGCGCAGGCTGGTCTGGATCCATGCTGGTCGCAAACCCACTATGTTGGTTTTGTCGGGACACGGCTCATATAACCTAACATGATGACTACCGTCTAAACACATCTGCGGACATTTCTAAATTCTAAATTTCTCCATTACAATGTCTAAATAATTAATTCTGCTTAAGCCGGCGCCGGGGGGCGTGGACGGTAGTTTGATTTTTCCATTACCGTCCACGAATAGGCTTAATCGAACTGAATCTGTAACTTTTACAATTGTGTCGTATTGGGGGTTCTTTATCGATTCCGTTATTTCTCTATTTTACACAATATTGGAATGTAAGGCATTGATATATTTCAACTTTTATGTTTCAGATGATACGATACACTTCCGCTTGAGTTTTACAACTTGATATATAAAGTAATGTTACCTTTTTTATTCTAGGACATCTGTCCATAACTGTTTTTCTTGGTAGAATATAGATGTATTCTACGAAAAGCTCGTTTTCTTTGCTGTGTAATGTTTGTCATTTTAAAACTACTTTTTAACTGTTATGATATGTCTATAAGAAAATATTTTCAGTGTCAATTATTTAGATTTTTTATTCTACACATTCTTTAATACATCAAAGCTTGCAATACAAAATTAATGCCTTTCACTACAGCGTCACACTCAAATACATTGATTAAAAATTCACTTGAATATTGCAAAAGTATCAGGACTAAATGTTCGAAAAGGATCAACATATAGAGGTTCTAATAAAGTAATGTTATTTTTTAGATTGACAAAAAGTAGCGAAGCATATTCTTATGTACAGCAGACACTTTAACTGTTTAAAGGGGAAAACACTATGTAAATAATCGGCTTTAGGTTTGAAGGCTAATTTAATATTTGCAATAATTCTAACCTTTTAGATTTATACTTAAGAACACTTTTGATATTTAAACAACATTCAGGACTCTTTTATACAATATATTTGATGTAAAATCTTAAAATACAAATACCTCTCCTTGGTCATTTAATTAACTTTGCATAATTTGATTGTATAACTGTTTATGAAATTCTGATAAATTGGTCCGGCAACAGAAAAAGGCATTTCTAATGAGTGGATGTGTTTTTTAAGAATAATCTGAATAAATCTGGATAAGTTGAATTCTTATAAATGTTAAATGTTATATGTGTGTATATATTGTAAACATCAAATAGCCATGGACAGTTATTTTGTCTTATTCAATTTATTAAGTTCGCGTGCAAAAGTAAGACAAATATGAAAAAGTAAATGTCACTGAAAACAGCAAATATATTCATTGTTTGCTACATTTAATTTAATTTCTCGAACACAATAGAACGCATATAGCATTAAATCTGAACTTTTCTAACCAAAATGTTAAGCGCGTTAACTTTAATTAGTAAAGCGTCTGAGATGTTTATGTCAGTATATTGTAATTGTTTCACTGCCTTTTTGAATTGTAATGAAATATCAAACTATTTTCTTTTATTTATATTACTTTATATGATATTTTTTGTTTGTTTGAAACAATTTTACGCCTTTTTCCAACAGTATTTCAGTCATATAGGCGGGTAGTTTCCTAACCCTCGTTCCTGGAGAGTTACACAAGTACTAGACTACCTTCCTCCGCGCTAAACTACCAAAGTATCTCCCGGGGATCGAACCAATGCCAGAGAGGTAACTGGATTAGAAGTCGTCGACTCCAACCCCTCGGCCACGGAGGCGGTATACTTTATATGATATTGAGGTAACATTTGTTTTTACAGATATTTAAGAAATAACATGTTTGGACGCACGTCTTGAATTTATAATCCGTTCATAAGAAAGCTCTTTTTTGTATATATGAATGTTAAAGTTGGACATGGATTCCGCTATCAGATAGTTTCATCACAATCGTGACAAAAACACGGGCGTATCAGACATGTGCATTCACAGAGATAAAAACTTCAAACAAGTTTGTGTTCATGGATAGATGTGCTGTTTATATTAATTATGATTGTGGATGGTCATAAACATAGTCAATGTCACGTCCACATCTAAACCCTCCTGTAACTAGTGTTGCTATTCTTGATACATTTCTTGGAATAAATATCTTAAATTTTGTTTGAGTAATGAGAAAATCACCGTAACGAGAAATGACTGACTTGTTTAGTAAATCATTTTCTAAAGTAAGCTTGGAGAATATTTAAAAAATATTGATACAGTAAAAAGTATTTAGCTGAGATGATAATGTGCATATGAATATTATAACAACGTTTGTAATATGATGTATATTGAATTAAAATAGAGTAAAATGGAATTCCTAAATAAAGTTCCAAACGACAACGCTCGATTAGCAGCTTACTCTGTGCAATCACTACAGCAAGGGGCAGGACGTGAAGTGGTTGCACACTTGGTTCAAGCGAGAGAATTGGTTGCAAACTTGACAAAATGGCAAATACGGCGTCATTTTATGAAACAGGTGAACGAATTTTTGCCAGGCAAGTAGGTTTCTTTGTTATTTTGAAGTTCATTAGTATGTCTATTCCATAATGCAATATATATATGCCACACTCGGTTAAAGGTTTCAGCATCCTAGATAATGTTCTGACGAAGTTATTGAAGATATAAACTGATCATGTAGATATTTTGAAATTTGACATGTGACTGTTCTGTTCGTTTTTTCTCCTAATTTATTCGAATTTGTAAGTTTTGAACTGCATTTAACAATATAAAAATATGTTTCTGTCAATACTGTACAAATGGTTTAGTTCGCAAGTCCGAAGATAACATTCAATACACAAAAATATATTGTTCAAGCACATTTTGGTTGCAGTCTTATACTTCAAGCATTTTTGGTTGCAAACTTCTGTGTCAATAATGTGGCATGCATATTTTTAGCGAGGAATAACTTATCTTTTTTTTTTTAAATAATTAGCAATATTAAGGCAATTATACCCGTTCATCGAATAAGAAATATATATACAAACTGTGCATGCGTGCAGATATATCCTTACACAGGGTCTTTCAAATACACATATATATAAAACACAATATGCTAAATTGAAGTTCAGTTGTGTTTATCTTCATCATTTTTTCTCCTCGATATACTTCTTTTCTTTTTACATAGTCTTAGGACTTTTTTATCTTGGCATGATTAACAGTAAAGGAAAAGAAGAGAAAAATAGCAACAAACAGCTTTCATTATTGTTCTTTTTTTGAGATTTGAAATAAATTTGATTATATAGTGGATAAAAACTATATTAACATTGACACAAGGGCATTATTCACATGTTTCTTTAAATTGTTCCTTATTATTGATCAATCGAAACATCTTCCAAATTCCCTAACTCGAACAATGACTTTAAGTAGTTTCGTCACATATCAGTCAATGTAGATTACCAATCGTATATCAGTTATATTATAATCTAATAGTCAAAATAATTTTTAGAATACCAATTGACATATATGATATGTACATCAAATCCGAAATATTGTAAACAAGCATGTCGTTTTAACTTTTGGATTATAAGTACATTTACATACTTTATGTCCATAGCAACTGCTGATCTTTACATATGAAACAAACAAAATAACATTTATTGTGGTTTTGATAAACTTTGGAAATTTTGCCGAGTAACATCGTATGTGTGCACATTTCCTTATGTTTATGATGAAAATAATTCACTTACATACAGCAGTACTCTCACATACGTTTGTTTTGTATGTAGTTTTCATTTGCATGTTACTTATGATGACATATTTAAGAATTGAAGTATCAATAGATATTTTTCTTCTACATGTATGTGCTATTATTTTGTTTGCAGGTTTTTACTGATGATTATAGTATTGAACTGAGAACCATGTAATTTGAAACATAAAGTGCATACTTGTTGTAAAAGAAGAAAGTATAAATAACATTTATAACAAAAACAAGTAAAAGAACATAAATGTCAATACTTGCCATTGAAAATAGGTTAATAAATATAAACTACTACAATCCTTTTGCAAAGTTTTACTAATGGATTTCAATAGAATAAGAATAAGTTTGCAACCAAAAATGCTTGAAGTATAAGTTTGCAACCAAAATGTGCTTGAACAAGATATTTTTGTGTATTGAACGTTATCTTCGGACTTGCGAACTAAACCATTTGTACTGCATTGGCAGAAACAGATTTTGTTATTGTTAACTGCAGTTCAAAACTTACAAATTCGAATAAATTAGGAGAAAAAACGAACAGAACAGTCACATGTCAAATTTCAAAATATCTACATGATCAGTTTATATCTTCAATAACTTCGTCAAAACAGGATCTAGGATGCTGAAATCTTAAACCGAGTGTGGTATATATATTGCATTATGGAATAGACATACTAATGAACTTCAAAATAACAAAGAAACCTACTTGCCTGGCAAAAATTCGTTCACCCGTTTCAAAAAATGACGCCGTGTTTGCCATTTTGTCAAGTTTGCAACCAATTCGCTCGCTTGAACCAAGTGTGCAACTACTTCACGTCCTGCCCCTTGTACAGATACATGTCAACTGTGGTGAAACTTTCGAACGATGCGCAGATTAATAATTTCAATGATGAAATGTGAATTATGGTGAATATGGATATAGTACAAACTATTTATAAAGTTAACACATTTAAAGCATCTGTAATTGTTGGACTATAATTCGCTGATTTTAACAAACTTTAAGTTGTGCTTTCTATTTTAGCCCTTTCACTGCTTATGCCGTCCCTGTTATTTTCGGTGTATTTGCCATATGAACGGCTTTAGCCGTTTCTATAATAAATAATAGTTATAATAATAATTAATAATAATAATAATAAAAATAATAAAATAAATATAAAGGAATTATACCATCGACAATAATTATTATTATACTCACAGATTTGGAACATATAAATTATTATAACACTAAATAGCAAATAATAATAATTATATTAATTAATAATATAGTTAATTTCTTAGAAAACCTCTGGCAAATAGGTGATCAATAAAACAATAACCCTCTGGCAGCGAAAGTGTTAATATTATGGTTTTCTTTGCATGTCACATAGTACTCTTTGTAAATATACCACAAAGTATTGTATATTAATCCATTGTATGTGATAAATTTACATATTTATAAAATGTTTAAAATTATATGTCAGAATCACTTCTTGATAAACAGTTAGTGAAAACAACAACATCAACAACAAAAAAAGTATGATTTTAACAGATAAGAATTATTTGTTCTTGAACAATGAACATTTATAAATCAGATACAAATTAGATAAAGTCATCACATACTAATTTAGTAAATACTTGTAATAGGTAGACCTTGAATACGCTGTAATATCTAAAGATACATACGGATTATAAGAGTTGATGTTAGTTATTATCAGCTGAACACACTAAATAATCTTGTTTAATATACAAAAAGAAATTATGATTATGCTGCAATGAAACTGATAAAACAGATGTTGTTATTCTTTTATAGATGCGTGGCGACTTTATCTTAATTGCACACTTAATGCTAGTTTAAAATAAATTGATAATTTTATGTATCAAGTTTTATCCGCTGATTATTTACTAAATCTATAGTAATAACCTGTAGTCATCGCCACTTTTTCATTTTGATTTATTTTATCAAATTATCACAACTTACTATTTCTTTAGATAAATAAGTAACTTTAGATAAATAAAAACACTTCAACATGCGATGTAATTAGACACTCTTGACATGATTCAATTAGCGATATTAAAAAGATTTTTGTATAAACAAGTATTTTTGAGAAATAAATATGAAGGGGTGATTTAAAGATATTTAATATTTTCCAGTTTTTTTTTGTTTTTTGTTTTTTTTTGTCATACACATATCGTTATACACGTAGTAAATATTGTAACATGCAATTTGACCTAAAAGACGACCCAAAGTTTTATTGATAACATTTTCAAAACATTATACAAGCTTTAGATGGTATAAAATCTTCATGTCAAGTTAACTAAAAGATCTAGATTTCTTTTTAGATTATTAAAGATATAGATTATTGACATATTTCGGTGTACTGTAAGGAGCAATATCATTTAAAAAAATGTCACAAAAAAAAAACGTAAGAAATGTGAAAAGTACAGTAAGTTCTTGTAAATATTAAAATGTTTTGCGAGCATGTATAAAGTTGATTTTGTGAAACTTAAAAAGTGTTCAGAGTATCAAGAGTATCACTTGTATTTTAGAAATGTTTAACAAGTACATTGATGTTAAGTTTTAAAGATGCACGGTGGTACTTAAATAACACATAAATGGATCATTTTTAGTCACTTTTGTTGGTGTTTTGTAAAAAGTGTCTGATACTTTGACCAATAAGGTACAGAAGATAATCATTAGACTGTTTATGCTCATTTTTTTTATTTCGTCGAAATGCTCTCGTATTATACATGTATTTCAAAAATAAGAAAATAATTCACAATGTAAGTTTTTCATTAATGCGATGTATCCACTGAGGAAACGTTTTTCGTCATTACGATTTTCTTAAATGATAATAAGATTAAATTATCTTTAAAGTTTTAAATCCTCTACAATCAGACATTGTAATCGTAATACGAATTCATCAGAGACACGTGACCTGTCTAGAAAAGATACATAGGTAATTTGTTTGAAGAAAGTTACGCTATTAAGGTAAGTAGGGAAATCCGTTTCAATATTCTATTTTGTATCACAGGAAAATGTTACTTTATCAAAATGAGATGATAAGGAAAACAAGTTTATAATATTTTCAAAACAAAGACAAATCAACATATTTCTTTTTTATCTTGACAGCTGTCATGTATTGAAGATACTTGTAAGAAGGTTTTGAAAAAAGAAAAAAATACACGAAACCAAATAAGACATTTACATACTTACTTTATAGTAATTTAAGTAGAAATAGAAAGTAATTTTGTAACAAAAGCAATGCGGTCTTTCACTAATACTAAACATATTTAAAAACAAAGACACGCTATTTGAGTGTTTATTTTTATTTTGCATTCAGAAAAGTAATATGTCTGATCCTTGAAGATCGTTCAACAAAACATTTTTGTTGTGTTTGTGGTATTTTAAGTTTATATTCGATTTATTTCTTCTTGTGGATTCCAGTGTTGCTATTTGCATAATATAAAGTCACCCTTAGGATATGTTGCTATCTTTCACGACTTGTATGCAATATGCATCTCAACCTCGCATCCTTGTTTTGAATTCCAAATTAATTAGTTCCGCCCATTGTTTTCTTATAAACACATCATTTTAGTCGTACTTGCCGTTGTTAATAGAATGGCAAGGACTTGTCACATTACAAGTTTATAAATATAATTGCCATATGAACATAGCTTAGAAGTTCACATATCTGGTGATGTTTCTAAGCTTAAACGTTAAAAAACTGTTTAAGTTTGTGCTTTATTTATTCACTTAGTGATACATCTATCTGTTTCATAATGAAGTAGAACAATGAAAACAGAACCAAAGTTCATAACTCATTTTTTTAACTTTACTTTTGATTACCCCGGTATGATGACAAAATATAAATATAAGTCGATTCAATATAAACACTAGCTTAAGGTCTTCAGCGTACCCGTTTATATACTATGACATGACGTGAACGCTGAAGATAACCCCGTAGGGAAAGTCCACCAATAATCGTGCCAGGAATCTGACACGCTCGTATTTATTCATCGAACATGCCATGAAGTAAAGTGAAGCATACCTTGATAAAACTATATATAATCTGTTGATAAGCCAAGGATGGATAAATAAAAATCTTATTACGAACATAAACTACCTAATAGTTTTCCGACAGGTAAATTTTCGGCACTTGGCCGCCATATTGCCAAAATGTTTGATCACGTGATTACGAGATTGACCTTTATGAACACATGTGCCTCCAATATTTTTTATAAATTACTTTTTTTAAAGATATTGAAAAGGGGTGATTTACTGACTTTTATATTCAATAAAATCGTATTTAAGTACTAAAAAATAATGAAAATAAATAAAAACATTATCTTGAATAAAAATATCGAAATCATGTCAACAAAAAAGTTCTAAATATAGTACACGACTCTATTCAAATCTGTTCCCGCGAATGACGTCATACGAGGTCTCGCGTGGCACCTGAATGTCATGGCCGACTGTAGTCGGCGTAAATTGATATTTTACAGTTAAATAGGCAATTTTAATGACGGTATTAATGTTTTGATACTTTAACTGGTATAGAACGATATTTAAATGATTGTTTTATCGTAAAATGCACAAGAATTGATTGGTCAAGTGTATTTGCAAGAAAAAAACAAGAATAAATCATCTTATGTTATTCTGGTTAGGTTTCGTAACGGGTCTAATCCAAAACTTTAATGCCGCATCAGATGAAAAACAAAAATGTTAAATAGCGGCTTATAAAGTTTTGGAAGCCAGAACTATATAAACACCAATTAGAAATATATATCTTTAAAGATGATACCAGTTGCCGTTTGTAGTCTGATGTCAAACACGTATCCAAGTAAACTCTTAAATTTTAAATTTGTATTCTGAAATTGTATTCTCTAACTATTTCAGCTGGAGATCTTCAACATTTTCATCTCTCTATTCAAGTTGATTCGTTCCCTAAATTTAATTATGTTCTTAATAATAATGAAACAAGCTTTTACCAAATGATGAAATACGTTCTGTTACAATATTTTGCGATATAATTTTACCACTTTGCCGCTAGCCTATATTTTCTTTATAATGAAACGTACCTTTACCAATTTTTGTTTGAATTTAAGTGTACCTCATGATGAGAATTTGGCATTAGATAGAACAATACCTGCAATGTTAGTGGTTTCTTATATATTTTATTTCAAGATTTTAAATTTTCATTTGAAAAAAAATGAGGCGTGGCTTTACTGATTCTATCATGGTAAAAGAGGAGTGTTTTGTCCTGTATTTTTAGCACAGCTTACCTAATTAAACTAATTTTTTTACTTTCAGATAAAGAACACATAATCTGCGCAAAAAAACCCGTATTTTACAAATTTATCATTTATCCTTGTATATTTGAATTCTACATTTATCACTGACTTGAACTTTCCTAAAAAAATGTTCATGTTGTTGAAAAACTCTGATCTTTTTAATTTGATCTTTTATCTCTTTTTCATAAGCGCAATAGCGTTTCGAAAATAATATGTTAGTTATAAATGTGTTCTCACTTATAATATAAAAATTTTGAAAAAAATAACCTTGTTAAAATATTTAACAATTACTTTAAAGCGGAAATACATGCGATACTAATTACGTCATAGTTCGTGATATAGAAAAAATATTGAATAGCCATAAATGCACTTAAACATGATGCTGCAACCGTATTTGGGTATATTACCACATTGGCACTAAAACTTCACAAATCTTAAATATGTATTAAATGTTTACTTATATAAACTAAAATACGTAAAGGTAGTTAATGTGCACCAGATTTGTTTCACAAGAACCATTACTACGTGGAACAATAAAGACAGAACATACTTCAAAAGTGCAATTAATTAGACTCTAGTTTTAGTATTTGCATGACAAAACGGTTTTTTTTTTTTTTTTTTTTTGTACACATCTCAAATAGTTTACGTTTTGAAGTCTTCTAATATTTTGGATTCGTTTAGAGAATTTAGAGTATTTTTGGTTTTCGCGCAGAGATTGAGATGTGTTGTGTAAACAATACTATTTTCAGTAATTTCTATAACTGTTTTCAAAATATCACAATCATTAATGTCAATACCTAAATATCCATCAGAGATCGGTTTAATCATGCTTACGCTTTTTGGAAAGAACTGTGATGATGTCTTTCTTTTGTTTAGTTAATCTTACTGTTGGCCGCGATTGGCCATATCTCGCTGTTTCATTTGGTTGCTATGGTTGATTACTCCGCTACACTGATTCAATGTACATTCCCCGGATTTAGAGCCGCCAGTACATGGTACCTCGATTTTAAGGTTTCTATTCGTAAGACAATAATTATTGGATAACCAGATTGAGCAAGAACTCGAAAGTACGATGGTCCATGATGATTTCCTTTGTCACAGAGCGCTCCATTTGGACCAATTAGCTCTACTAATTTTTATGAATGGAAGACTCGCATGACCCGATTATTGATCGTCAAACCTCTATGACGCTATTCAGAATGTCATTTCTATTACAATTCTTTACAGATTAACTATTACTTTATAACAGTTGAGATATCACTCTCAGTAACTACAAATACCTTAAGTGTTATTAAGTATAAACACATGCTCCCATTTCTCTTGGGTAAGTGGGTTTTAATTGTTTTTGAAACGTGTGTAAACATTGCTTTAATGACAAGGGTGGAGCTATGAGATTTATCCTTTATCATAGGCGTTTTTTGGATTTCATTCATTTGCTTTACTACATCTATTACTAAACATTTTTTGAGTTAATAAAGTTGATATATTGCAGTTTTTGCCAAACATAGTTTCCTCTTTATTAAAAAGTATATCGATGCAAGAATGCCCGGCATTTAACATTCTTGACAAAAAATCCGTCTTGAACGATGCAGAAACCAGTTCTGAAGAACAAAAAAGCCTGGTTTCAGGCTATTGTGTCACAAAACGGAAAGTAAGTCAACAATGTTTTAGTAATGATTCTCTTGTAAACAGATACTCAGTTACATGTCAAAGAGCAGTTGAATATTCCACCAAACAGATTTAAGCTAGTAATTGCTAGTCCTACACTAATCTAATGCGCTATTAACGAAAAATACCACGCTTGTCTTTTGAGGTGTGACAAATAATTTGCGCACAACTTTTTTATTAACAAAGTTACAACTCTATAGGTTTTAATCAAAAACCTTATTTTAATCCTTGTTAGCACTCATGCATGCAAGAGACAAGTAATTAAAAGACGCCATCAGATAATTATAATATCATTAAAATGTGATATTATTTTCAAATAAATAAAGCAGCATTAAGTTTTGTTTAAAAAATTCATACATAAGTAATATAATCAAAGATGTTATATTTTCGATCTTTGTGAAATTGGGTTCATCGACTGGGCATTATTGTTGTGCTGTACCATGGTTTTTGTTGTTTTCCTAAATTTGACCTTTTCATCTTGCCGCGTGTTCCAGCCTATCTATTCATACTGAATACTCTGTACTAATCATCCATAGGATTGTTACTGCGCTCTCTTCCACCTTTGCTTTTGCGTTTGTCCTTTCCCGTCTCGCCTTGTGTGACCGTCTTGTTCGTCTACTCAATGGCACTACTTTCACATAGAAGGTTCTGGTATGACTAACCGGCGTCATGAAACACATCGCGAATGTCTTCTGGATCAAAATGACAGCGTTGTGTGTTAAATGTGTGAATTCTTCTGAAGCCCGGTGTCCGAGCGGAGACGGGTAACGGCGGAACTTGCTTTCCGGATACGTCAGATGAACCAGGCTGGAATTCAAATCCGACCTGCAAGATTTACAATTTCGTCGTTTTGGTCCTTCTTGTAGAGACTCTATTTTTTCCACTATGTTTGATATGATATCAACTGACAAGCGTTTTTTGTGTAGAGCAATATTCAATCTATATTGAACACAAAGTCTGCATGACTATACTATTTAGAGACATATTGAAAGTTCTATAAATATATTCAGATTCATATAAACAATGCTCCGTAGACGTACTCACTATCGCGGCTAATCATTGTTCTTTTTTAATGGGAGGAAACACCGCTATCATTCTGTCTAAGTAAAACTAGACCTTATTAAGATTGATTGATATCCAGCAATGCTGTTTCGTTTTCACCCATTTATTGTTTTTTTGTAAGTATAAATTGGCATCAAGCAGCTTAATTGTACATATAACTTTAAAAAAACAAGTTCATCATATAAAAATTTATGTCTTTTAAAAGCTATTTGGTTTGACACTTCCCCGCTTTCTTTACAGGGTGTTTTGTAATGTGACATTTTAACTTTTTTAAAGGGTTAAAAAACCCATGAACTTTGGGTTTGCTTACTAAAACAATGCTCTTATATCGTATAATTTAAAGAAAATATCTTTAGTATTGCATACATTTTTAAACGATTACTCTTGTGTTTATA
This sequence comes from Ruditapes philippinarum, assembly GCF_026571515.1. NCBI lineage: Eukaryota > Metazoa > Mollusca > Bivalvia > Venerida > Veneridae > Ruditapes > Ruditapes philippinarum. The sequence continues at coordinate 331,780 of NW_026862742.1, read as the reverse complement.
AAACTGTAGGTTTTTGTTTACTGTTATTTAAATATTTTGTTAGATCTATTGTATTTTGTATATAATATTCTGAATTTAATCATAATATCTGTTTCCTTTAAATAGAATCTTAAAATGTCTGGTCTGTTTTTATGATTTTTTTTAGTGATTTATTAAGCGACATTCGTTACAAATTGAAATTTATGTTTTATAGGTATTATGACAATCTGGAAAAATTTGATTACTCGGAACTATTTATCAAAATAAAATACATAAAAATTTTGCAGACTCGGTTTGAATGAGTCTGTGCATTAGGGATAATGAAAATTGTAACATCCATCACATCCCCAAAGTATCGGTTTGTTACCCAATTTGCAACACTTAAAAGTGGCAACATCAATTCCTCGAAATATCGAACATTCCTTCAGCCCGTAACACGTCCTTTGGCGAATGGAAAATGATGGAGATGGATCTTATTCGGTTTTGTTCCACTTATCTACTGGCAGATTACTTTGCTTCTCGCCATTTGTAAAAAAAAGTGGGCTTGTGATATGTTGTTTAACTGTTCTGCTTCGTTGCATAGGTTAACAAAGTGACAACACGAGGTCCAATACTAAGCTGTCCTTTATGCGGTCAAAATGCAAAAATAATTTGACGAGCTCCGGGGAATTTTGTGTTATGTATATGTTGGAATAAGTGCGTATATTTCAAAAACCTTGTACGTTGGTATCTGTAAAATATCATGTTGACCTTTTGTTGATATCATGAATATAAGAAAATTGTAAGTACACGAATGAGAAATGGACAATAAAACCTTTGATAGAAAAAAGGAAATACGTGGGGCTTAGCGGATAATTATGCAAGTTCTGATTATTTTTTACGCCTTCAATTGTTATCCGCGAACAAAGCTTACTTTTATTTGTGTTGCGAATATTCGTAAGATGATAGTAATTCGACGTAGAAATATTTTCGACACTTCCACCATTTGCAGTCCGAAAACGTCTTTTGAGTATGCTCATTAGGTGTCATGTGATGTTTTCATTTGCTATGTGCCTTTTTACTGAACCGTATTTTAAAAAGTAAAATAAAACTCTTCTAATGACGACATGAGCAGCATCAACTAAAATGTTGTAATAAGTTTTTTTTTGCTTATTGTTGATATTAAACAAACCAAATTCACAAGTAATGCTTACTGAAAGAGGGAAGAGAATTGTTTAGTGTTGAAGTCTTTGAAATCACTAATTTATCTCATACCATGTCGCACAGTGAAGCGTTTTCCGTCTTTGCTTTGTGAAGTTTATATTTTATTTAATTAGTTATCACAAAATCTACTTAGATGAAATCTATGAAAGCACTGATCAAGCAACACCATGTCACACCATTTATCTTGCTCGGATCTGCTCCTTTAATTCAAAAGTAGTTTGTTTCTATCTTAATTATCCCGCTAAATACCGACATGTTTATCCAAGCAATTAAAGTTGGCACAGGAAATGAATCTTATAGACTGTAACTGTTCAAACGTTTTTTTACCAAACATTTCTTATATAACATTTTCACCAATTTAAAAGTGTCGGCATGTGTAAATGTGTTATTTTTTAAATTTTCCCCCAAAGTCATTAGACCCCTGATATAACAGTGTTTAAGCGTGCCGTTCGCACTGATGTATCACAAAAAATAAAGAAAGCTATATGTAGAAAATATCAAAGAAAAAAAACAACAGAAAAGCACGAAAAGATTTTTCTGTCGTGATAGTCTAACTATCAGATTTATATGCAATGCAATTTCTTTTTCAATGTTAACTAGTATCCATGTATTTTATGATACGTGTTGATAATTAACGTTCATTTTAAATAACTCGTATCAGTAATTTCAAGTAAAATTTTTACAGAACGACTTTATCATGATAACTGAACAATATTTTAAATTCCATTCTAAATTGCATGCACTCATAGCTACAATCTAATGGGTATATCAAAGACATCACTGTATGTTCATCCTTGAGGGATTATCAGTGTCATTTCTAATTTCTGTTCTCGCCTTTCCTTTTCGTTACGTTTCTTATCTTATTTCTTTTCTTCCCCTTGTATTTTGATTAGTATTACATTATGATAATTGGAGTGTACAAACCATGTTCTATGATATGCCTTATTAATTAAAAATGATAACTTGAAAACCTAAAAAAAAGTTCCTTGATTCAATAATATGATAGTCTCTTTACTGCAAACAATATCATTTTGTATCTAAACACAAAAGTATAGTTCCGTCATATATTGGCGTTTAAAGCCAATAAATGAATGACAAACTGCTAGGTCATGTGATTTGTCACATTAGCTAACGTGCTCTGACATTATACATGACATAATTATATCCCGACAAATGTCAAATTGGGAGCACTCAATCTCACTGTAAAAAGCAGAACAACTTGAGAAATATATCTATCATATAGCAATCTTGATCCTGCAATTAATCATGTTTTTAAGTAATAAATCCTTGTTATAGTTGATTGTTTTTCTATTCAACCGATAAAACAACAGTATTTTTACAGATTGTCGGAAAAACGTTGCAGTCAAGGGAACCAAAAATCTGACAATATGACAAACTGGTTACTCATGACACATTTCAATCCTATCTTAACTGTCTGTTTTATAAACTAATCTTACTTTGATTTTGCATAAACTCTTTGAGATTTGAGCTGGTTTTTTCTTCATATAGTATATAGCTTGACAGCTATAACAAGTGCAATTATAATTTGTTATTTCTTACACAATTTTTGTCAATCAGTATTTGCTACTAAAAATAGTTACTTCAACCCTCGTTAATAGTATTTGCTTCTAAAAAGTAAACAGTGCTTCGTTAAGTAAATTTATAAAACAATGTAGAGAACAGCGACTTCTACAGTAACTGTAGATGATGTAACTTTCTATTTTTAAATTATATTGTTTACTCCTTGATTAATCTCCAACCATGTAGAATGCATGGTTTTGAATCAACTTCTATCAGATATGTAAATCAAAGCAGCGGTCACCATATAATAGCTTTAAGAACAATTTTACACAGATCTTTATACAAACCTAATTACAATTTGTAACAAATCTGCACTTTTCAAATTTCAAGCAATTACATGTATTGAAACTATTACATCATTTCGAACATAGTAATATAAATATTTGGCAAATAACCTTATGCATATCTTGCATTTTATTTAAACAAACTTAATATACATTTTCTTTGCTGACAGTCCATTCATATTTAACAACGGCAGATAACATTGACATAACCAATCTATAACCATTATTTTAATCCATGGCTAACAATTGCAAAAGGAAATTATATCACATGCCTATGCAAGTCCAATAATAAAATTAGGTGGCTTTCCTTTTAAAGCTAAACAGAACCAACCCGTAAAGTAATTATTCCATATTTCGAATATATTGTGTATATTTCTATATAACAATCATGAAGCAGACAGACCTTAATTATATGTTGAAAGTGAAACACACCAGTTTCATGAAAACCAATGTGGGTTTAAAAACCTAACCTGAACGTTTTTAGTCTTTTATTGCAGTGTTGTCAGAGGTTTTTCAGGTCGATTTTCAGCCGAATAACATGAAAAGCAATTATTGCAGATATCATTTAACGCGTTTAAAAAAAAGCTCCCTATAGTTGCGAATGCATTTTTGTTTCAATAGGACTCTGGACTTTTATTGCATGAATGTCGTCTTTTTCTTACTTATATTGAAATCTTTTGAATGAACGACAACATACATTCAAATATCTTAACAGAGGACATGATTCATTTTATAGATATCCAAGTATCAGCACAGAGCTTTATATCAATAAAAGTATCTGTTACTAGCGACCATGTACACCGAATGTATAATAAAAAAGAAAAAAACGTTGAAAACCTTACAGAACTATTGAAATAATATCAGTTACTAGGTATTTCAAGTAAAATATCATGTATATCAACACAACAGCATTTTCGGCTTTTTTCAAATCTTTTAACATTAACCCAGCGAAGATTGATGAACAGACCTTTATTCCTACTATATTAGTGGATGACTCATGAACCAAAAAAAAACAACACAAAAACCAATATCATCACGTTTCCTTTTAAATCATGCGTTTCTACATATTTATTATATTTCAGTTCTTTTTTCAATATTTTTTTCAATATGATTTGCTTTCTATTTATAGTAAATATAATGGTTTGAATCAACATAACTATTTCATGCGCTTGAGTACCCTTCTCCACAATCTGAAATATAGTTTAGACCAGTTTAACAACCATGTGCCTTTGATCTTTGTACTATAATCATATGTTGTTGGTTCAGGAAGCATGAAGAAAGTACCCAAATTCAAATATTCTCCAGGCCGAGTAGAGTAGAGGTATAATACATGGGAGGTTCTCTTAGCACAAATCGTTAAAGCTCTAACATACCAAAATATTTTAATACCCCGAGTTAATTATTTAGTCAAAGAAGGTGTAAAAGAATTAATTTAATAAAAAATCTTATTCAAGACATGTTTCATTTTGCAATTAATGTTAACGGTTTATTTATCAGATCCTCCCATAATAACACACGGCTTGTTTTTGCTAGTGTGTTGTATCGTTGAAAAGTGCATCAGTGGCGCCACCGCCAAAAAACTATAACGATGCATTGTTTAAAGTATCTGTGAAAAGCCCAAATTAAACAGTTATTATTTTTTAAACAACTAGATGAAACACTTATTTCATATATCAATGTACAATATTGTAAGTTTCAAGCAAATAGGATTTCAAACAATTACCCCGATTTAATGAAATATTAACTTGATTTTCGATGGAATTAATTATACCAAAAAAGGACTATAAATAATTTAATATATATCAAGTGCAATGTCTATCTAAATTTCTTATTTCAATCTTGATTCGATATAAATGTAAAAAAAAAACTGTCTTCATTCCCAAGACTTGTATTACTCCAATATCTTTTATAACAAAATTTGTGTTTGTCCCGGGTTTGGTGAAATCCAGAAAGTAATCTGTACCCTATTGATTTGTGGAAAAAACATTGTTTTTCCGCCCAATTGATGCCTATCTTTTTACGCATGAGCTTCCGTAAAATCGACGTAATAAACGTTCCTATATGTGCTGGCATTGAATCTCTTGGAATGAATTTAATTAATCAATCGTACAAATTACTATTTAATACAGAAATTGTGAAACAAGGTCAAAGATTTTTTAACTTCACCGTATGCATGTCACCAGTGGCAAAAATACTTGAGAGGGTTTTCCGTCCGGGTAATAAGAAGTTGCGCCGATAATACAGATTTAGGAGCTATAAACAATATGACAATAATGTCTCTATAAAAATTTCGACAGCATTTTAAATTACTTATATACACACAGATAAAATACAGTCACATCAAAAATGCATGTAAGCAGATTTAAAAATACCAATCAGATAAAAATCAACAATATTGCAAGACTTAGGTTCTTTTAAAAAAAAATAAACGGCTTCTGCCATCTTTCTCTTTGTATTAGTCACCATCGTACTGTTTTCACAGTCCCATGGTACTGTTCATGTTTCGCGCCGGTGGATGCCTAACGGCCAACATTGTAATTTCCCCAGCAAAACCCAAAAAATCTTATGCTCTCTTTACTTAGCTTATTATATTGGATCCAAAAGTTAATTATTGAATCAAATAACAAAACAACAGACGTCTTAGCCAAACATTGTATTTGACTTGTTACGGTTTCAACAGAACACATAAACCAAGCAGGCAAATAAACATTCTAAAAAAAAGAGAGGGAAACGGGATCCCTAAAGACATTTAGAGTGCGCCAAAAAAAATTTGAAAAAAATTGGCCCCAATCGTTCAAATGAGCCCTGTTACTGGGACAGGAGAATTTGTACGTACAAGGCTTTTCCACTTTCACCACACCCTTTTAATAACTGTTCTTCAACACATTTATAATGTTCACTATTGGTGACTGCTGTTTTAACTTTTTCTTGTTATGGCTGCGAATTAAAGAAGAACCTCAACAAAAGAAAAGCAATTAATTTAAACATATATACAATGAATCCTTATAAAATTGTAAATAAGTACATTTGAATACACTTTTTACAAGGCAATAATCAGCCTTATCTTTATTAAACTTATCAAATGCGAGCTTTATTACACCATTATGAAAGTTCTATATATTAATATTTCAGATTATAACTTTAAACTGGGAGTATCGGCGCTTTTTAAATTAAAAGCACAACATTTTACTTGTCAAGTTATCGCTCAAATCTTTTAATGATATATATATTAATGATACTTATAAAAAAACTTTCAACAGGCAAACCACATAAATTCATAAAAACACATATCGTATGATTAGAAGCAACATATAATGACTGAAATGCAGTTTGTTAAGCATCGCGCTTAAGATTTTATATTTCTAAAAAAAATATGTCTATATTCATCAAAAACCATTTCTAACGAGAAAAAAACAGATGACATGCCGTCAATAATTTCTTGTGATGACATATAAGACGCTAGCGATTATATGGTTTACAACCGTTTAGGAAGATACTAGGAGTGTCTGGATTTACAGAAAGTGTCAGGCTTTATTTGAAAGAAAAACCGGGCCATACGGGGCTTGAGCTAAATAACATAAAATGACTGTTATAAAGGAAAAGTGTATTATTTGATTATAATAAATATAAACTTTACCATATACTGTAAAAGCTCAAGTAGCTTGGTGCGATAAAATATAATCGTTATGATCAGGAAATCTTAAACAAAAATATAGAATTCAAAGTTATTTACATAAATCATATATTGATCTGATCTACTAAGCCTAAGCTGATGTCACGAACCTGATAGTAGTCTATGTGATTGCATTGACAAATTGTTCAGCACGGACCTATAGTAAATTCTTCCAGCTTATCAAACATCTTATCCATGTCCTCTCCCCACGACCTACGTTTCCTCTCTTACACTCCGCTTTAACACATATAACTATACACAGTCATAATACGAATGCAACACACGTGAGACAAACCCCCGGCACGTTCCGATTACTGATGCGCTATCAGTGACTAACCACCGACTTCGAAAAAAGACTTTAACCCTAACCTAAATAACCAGGTGCTTGCCTCATTTTACATTTTAACGAAAACCAAATACTAATATTATATAGGTATTTGGAAGAAGAATAATGAAAAGACTCTGTAACACAACATGGCAATATACTTCCATTATCAATGATACTCTCATGATTTAACGTCTATATGTTAAACCTTGAACGAATTTGACTGTTACCATGTAGTATCTAATTTTGTTCTATGAAAATCAACACCCAGAAAAATGGATATCGAATATCAAATTTACATACACTTCGAAATAATATTATACCTACATGCAGGCATACATGGTATTAACATAAGTTAAATTTACAAATACACTTAATGCCGTGTATCTTCTGTTGATTTAAGACCCTGACTCATCTTTTGCTAACGCTCATTCCCAAAATGTTTTAAAAACCGTGCTGATGTATACATGTGTAATCCTATACCCTTTATTAAAAGTCACGCATATAACATGCAAAGGAAATTGTTATGAATGCTATCCAATTCTAATACCATATTTCCTCTTCCCCTTTAAACTACTTAACAGCATTATCTTATAAAAAAAAAACATACTAAATGATTACCTATTTCCAAGTGATCTTTATTTAATGTCTGAATCTGAAAGCCCTAGATAACGGTAAAGCACTAACATGAGCCTTTGTCAGATTATTTAACATTACAGTATGTGTAAGTTTTCCAGAAATTGTTTAGGATTAATGTTTTAAATGTAAATTAATTAAACCTTTTGTTTTTGTGAAAAAAAATAAGTTGCCACATATAATGACTAACAACTAATTTATTTAATGGTGGTGGTTGGGAGTGTGTTGTGATTGTCGTTGTCTGGTGTTATAAGTGAACGGGAAAGAATAGACTACAAAAAAAGGTAGTTAATAATTGCCTGTCCGTTTGTATTTTGATGGCCTCCAAATTAATGATTTCCTTGCGTTTACACGTGTGTTGGTTATTTGCTGGGCTTAAAGTAGTTTTAATGTCCGCGGCCAAAAAATAATCATTCACTTATTCGATTCAATATAGGAAATACAGCATATTAATTTTAAGAAATGAAAAGGAAAACCCTTGACCGCGCGGCCAAATAAAGCCTCATCATGAATAGACATAATAATAAAGTAATTTAAATAACAATGATAGAGCCAAAGAACACCAGCATATAGCAAATCAGCCAGATACACTTCCCCCAGGCAGATATCTACATTTTTCCGCGCGTACCGTATTCCATCTCACGCCACCTTGCCGAGTGCGCGTATCGCTCATTGCTCCATTGACCAGCCGAACCGCCGACCGCGTTTCACCGACTCCATCTCTCGTGAGACACTCCAACTCGGAAAACGTTTGTTCCTCTCTGCCATCCGCTTTAAACACAATACAATTTACAGTAACAAATAATGAATGAAAGATAAAGCTCTTTAATCCTAGAGAAAAGCAAGAGCACTTGCATTGCGCGTGTCCAATCCTCAACTCTCCTTTGTTAAGAAAAAAAACAACAAACAAGACTGCATATTTGAGAAAATGCTATGCCACCGCATGTGTTCAAAAACATTGCATATCTTGTCATCAAAGCGACAAGGAAAGTAGGTTTTCACATCATCAAAATCTAGTCAAAGTGTCAATTTTTACAACTAAAACTGTGTACATGAGTCAAATGTCATGCTAGACTACCGTCAATGGAAGCAGAATACAAGTGGAAACCGCCGTATGCCGCTCATCAAAACCGCCTCGCCCTTGGACCGCAAAGGCAAATTAACCGGTTCTTCGAACAAACAAACACCCAAGAATAGCTCTTAACTAACACATCTTGATGACATGGAATCCTCCACACCAAAAATAACACATTTACCGAAGATGTCAAGAATATCCTACCAAGCGTATAGTACCTTAAAGTCATCCCATATCGAGTAAAATACAGTTTATGTATTTATTTTTCTAGATAAATATAAGTATAAACTAAACAAGGATATACAAATTGAAGAAAAATCCAAACTTGACACCGCGGGAACAAGAAGCCCAGCCATATTTTGGTCGACTCCAGTTGCCGAATCGACAACTGTAATTGCCCAATAGAGGAACCTATAACACAAGAATCCAACCGATATAACGAACTAAACCTATGGCAATAAATACAAATCAATCATAAGCCAGCATGCTTAGCCAAAAATCCCAAGCACCTAAATTGTAACCAGCGAGCATGCGAATGCTAATGTAAGAGTGTTCCAAATATAAATACAAAATAGCCAATATTACCTAAACCACTTTTGCTCTGTGCATGTGTTTTCATTAAATTAGGTATAAAAAGCCGTACAATGTATTGTGATTTACTTTGTTTACATTTGCTACTTTAATGCAAACAATTTTAAAATCAGTGCAACTGTTGCTACTTACTTTTCAAGCATTAATAAAGCAATCTAAACATCCTTCAAAACAGTACAACATTTAGTGGACGAAAAATGTGTACAGTTGTCTTGAGCCTAAATGCTGCCTTCTAAACCGAGGAAATGTGTACTTTTTAAAGATATCTAACAGCGCGTTTGCATGCCGTGTAAATACATCATCATTATTTAGAAGTTTTTTTACGTTAATAAAATTTAAGAAACATACAATTGCCGAGTAATTTCCGATATTTATTTGTATCATAAATGCTTAGGCAAAATACGTTATACAATAATAATTGTCCATATTAAACAAATGATGAGGCATACATTTGGCCGGCAAAGGGGTCTTTCTTTTCATTTATTAATATGCTCTATTTTTCTTTCGAATTAGTATGATTATTTTTTGCGAGGCATTAAAAACCAGCCGCATGTTAAACAAGTAATCGCAACATCTAGACACAAACATCTCGATCAAAAACCGTAAAAACAAAGTTAAAACGCCAAGAAAATCATTTAATTTGAAAAAAGCATCCAACATTAACCCAAAACCGGGACAAAGGCAACTATAACTCTACCTTGTTAGACTCTAATTTTCGACAACCTTAATAATACTAGGCAATTTTGAGATGTCCCTCTACTATCTTATATAGAAAGAAATAAGCATATTAATTTAAAAATGGAAGAGAGTGGGGGAATAACCCTTTTCCGTTGGCCAATGATTGGCTGGGCTGTCTCTGGAAATCGATTGTAATAGACCTATTATATTGTATATATAAAAACAGTAGTCTACGCATTTTGTAGGATACACAAAAAACATTGAGTCCCCTCGAAAACTACTGAAATGTAAGTTTTCATTAATATTATAAACGTAAAAAACTGGCAAAAAAGTGATTTTTGGCAATTTTGAGATGTCCCCTCGTTGCCATGGTAACAGGAAATTTAAGACTGAGCATGTCGTTACAAAGGCAATGGTCCAGTCAACATTTGTGCCAAGTTTGATTAGTATTGAAGCATTTTTCATAGTTTCATAGCAGTTTGAACTTGTGAGAGGAGGCTTTTCAGTGAAAATGGCCATTTTTCACAATATGCTCATGGGGGAAAGGGTTAACTAAAAAAATTATAAATGTTACAAAACAATGATTTTTCACCAAAATTAGGTAAAAGACCAAATGTTAACATGGAAAAACTAGATTTTGGGTGGTTCCAATGTTTTTCATCATTTTTTGTTAACCTTTTCCCTTATATAAGCGTGTTTCGACGGCTTTTTGACCCCCCCCCCTTTTTGAGGCCTCAAACAGTGAAAAAATGCCCTATTTAGGCCCCAAACACTGTTTTTCGTTTGAGAAATGTTGTTAAAAAAATTGACCATTTTTTCGGCGCCGTCCCCCATCCAAATATTACATCAGGGGGTTGCCAGAAGGGGGATGTGCCCCCTTCTGTTTGGGGGGTTTGAAGGGGGGCGGAGTCCCCCTCATCGCCAAGAAAATTTTGGACTTGTGAGAGGCTTTAAATGACCCCAGGTCGATCATAAGATAACGTGTAACCAACGCTGAAAAGCCTTTGACTCTATCTCAATCCCTTGAGAAGTTGCAGCACTTTGAAATAAATTTTGATGGAAAAAATCGAGGCAAAAAAGTGATTTTTGGCAATTTTGAGATGTCCCCTCGTTGCCATGGTAACAGGAAATTTAAGACTGAGCATGTCGTTACAAAGGCAATGGTCCAGTCAACATTTGTGCCAAGTTTGATTAGTATTGAAGCATTTTTCATAGTTTCATAGCAGTTTGAACTTGTGAGAGGAGGCTTTTCAGTGAAAATGGCCATTTTTCACAATATGCTCATGGGGGAAAGGGTTAAAGGTTCCTTATTTCTGAAAAAAGGCCCGCTTCATCCAAGCTCAAGTCCAAAGGAATGGCCATAGCTCTATTTCATATGGTAAAAATTGTTTAATAGGTGTCTTTCAAGGTATATTCTGACCTATATTGTCAATTTTTCAGTTCCTTATAGTGTCCGTTAGGATGGTCTTACCTTCATTCAAAATGGAACTGTATTTGTAATGTATAAGATTTTAGGATTTTGGTCAAGTGATTCCAGGACAACTTTCTTCATAAAGTCAACATTAAAATGTTCTATCAATAAATGTTTAACAAAAATAAAACCGTCTCCCTATTTAAATAGGACATGTGTGTGGGTTTTACTTTTTTCGCAAATTGCATTGGCAGTTGTAAAAGCAATTAAAAAGTGATAAATGCTAATTTTTTTATTTATATTTCAGGTGCAGCGATGACAAATGTGCCATCAAGCAGAGAATGTTGTATTCAAGCTCAAAAGATGCACTAAAGAAGGCCTGTACTGGCTTTAAGAAAGAATTCCAAGTTAACGATTTGGCTGATCTTACTTTGGACGAATTGCAATCAAAATTTAAGAAATAAGATAGCCTAACTTGAGTTTCATATAGGCAATACCAGGAAGACTTTTTTCATTAATTTCTTAAATAAGATAGGTTATCAGTTTTGTTTTTAATTGTAAGCTATTATTTTGGCATCAAATGCTCTGAAGATATTGTTTCATAGAATAGAACTTAATAAATGTTAAGATTTTAGTTTAATGTACATGTTATGATGTATATCATGCTATTATTTAAATGGAATTGTTCAATGTTAGATATTTGCCATCACATTTATATAGATATTCTTATTTGGTTAAGATGGGAACGAAAATGTGGAGATGTAACCATGTTTCATGACGATTTAAAGAAATTATTTTATAATATAAATCCTTTAATTTGGGACCAAAATAACAGGGTTTTTTTTTGTGTGTGGAATGAAACCTTTTGGCATTGAAGATCAAATATTAAATGGTATTCAAATTTATGCTTGAGCTGATATCACTGTTAAGTTTTCTCTCTTCGTGTTAGAACACTCGCAAATCTTTTGAAAGAAATTATTATGATTTGAAATCTCCATATATAGGGTTAGTTACACAATCAATTATTGTCAAAATTTATGACCATTACAATCTAAGATGGCATTCAAAACATATCCTTCCTGTTATCATTAAGATAGATCTAAAAAGATTTTTTTTTTCAAAGTTATTTTCATGCCCACTTTCTATCAACTTGAACTGTGATTGAATTTCAGATGTACAGGTGTCTAGGCATTACATTTTCGGCATTCAGTTTCTAAAATCTTCATTTTTGGGGTTTCCAAAAATACATTCTGTATTTATGAAACATTCTTTCTTAATTAAATTTCTTTACCTTAAAAAACATGTCATGAAGTCAGGAATCTGCTTTATACACATTTCTACCAGAAAAAAGTATTCTTTCAACATTCCGAAAGCTTTGTAAATGTATATACTTGATATGTTGCTTTCAACTGCCTGCACTAATTACTTGGATATTTCTTGACATTTTTTACATAATATAAATAAAGTGTAAAGTAAAAAAAAATAAACTAGAAAATGTGTCAAATGTTATTTGTGTTTTAGAAAGACCTTTTTAATTGGTCCCATGACATAAGCTTTAGAAAATCAAAATTTTTCATTATTTTTTCATTTTTTTAGCTCACCTGAGCTAGCTCAGGGTGAGTTTTTGGGATCGTTGAATGTCTCGTCCGTCCACATATGTTCGTTATCGCATGGTTTGGAACTTTTTCTTTGTTCTTACTAACCCATTATACTGGGTACACTTTCAATGAGCATTTGAAAACTGTATTGATATATAGCAGTACAAATTGTTCATTGATTCATATGGGGAAAAAGTTTTTTTCGCACCTTGTATATATCAGTTTTTTTCACTGAGACTGCAATGGGGCAACGGTAACGAACATTCCCAGTAGCAAATAGTATGAATTATTTCCACTGAAAAAGCCCTTAAATCTTGAATCCGAATAACTTGCTCAAGGTATCAGTTTACAATCCGACGTTGTTTTAAGGTAGTACACCCCTAATGGGCACTATAAGGAATTGTAAATTTGACAACATAGGACAGTTATATGCCTTAAATGCCACCTGTATGCAAAATTTAAACAAAATTTACCGTGTGGTTTATGAGTTATAGACATTTTTATGAACTAAAACTTTGCCATTAGAAGGGACTTTTTCAGAAATGAGGAAACTCTAAATAATCTATAATATCATCATTATGAAAAATGTTTTCCTTTTGCTCATTGTTAAGAAATAAATAATGACATATAGGTAACAAATTAACCAAGCAAAATGATTGTTTTTAAACGAAATGTTTTTAATATGTATAAAAATGTAACCCTACCCCACCCACTTTTAACACTAATTTGACCATTTCCCTATGTTAAAAGCCTTATTTAAAATATCTCTAAAATTTTCCAAAATGAGGGGCTATTTTCAAAGTTTGCCTAAATTTTCTTTAATGTATATTGGTTGGTCTTGCAAAATATAAAATACTTTTACCGTTTAGTTTTTATTTTATCGAACTTTGAAAATATCTGGTATCATATTTGCTATTAAATTTGGCATTATTTAGTAAATAAATACCTACAATAATTATATAATTAAAATAAAACACTTTTTTCTTCCATAGGGGGTCTGAGAGATTAATAGAAATGTTAAAAAGAAAATAAAGAAAGAAATAAAATTGCCCCTTCTGGGGTTTGAACCCACGCCCCCTCAGTTTCAATACACTTTACAGTGATTTTAGCCTATTTGAATACTCTTCAAAGTGGAGACAGTGCATTAGGGGTGTACTACCTTAAGTATACAATATTATATTATACATAGCTGTAAGGTAGCTTACGAAATCATTAGCTGGTTTTGTTTCGGGATGTTTCTGGAAAAAAAAATTGTCTCTGCCTAACGGCTTCGACTCTTTTTTTTTTAGCAGAAAACACCCTTTGATGTCGCCCAGCCAGTGTTATATCCTTGTAACTAACTCGTTTATATACTATAACTATTACTTAACACTCTAGTGGTCATATTTTTGACTCAATTGTCATCAAACTTGGTCAGGATGCTTGTCTAGGTAATTGCTCATGGATCATCTCGGATGAAAAACTAGGTCACAGGAGCTAAAAATAGAGTAGTCCTGTTAACACTAGTCGCTACTATTTTGATCACAATATCCTGGAAATTGGTCTGAAAGTTTGTTTTGAGGATTTCTAGGTCAAGTTTGAGTATGGGTCACATGGGGTCAAAACTAGGTCAAACTGCTCAAATATGAAAAATCCTTGTTAACACTCTAGTGGTCACATTTTTGACTCACCTGTCATGAAACTTGGTCAGTATGCTTGTCTAGGCAATTGCTCGGATGAGTTCGATGGGTTAGGTGAGCGATCTAGGGCCATCTTGGCCCTCTTGTTTTAAAATGTCATGTGCATGTGTAAAAACAATATACCGGTAAAAACAAGTTTAAGATAACAATTCTGACCAATTATGTGTTGGATTGAGTGCTGAAATTCATAATACCACCGGATAAATGTCACAAGGACCAGCCACCTGCTGTCTATGTCCTAGCTATTTTCATTTTAGTTAAGTGTCTCTAGGAATTGGATGCATTTTCAGTTTCTACTAACATAGCATGCATTTTGAGTACATGTATATCTAACACCAAAAATTGGTATCTTTAATAAAATAATATATGTATTCCATGTATGTCCGAAGCCTGGTTTTTGTTTAAAACTTTAAATGATATTTGTTTCCATAATGTTAACAATAATGTTAATTAGCTCGGTTAATTTGCTTGAAAAATCACCATCTATTTGATAAAAAGGACGCTTAAAAGTAGTATTGTCGACAATACTTATTAAACTTCTTTTTTCTTCTTTTTTAAATGAAGTACAAGTTACACAGTTTGTAGAAACCGTAAAATATTTCTCTTCACTTTATTTAAAAAAATAATAGACTTTGAATGGCGTTCAGTTCACACGGGTACTTACGTGGTTTATAGAAATGTTCGCAAGTAAAATAATTTGTTTTCTGTAGTACACACGTATGATGATTAAACATCCATATACAGGTGGTGTTTCGATAATTTGAAGTAAAATATTAACTATTTTGTTTAAGGAAAAACGAAATAATTGTATGCAAGTTTGTACACTTTTCATAGATATTTTTATTGGTTTTGATGTGCTCAGAGGAACGAACAACTAGCGGACAATCTCGTCATTGTTTGGACATTTTATTGGGAATCGAGAAACGAGGAAGAAGTCTATAAAACTCTTTATTTGCAACAAAATACAATGCAATACTGACTATCCGGTTTCGAAATGTATAAAACTATAAAAGTCTTCAAGTTACCTGGAATCACCAATATAGTCAAGATTGATACCGTCCTGAATAAGTTTTACCCTGAAACAAGGTTCCAACCAGGAAATTGCTAGGTCCACTTAGAGCAAGAAGCATTGCCTGTTACAACTAGGAGATATTTTTTTACCATATTAAATTCCCCAATATTGTGTTTTAAAAATTTTTAAAGGGGGTGGATATTGTCCCTCGTTGTTTTTTGCGTTTTTTGGAGCGCCATAACTGCAAACTGATTCATGTCGCTTGCAACATGCTTGGTGACAGTCACTTGTGGAATCGGACTAGGCGAAATTTAGTCTAGTTCAACTGTGCGGCTTTTTCCTACTTGTGATAATAGATCTCTTGATGATGGAAATTTTCGGCCCTCACGTGTGTTGGAACGACTGTACTCTTTGAGATAAGATTGAGCCGTCGTCATGACCATTGTAGTGCGTGTTTAGACCAGCCTGCGCATCCCGCGTGGTGTGATTGCATACGTTTCTATCTTACAAACTCCTATAGCAAAGGAACTGTTATGGCGGAACGGCTGTCCTGATCCAGACTGCTTTTATTGCGCGGGTCTGGGTCTGGATACAGCTAGTCGCCAAACCATTTCATGATTCGTTTTGTTCGTCGACTGCCTAGCTGTACTCTTTTATACTTGTTACTGTGGTACGTTGTGTTTCTGTTCAAATAAAGATAAGACTGCTTTTCAAGGCAGATCTAGAAAATTAGTAGAGCGAATACAACGTTCTGACCAAACAGCAACTCTGACCTTGTATGTTATACAGATCCTTACATTGTAGATTTATGGTAGCTAATTTTAATCAGATTGACGGTTAGTCATCTACTTCTCCTCAATGATAGCTCCTCGAGAATATAATACGGATCAACACTAACGATCAACTTATCAGGTCTCAACGACCATATTGTGTGTATGGCAGCAAATGATTAGTCACATATGCTTTAAGCATCTGTAAGTAATATATCTCAGTAACATGGTTATTACTTAATGTATTAAGTCGCTCTAATGACTTTACATATCTTGGTGAATGATGTTGAATACATGTTAAATATAATATATATATATCTATAGTATATTTATCAGTGTCTTATATATTTAAGTGCTGCGCAAACTCCAATATTATCGCATGCATCGTTAACTGAATATACATATATTTATAATCTGAGAGTAATAATGATATATCCATGCCGCCGGCAATTGCAAATTTCGTAATATTTTTGATCATCAAAGTTGACCACTTTAGACTTGAGTAAATCTTTTACCCCTTATATGCCACCTGTTCAGCATTATATAAAGAGGGGTGTCCGTGGACTAGTGGTTAACATCGATTACTTCAAACCTCGCCAACATCTTCGAAATCTTTCTTAGTGAGAAAGCTATCCAGCTAGCTTATGGAACTTTGGTCGTTCTACTCGGGTGCCCGTTTGTGCCTGAAATAATGCACAAAGGGACACCTGAGGTCTTCCTCCTCCAGTAAAGCTGGAAAGTCGCCATATGACCTACACTGGTGCGACGTAAATTCAAAGAAACAAACAAAATAATACAAAGAAGAACCAAAACAGGAAAGAAAAAGAAAGAAAAACACAAATTGACAAATAGCGACAATAAACATTCTCTATAGCAATTTAAGCGCTATTGAGTATTCCGACTGCCAAAGATGCGAATATATTACATGTAAATTAAACTTTACATGTCGCTAAAGTATCGTCTCCACTTTATCTATTTTGTATTTTTGAAAGAAGATCGACATAAGCATTGTTATGTAAATATCGTATGTCAATTAGCGACATTGCTTAAAACAGGACACCGTAATGATTTTCAAAGTAAATTTGCACTGATGGTCGCGTGTCAGCTTTTTTTTTGCGTGTCAGCTATTTTTTTACAGAAACGATATTAGACAAAATATACCTTTCGGTTTCCAAGATGACAGCTTTTATTTACAAAAAAGAGGGGTGCGAGCACTTTCATCGTTAGAACCAGGAAAACATAACGCATAGGACGCCGGCAACTGCTGTTCCCTGTCTTATTAAATTTTAAGGTTGAACAAGATTATTATAGAGGGTTATATGCCAAACAGAAGACATCAGTTTGAACGTGCCAGATACCTGCCAGAATATGAGGACATACAAAAGCGCCATAAAATAGTTGTTAAAATTCTTAAGAGGCTTAATAATTAAAACAATGGTAATTCATAGGGTGCAGATGCCCCCCATCTGCTGACGAACAGTCGAATACATGCAACTGATTGTGAGGACTATAAAAAGCCACAAAGAATTGGTAAAAATTCTTAAGATATTTAATAAAACATTAATTTATTGTAAACTTGAAATGTGTACACGGAGATGTTCAAATGTCACTGTTTTGTGATTTTACAAAAGGACAGTCACAGGCAAATTTATATCTCCCGCACCATGAGGGAGCATCCAAGTGCAGAATAATGAATTATGAGAAAAGCAAGAAATTGTATCATAGTAATCACTTTACATCGTAATACTGAAAGAAAGTTTATGTATGATACCAATATTTAGTCTATAATTTAAGTGTCTTTATATACACTGCATGCATACTATATTTTGTGTAAAAGATAAATGTGATTTATTTTTGCATGGGCTATAGGCCAAGAAAAAAATAGATTTTGTCAATTGGCATTAAATTTATTCCGTTTAAGCCCTTTATTTGATTTTTTCCTGAAGCATTTTCTTTTTCTGTTGATGTTTTCTTTCCAAGTTATTTACAAAAATGAAACGCATGTTACATTGTATAGAAACATTATTTTCAAAGTTACGGAACGCTTCCTTGCAATAGAAGGAGGTTGGAAAAGGAGGAGAAGATTGATCTAATTAACACCGGCGTAGAAAACGAACAATTCAGTTTGCGACACGAAGAACATAATCTTCACAAAACATTTGTGTATTCATTACTTTATTATCTGTATTGGTTAATTTATAAAATGGTGTTTTCTCTCCTTTGCAGTCATCAGGAATCAAAGTAAAGGAAGAATGTAAGGACAGATTTGATGAACTCAAGATAGGCCACAAACATAGTTATATCATCTATAAAATTGACAAGGATTTGAAAAATATAGAAGTAGACTGTGTTGGCGCCCTTGGTATGTTAAACTTTTTGTTTTACTGTTTGTATCACATATTTATGCTTATTTATTTAGTAAACTGTAATAACGTTCTGGAAAAAAAGTGAACAGGCCTCTGAGTTTATCCAGCGGTCGACATTCCGTGTGTTTCTTGGATATCCTGGTGGAACCCATTTATAATATTTATCGCAATTAGTGAGGCCAAAAATCTTTTTAGAATAAATGATGAATAGATAACAAAACGTTTCTTGTGAGATACCCCTTAAACTTTTCGTTTATTTAATCATATATTTATATAAATGATATATTGCAGGCGAGTCATACGATAGTTTCTGTGAAAAATTAATTGAAGCTGGTAATAACAAAGAAGGGCGATATGCTGTTATGGATTGCGAATATGCGAAGGGTAAAGCTAGCAAACTTGTCTTCATGATGTGGTAGGTATCCCTGTTGGTATAACATGTTCATTGTACTTGATAGTGTTAGAAAGGAGCATAAGAAGGTGCATTTATTATAAAGTTCAGAAAGTCTCAAGACTTATTGTTAACCGCTGTAAAGTTCATTGTTTTAGTTTATGAATAATTCTCGAAATTCATACTGTCGAATTCAATAAAAAAAGAGTCAAAAACGTGAAAAAATGTACATGTGTACGCATGGTACATTTATCTTTCTAAATTTATTTAAGAAATTTCAGTGCTTTACTTATAAAACATTCTTTTCTGAATTATATCCGAATATATGAATATATTGTACAAGTAGTATATGCCATATTTTTCCATTTGAATGTCTTTAATGTCAAACAATGTAAAAGGAATTAGCTGTTTTACCAATTTTATAGCATTGATTAAAAAGAAAGAAAGGCATGGTTGTGGTATTACATATAAACACAGATGCTGATTTCTCTTATATGGTCAAATACTATATTTACTCTTTACAGGTGATAAATTTGATTCAGTCTTTAGTTTGTCAGAGTGTGTATCTCATTAATACATATTATGTTTCAATTTTTGGATTCAACTTTTGTTGATCAATTAGCTGCCATTACTTCAAATTTGCATAGAGAAAAAAAACATTTAAGAGGTCCCAAATTTGGCCCTGTGCGGAAATGCTTTTCATATCAATACACATGCACATAAGTATATTCCATGATATTTTTAAAATAGTTAAACTATGACAATTCTGATCTTCTTAATATTCTACAGGCTTTGCTTTTACACAGATGAGCTAGAATTTGAAACAAGACATTTGTCTAGCTTAATTGTCTTTAAAAAGGTTTGATCCCTAGTATTTAAGATTTAGCGCTAATATTCTGTGTGTTAAGATGGATTGAAAATAAAAGACCTAAACGTTATGAAAACGTATAGCTTTTGATTCCTTTATTCCCTGCAGTTTTGTATTTAAGAAACAATGGTCTGACGTTATTCTTGCCTTGTATTTTAGGCTCCCTGACAACCAGTTGGGAATTAAACAAAAAATGATCTACTCATCTAGCAAGAAAGCACTGAGAGACAAGCTTCAGGGCATCGGCAAGGAGATGCAGTGTAATGATACAGACGATTTGGCTTGGTCTGCTCTTGTAGAAAAATGTCAAAGCAAATACGACTGAACAGTATAAAATCTAGTACATGTTGTGTTAAAGGTTATATGCAAAATCATTTTACATGAAACATAATCCATCCATTATTATGCTCATTTACATTAGGCTGAAACATATGCGGATGGGTGTAATTGTTATTGTAAGTTAAAATAGTAATTTCGATATATTTCCCATTGATCTGTGTAATGTGTATGAATATTTTAATGCCAATTTTTGTCTATATAAAGTTGTGTTACTTTAATTGAATTGTATCTGAATAAATTGTGAAGAACGTGATTTCGGTCATAATCAAAGCAGTCTGGCTTCTTTTCCATAAAAGGTATTGTAATTTACAAAACAAAATTTTTAAAAAATCTCTGTTGTTGGCCAAAATTTAAGTTTTTTTTCATGCTGTCTTTTTAAATATTTTTTAAAGAGTTTTTTAATCGATTTTAACGATTAGAACGTTTTGCCATACAGTACCCATAACAGTTTCGCCGAAATGTTTTCTGTAACATTTTGATTATTCTGTATGTTTTTCAATATATAGCTTTGTTCTAGTCTGTGAGAAAAAGTAAAAGTAGATGCTTACATTTTTCGTTGATATGTACATGTGCATTTGAATAAATTTGGAAAGGAAGATTGATATGTGGTAATATTGTTGATGCATAAATTGTGAAAATGTTACCTTTTCTGTTTTTATTTGTTTTATTCAGGAATAAAGCCAATGATTTCTCTTGTTTGATATTTAATGCTGAATAATTGAAAACTGTAGAAAATTCCGACATGACGGGGGAAAACGGTCAAAATTTTTCTCCCTGGTCGTGTTTCCCTATATTGTGGGTATTCCTTTCTTACCAATCTAACCTAGAAATTCTTTAATATGAAACGGAATTATGAACAGAAATTATGAAATGACTGCATTAGTAATGTTATTAATTACAACATATCATAGATTTTCCTGCCTCCGTGTATGTATCACTAAGCTTGCAAGCAAAGTTCCCGGTTGTTTATAAGTCAATCGTCATTAAATGTTTTGATTATAATGTTCAGGTACTAAGTTTGAAAGATCATGGTCACTTGCATGTTTTATGAAGAAACTTGATTGATTTCCGTTTACGTTTTCATACTATATGTGCATGTAATAGATGTTTACATATGTATCCAGGTCTTGGTTGCATAATTATAGTATGTTATTGCATTTTTACTTACCCTTTTAAGATGAAATTAGCATCTCAATAGTAGTTTCAATTGTGCTAAAAGAAAAAAGCTCAGCTCGTACAAATTTCATAGTCGAAGGATCTAGCAATAAAGTAAAGACAAATTGAAATCAGTATATCAATTTGTGGTTGTATAAAATTCTTTTTGTAAATTCCTTTTTTCCATGTTCTGATTTATAATGCAAGCTTGCTATAATTCGCCATAGTTAATGGCGAATGATCTTATAAGGAGAAATGGAATCATATCAGATTCTTTTAGCTTGGCTACTTTTGATTGATAAAACTTGACTTTATTAAGACGAGGTTGTGATATAATATCAGAGAGCAGCTCGCACTGGTTTATGTGTAATTAGATATTTTCTGTGGTTGTAGTTTGGAATTGTTCGAATCACGGCATGTTTTTGCTACATCATTTAATATGAAACAAAGAATGGACAATTATGTAATTTTGTTCAAATAAAACTATAACAAAATCAAAATTTGTTTCTTTTGTTAAATTTTATTTGGAAAATCCGAGAGAATTGTAAACAATAATACGCGGTATATAGTTGAAATGTTGTATTTACGTAATCCAGGCTTATCCATGCATAAGCTTCGAAATGGCATGACTACGTACTGTCAATAGACTGCTTCCTTTATCCATTTACTAAATCCATAACCATTCTTAGAATAACAGCAGTGGTTACGACTATATACATTAAGTATTTCATTATCTGAAGAAAACGACTGTATAGTTTTGTATTCCTGAACAAAAACCAAATCCACAATAGGCAAATTTGAGGCATATACATGTACCTGCAAACTTGATTTGCGCACTGTACATTATATTTTATAATTTGTTGATTAGACTCCCGTCTGTACATGTAAACACATATATAGAAATATACACTAGAAACATATACATGTATAGCCATTCTAAATGGAAATACAGGAGACAGTTAACTTCTAAGGGTGACAACTCCCCAGCCCATAACACAGATGTAACTATACTGTTTTATGCACTGAAGATTTATCTCCCTTAGCTACAAATTTCACTTTTATATCTACATAATTAGATAAAATAACTAAAAGTATCCTTGTTAATCATGTTAAAACAAGATGTAAAAGGATTGAAGTATAATAATATGCCAAAACAAAATGCTCCACAGTTTAAACATGGCTGTAAAATAATTGTGTGTGATTTATCAAATCGGAGCACATTAAAATTAACAAGGAAACTTTACAAAACAATATACTACGGTAACACTAGGACAATATATATGACATATACAAGACAGGGTATTTTATGATTGCTAATGTTCTTTTATTTAGGATGTTATAGCAGGTTTTGGCACTTACAATTGCTATGTTTGCATTAGATATAATGTATCCAACCTTAATTATCAATATCGGTTAAATCATATGCAAAATATCATAATCAAAATGATACATAATTATGTATTGTATTGAAATCAATATTAGAGAAACAATTAGCTGGTACACTGGAAAGTTTCGGATTTGAAATAGCGCGAATGAGGAATACGAAATGTGTGCGTGTGTGCGTGCGTGTATTTTATTTAAAGTAAAATCAAGATTCAGATACTAGGAATTTCCTAAAGTAGTTGCAAAATAAAGACTTATTTCCGTTTGTGCTTTTGTTTCTCGCAATATAAAGGAAGTAACGGTTGATGAGGGGTATAACAAAGAAATATGAAATTTATTCATTTATGTCCCTGCAATAACACATAATATACATGTATTTAACTAAATCATTCAATTAAAGAATTGGAGAAGCACTCCTGTCAAAAAAGTACGCTTGATACAAGTCACTGGTTACCAGTATGACGGAAACGATCGGAAAGTTATTTTTATCTTTATTTGTAATATGTTCAATGTTGAAAAATACTTCATTATTTATAAATTTATTCCTCCCCCTCCCCTTTTTAATTAAATACGCGTTTTTATCATATCATTTACTGTTTATGAAGACACTTTGAGAGGTCACATTTATAAAATGAAGGGGATTTAAAAGGAGCTGTTTGAACGAGTTACTTTTCATTAACTCGTCAATTGGTGTAAATGGAAATGGTCAATATAAGGCGGAGATATGATTTTGTTCAAGATGGTTGCCCTCTGAAATCTGGAGTGAATAAATATTGCCTTGACATCTTATCTATACTAGTTGACTTTTATGGACCATGTGCCTTTATGTTGTAAAATATGTTGTAAATCAACAGTACTGTGTACAGCAGATAAGCAACGTTCCTTCGATCTTTTCAAAACGTTTCCGATTTTGCTCCCATAAAAACAGAAAAGTCTGCTTATGTTCTATACCAGATATAAACTCATTAAAACAAGTCCCGATATGCTCAACTATAATGGTGAGACAAGAAAACATGGTACATAAAATGCGATGTCTTTGTATCTGATATTAAAGTGATAGGAAGGATTGAAAATATCTTGAGTCTGAAGAGCACTTGAACTAGTTTACTTGACCGTGTTAGTCCAAACATCTCTATGTCCACTCACATTTATTCATGCAAACTTCAAAGAATTGGCAAACTTTTGGTTAGCTTCCGAAAGGTATCATTTGACTCGTGTGTTCTTTATATGAAATATAGTTTCTTCTACATAGATTGCTATTAATTAGGAAGGAAAAACATGTACAGATGAGAAAGAAAAATGCGAACGAAGAAGTAAAGAAAATAGGACAAAGAAATTAAATAAATGATTGCTCCCACTGTAGTCACTTATATTGTACATATATTACAAATAATCAAATAAACCACCTTTGAAAGGGATAAAAATCATTTTTAAAAAAAACATGGACACGAAAATTTATGTAAAGAAAAAAGTGAAAACTTAAAACTGACGGACTTATAAAATCGTCTAGTACTTCGTTAACTACACTAAACTTTCAAGGTACGAGACGTTTGACATGAACTTATATGGGACAATATTTTATTTTATCTTACGTTGATCATTTTTGAAAATTAAACGTTTTTGGCCAGGCACCAGATTGACAATTAAAGGATTTTATCAGTTACAATCAGTAACCATTATTTACAACTTAAATGGTCAATTGTCACAGGCATAATTGTGCCTGGGGTGAATTATAAAACTATCAAATATATCTTGTCATTTCAGTTGACCTTATTATAGATTACAATAAACATTGTCGTCTTAACTTTTAACTTGTCAATTCATTAGTCATTTAACATTTGTAAATACAAAAAATGATACGGACGAAAATTGAAATCCATTTAAAGAACCCAATAATGTAAATTATGCTGATAATTAAAGATATTTGAAATAGTAAATAGAATCCAAATATTAATAATGTTTATGGTAGAAATAAGGGAAAACAATGGTTGATCTCGTTCATGTTCATGCAGTTTTGAATATAGTCTCTGATCGCCCACTGCGAGCCCTTTAAAATGCTATTCATTTTTGCTACATGCATTGTTATTGCACTTAAAGACTTTAATATGTCATTTTATGTTTTATTGATAAAGAATGAATGCCTTGAACATTTTTCTTAAATAAGTTCACCCAGTCGTTAACAAAATCAGATACCCCGGATATGTGTCATTTACTTCAAATTAATTACTGTAGGTGAATTAATGTTTGTTAGTCAGCATTAATGAAATGGAATCAGTTTAGGACAAGTCAAAATGAATAATGTACATGTCAGAGAATTTGAAAAATGGAACGATATATCATTGGACAAAATACATTTTAAACCATTAAATGTACAGAATGATCAGATCCGTATTATGCTGATTTTCTTTTATTTATACATTTTATTTCAATGAAAAACTGTTATTTAAATAAAATAGAGTCAACACATTGTCTACCTATAAAGCCATATGGAACAGAATGATGAAAATCTGAGACGATTGAGTGTATGGAAAATCCAAGACATTTTGAATGTTTCATAAACGTACTGTCATCGAAATTTTAACAGCTTACATACCATGCTATATTATATTTATCTATAGTCAGTAAAATAATCAAAGTCATACTTAAAGAACTAAAAAATGTATGTTAGAGCTATACGATTTAATTCGTGAAAGGTCAGTGACCAGTCCAGTGCCCACATCGATGGATCGGTGCGACACTGACGTAACTCCTACATTATGAGATATGCGTTACAGCTGTTATAATTAACATGTCAATCATCTTAAATTTTTAAAAAAATGGTAAAAATACCATTCTTTTCATACATGTATCGTAGTTATATAGGGCAATGGATAAGGTTTCTCAATGAATGAAGCATAACTCGTAGATGAATATGGGGTTAAGATAGCATGTAAAAGTCAAACATTCCGACCGAATTACTACAATTTACTACAATAGTAGAGTGTATCAGAGTCACTGACAATGTGTTACAACTATTTGCCTGTAGTACTATATTGGCTCGGATTACTTATCAACTAAAAAATAAGGTAATATACACGTTTATCTATCTATTCTGCTTTGAAATTGTAAGATGTAAGTTTTAAAAGTCAACGTTTATTCACAGTCAAGTATTTTTTTGCACGGTTACAACAAAGAAATTCATGTACATGTAGTAGACAAAATGAATTGGCTGTGCTTTATGAGAGTACCTTTTATCACATACCCGTGCCGTTAAAATGGTATTGTACGGCTGTGCACATATTTTGCTGTGACATCATTAAACATATGACCTGATCGAATTATATGTATGAATGAAATTTTATATTAGCCTAAATTGAACGTATGTACGTACGTTGACAAATAATTCAACTTTACAAAAGAATCTTTAATGCATATCCGAAATATTTAAAATGATCATGTAATGATATTATCATTATAAATTATATTGTGATGATGGGCTGCAAAAGCTTGTTGTATCTTTAGTCTGATACTCGGATTCTACGTGCCTTTTCTCAGAAATAAGTGCAATAAAGTCTTGTTAACTCTATGTGAACATGCTACATTCTGCCATAAGTAATTACAGGCAGTTTCCGCTACGTTCTTTCAAGATCTTGATCGTGCCTGTAGCTTTATCTCACGCACTTTTGAACTCGGGAAATGTTTAAGTACGGAGGGACAGTGGGAGGGAAAACAGCTTATATAATCATCTTTAATTTGATATATTGTCGGAGATATCTGTTTTATATTACGTTTCGCGTAAAATCTTAGAGTATATGTCGTCATTTAAGGTTTGAGTAAAATCGAGAACGCCTGTCAAAATACACTATTTAAAATACACTAAACAACAACAAAAAAGCCCAATGACAACAAACAAACAAAAAACAAGTAATAATTAAGTCTATATCTATATATACATCATCATGATCATGATACTTCAGGTGGTATCATATAATGATATATATATCCGAGTTGGAATCTTTGCAAAGAAATGCACACCCTTAATTATAAATATCTTCTTTAAAGGAATCAAACGGAATAAGATAATCTATATAAATTGTTTCGAGATAAATATATTCCCTTTTTAGCAAAGCTTAAATTTAAACTTAAATTAATAAACTGTTAAAATAATCGATACATTAGATATAGTCGTGCTTCGTTTTGATATAAATTATAAATTGACAGTAGCTTTCAAATAGAAGACCCTGATAGTACTATATAATACCCCCTATAGCTCCTTGATACCCCCCCCCCCCACACACACACACAAAAATAAGCAAAAAAAATCCGAAAATGCGTAAGATCCTTTTAAAATATCTTAGCTTCATTTATGCAGTAGTTCATTTAAGAAATAATATATCCCAAACTGTGATTTTACCGCTCAATAACATCACTGTTTGGAGTTCGGATGCCAGGAATTATATCACGGGGGCGTAGCCCGAGTGATATAATGATTGATGCACATCCGAACGACAAACAGTGATGTATCCAGCGAAAAATTCACCGATTTGGATATATTATTTCGATTCTAACACGACATCAACAAATAAATGCTGCCGTACCTGATATTAAGCAAAATTGCGCCTGATTTGTTTCCGTACAGTACTTACTGTCAGCGCGTCGGATTTTATAGTGGTTACGTCACATGTATAATGAATACGTCACATGTTTAAATATAGAACGTCAAACAGTGATTTTATAGCATAAAAACACACACTTTCGGTTCTTCTATGTTCAATAGGGAAAAATGCGGGTCGTGTCACAGGTGCTAGTGGCATTGATTTGACCTAAAATGTGTTTGACCTTGTTATTTATACAATAAAATATCAATTTATTATATACTTATAGATTCTAAATGAAATATAGAGAAATATTGATGAAATAAAATGCGTATTTTCATTTTCCGTATTTTCACTGTAAAAATTTATTTTTCACTGCAGTGAAACATATTTTCCGTATTTTCACTGGTGTCTTCCCGGACTACTTTCTGTTAAATTCTGCCAGTACACAAAATTTAAGGGAAAGTCTTTCAAATTTTATCGCAAAAAAGAGAAAAATGTATATAATAAACAGAAAATTCAAGTTTTTTCTATAAATACATGATTTATTTTCATCTTGTGGCATGAAAATTACCATATTTCACTCGTGGCTACCGCCACTCATGAAATATTTATTTTCATACCACTCGATGAAAATAAATCATGTATTTATAGAAAACACTTGAATATCCTCTATTTAGTACACAGTGAGGCTACTCAATATTATATAATTATTATTTACCCCGATGAGTCACACCGTGGGAGCCCTCTTTGGCTGTTCCAATAAGACTATCCAATCAAAACACAGCAGTTAAATAGAAAGCGATACCGACCAATGAAAATCTTGCCCGCCAACTGTGTCAAGCGTCGCTTATTGTGTACGGAACTAGTTTTGTCGTAAGGGATTTCCAAGTATGTATTCTTAGATTGTTGTCTTTAAATCAAAATATCGAATGTTTCGTTAATTACTTTTGTTAAAGCATTTATCTGTCTAAATTAACTGCAATTTACTTGATTCTACGCTCTCATTTTGGGTGTTAATGTCATTGGGCGCGAAATGTGATGACAAAATTTGTACGCTAGATTTTCATACGATTGCCTTTGTTGTTGTTTTTTTCACACAGAATTCGTTATATCATTTGATTTATATGAACTTTACAAAAAGATTAATACAGAACACTTAGTTGAACATTCAATCATTTGATCCGTGTTTGAACATTCAGTCGTTTGATCCGTGTTTTGAACAAACTTTTACTAAGGGGCTCACGACGGGGTATATTCCGAATCAGAACTAAGTACAAATTAAATATATCGTACCTAAAAATATAAAAATCAAATGCAAACTATTTCTTTCTTATTATTTTAGGTAGAAGAGGAGAATTCTCCTGTCATCATGGCGTTGAAGAAGACATCGGGGGTAAATGAAATTATGTTGTAAAATAGATCTATTATTAGAAATTTAAATTTCTATATTTAGATTGCACCCCATGCTTACGGTTATGTAACTTCCTTAGGTGTTCATAATTTCTCTGAGATATTAAAAATGAATTAAACTACATGTACAAAACATTTAAATTTTATTTTTTTATTTTTTGTATGCTTAAACAGCTAGTTATTTACTGACTTTGTTAATAGTTTGTTTATTATTATAAAGGTAAGATCAAGGTCTAGAAGTTCAAAATCAAGATCAACTAGGAGTAGAAGTCGCAGCCGTAGTA
Source organism: Ruditapes philippinarum (assembly GCF_026571515.1). NCBI lineage: Eukaryota > Metazoa > Mollusca > Bivalvia > Venerida > Veneridae > Ruditapes > Ruditapes philippinarum. The sequence continues at coordinate 302,512 of NW_026862742.1, read as the reverse complement.
GAAGTAGATCAAGGGGAAGGAGTCCAGGAAGACCTAAGACAACAAAACCTAAAGCAGCAACTCCAAACAGGACTGCCAGATCAAAATCTTCAACACCAACAAGAATGTCAGCAAGATTAGCATCTAAATCTAATGAGGTATAGTAAGATAAGATTTATTTTTAGCATAATGGAACTACATGGTTATTTCACATAAAATGCTAACTACAAATTTTTAAAAAATATCTGCTTTTATGGTATTTAAACCTGAATGTTGACATTTGTGAATTGTATTACAAAGTATCCACAAGAGACAAATTCATAAGTTTTTAAGGATGCCCTGGTTATACGAAAACTGATGTTGAGGTTTTTAATAATCATAAATAATCACTATAAAATTTATTTGTTTTTGATTGATGTTTTGTTTTTCGACAGATTGTAGAATCTTATAATCTTGTTTGCTATGAAATATTTATTGAATTATCAGGAAGTGGGGAAACGAGCATCTGAAAGTCCAGAGAGAAGTGAAAAGAAAGAAAATGCAAAGACAGGGCACACAGAGTTTGGTGGTGCTTTTGGAACCTTCATGATGATGCTCTTCTTACCAGCCACATTATATTACATTAATATGGCTTGTTCTAAGGTAATTTAAAAATTGTTTGTACTGTCTACTATTTGTAATTTATGTATCAATATTTAAGACTTTCCCAGTATTGCAGTTTATAATTTTATGATTTCATGGATATATTCAGTATTGAGCCCACTAGTTAATATTGTAAAATGTGGTATGCATTAATCGTTTGTAAACAGCATACAATGTATTCTCAATCAGTTTGTGTTGCAACACAGAAATGTTTTTCTAACAGAAATAAAACGCTTAAAACCGCTTTAATGTTCCTTTAGAAGATGACATGAATAGAACACACACTTGAAACTCCTGACTGGTACTTTGTCTAGTATTAATACAGTATGTTTTAAACAAAATATATAAGTTTTGTTTCCTAATTTCCTTTGCTAATGTAAAACACATGGGACAAGAAGTCTTGAACTTGAAACTGCGTCACAGTGATATTATGAAACGGTACCCTTATGAAATCCCATTAATTACTTATTTAGTTATTTCCTTTTAAAACTCGAAGATATTGTGCAAAAGGCCACATATAGTTCATAAATTGTGCTAACTTGTTTTTAGTGGGCCATAGGAACAATGGCACACTCTAGATTGAACACTCTCACATAACACCCCAATATTACCTAAGCCATAACCTGCTGAATTTGTTAAAGGACTTGTCAGGACTATCAAAATAAAAGTTGGATTTATTTTGCCAACAATATAGAAACTTGTTAGACTGCAGGTTTGCTAGTTCCATACTGATGACTAAATCAAATCACAGTTGGTTCTAGCAGAATCAGGGTCAGCTCGGCCCTAAAACGTACTCGGCCCGAGTTAACTTGGCACGGGTCAACTCGGCCCATTATTATATATTACTGTTAATGATTACTTTTATTACTTCTTTTATTACTTTTTATGTTTTCATCATAACTTTCAGTGTTTAACATTTTCACAGTAACAGACTACTACTCTAGGATATTGAGAAAGTTAAATGTTTTATTGATGAAAATAACAATTTGTAGGTGAATTTGTAGAGGAAGGAAGAATTTACAATTTATTATGCATATTTGGCCTACAGTACTCCAAATGTTTTTGTAAAAAAATATCGTTAAAACAGCATTGGTGGTATTAAAGAACAAACAGTATTAAATACAATTACATTTATTGTCACAAAAATTCAATCTAAAAACTCTATTTAATAATGAATCAATATTTAACATATATTGTCTTGATATCTCTTTCTTCAAACAATACGTACAGGTACACTGCCAACTTTTTCAATTTCTGTTTGTAAGTGATCGTACTTCTGAATAATTCTATAGTAATTTACTCCTTAAAATTTTTATTAACTAAACAATCTATATCCTTATATAGTTTTTTAATAGTGGGCCGAGTTGACCCGTGCCGAGTTGGTATAGGGCAGAGTTGACCCTTTACCGTTCTAGCAAGGTAAGGTTAAAATGAAAGTGATGCTGTGTCATGTGAACATATAGGCACCTTCCATTATAGACTCTTAATTCTGACATCTCAGGCGGTCAAGAAGTTTACAAAGAAAGTTATTCTATCCGATAATTTCATTATTGGGTAAGAATTCATATTTTGTTTTGTGTATTTATATTTATTTCGTCAAGTTTTTCCATATTGTATGGGTGCAAGTTTTCAGGCATATGCCTGAAGTTCAGGTTTTTTGTGACAAATTTCATCATGTTTTACTATAAGATTATATAGGAAAATGATTATGAATTACAGTTTTCAGGTTTTTTCAAATTTTCAACTTGCACCCATGATATTGTAAATAGCTAAAGGTGAACAATATGATTACAGGTAAAAAGCACAAATGTCATTTATGTTGAAATTTCTTTATTGTCTTTATAGAAGAAGTGCAGCATAACTAATATTCACAACTGTCCTGGGAAATGGTCTAGTTTCTTTGATGTACAAGCCGCACTTATATTTGTTGGATGGTTTATTTTTCAAGCTGTTCTGTCCCTGATTCCTGTTGGTAAGGTAGTACAAGGTCTACCTATCAAAAATAATCAGAGACTTTCTTACAGGTGTAATGGTAAGAAAAACCATGTTTACATTTTTTCTGTTTATTGTTGAAGAAACATATTTCCTTACAAGAAGAAGCACCCAAATTTTGGGTAGTGGTGCAACGATTTGTTCAGATGTATCGAAAAATGGGCACCAATTCGATTTCTGATTATATCAACTATAACAGTTTCGATTTGATTCGATAAAATGTGTGTTTTAGTACTTCTCTTACTAGTCTACAATTTAATTATGCTACATGTGGTTGGCTAATTCAACTTGGTCATGGGAGCACAGTGTTGTATTTCTGGAAAATGATGAATCAAATCTGTGTGCCTTAAATCGAATCGAACATCTGGTCAATTGTTGCAGTCCTAATTTGGGGAAATATTAATGTTCTAGCAGAGGATAACTAGTGTTTTAACTGTAGTAAATTGGCTATAAGACTAATTGCAACACTGATAGTCAATTCAATGTTTATTTGACTTAAAAAAAAATAATTAAAAAATGAGTTGCCTCAACTGGGATTTGAACTCGAGACCTCTCGATTCATAAGCAATCGTGCAAACCCCTCGGCCAGGGTGAAGTTATATGTTAAGAGCCCGAAGAAAACCATATTATTCTAAATTAGGGTTTGTTACTGCTAAACACAGATGTAAATAATCATGGAGCTTACTGTAAGCATGTATATCTATAAAGAATAAAACAATATTAGAAATCTTCGACCATTCGGGAACTACTTTGCTTGAAAATTAATGCGCCTGTCATTTGAAATCTTTACGCATTGATCTCCCCTGAATTTTTCGGTGGTAGTGTACATAAAAAGGGAAGTAACCGCTTCAAAAAAGTGGATTACTACTTTAGGCATTTGCAATTAACAGCATTGGCTCTGAAATTTCGCTACCATTATTTGTTTGGTCTGACAACCCAAACAGATAAAAACAGACGCAATGTAAAATTTTGCTTTTGAAACAGTGTTTGAAAAACTTGGTACAAAGCAATCATTTAACAGTTACTGTTCTATATGGATTGTAACTTAATTGAAGTTTGAACTGGTACATAATTTCATAACAGTGACTAGTCTTTGATATTTTACTGAAATTCTCTTCCACTAGACACTTAAGAAAAAGTTACTTTAATAAAGTTGTGAAATAGTAATTTGTTGATTTTTGAACATAAAGCATTTGCACAGGAAAAAGTAATAATTCATAAATTTAAGATGTTCTTCCTATTTCTCTTCCAGGATTTTTTGCATTTGTTGTAAGTTTGTTGGCCTTTGCTGCAGCAGTCTACTACAAAGTTCCTGTTACCATTGTGTATGACAAGTTCTTGCAGATTATGACTTCTGCAATCATATTCTCTTTTGTTTTGGCTGTATTTATGTACATAAAGGCAAGAAGGGGACCAATTAAAAACTTAGCACCTCCTGGCAATACTGGTAAGGATTAATTTATTATAATAATTTAATTCATGCTGTTGAGGTCGTATGATGACATCGCAGTTTTGGGTCATTTTGCACAATAAAAATGATTATTCTGGAAAAACAGGGTAAGGGGAAGGCTTAAATTTTTTTGCACATGTTCAGGGTTGTCATTATAATGCATTATGGGCCGCCTCAAAATTAAGAAAACACTCTTTGTTATGCATGATAAAGACAGAAATGACCGCCTCAAGTTCAAAACAAACCTGCAAAAAAAGTTAATGACAACCCTGCATGTTCTTGGTCCAGACCTTCATTGATTGATTGATATGTGAATCTCCAAAAAAAATTCCAGTCCGGTCATGACAAAAAACCTTACTGGAATTGGTCATGTCAAAAAACATTACTGGAATCTCTTAAAAGCGACTTTCCTCTTTTCTAAGGTTAAATATGTTATTTTTAGATAAATCGTTTCATAAAATTGTCAAGTCAATAGAATTACGGTGGAAAATGAAATTTGCTGTCAATAAAATCATATACATTAAGGTAACTCCTCAATAGTTTTAATCTACCAGTCCTCTCTCTATTTAAATTATTTAAGCGGACAACTCATTTTCCGGTCTTCTATTTTTAGAAACAACATCATTGACTCATAAATAGCTCTCGTACGTTGTTTTGAAGAAGCCTTAACAGTGATATGTTGCAACACAGAAATGTTTTTCTAAGGGAAATTAAAAGCTTAAAACCGCTTTAATGTTCCATTAGAAGATGGTCTAGACAAATAACATGTAAAATTTCAGATCATTGGCTCAGCCTAGAATAATGTGAAAAATGACCCAAAATTGCAATGTTTTTCACTCAAATTAGGCTAAGAATAGCATTAAAATATGATTTTCAATTTATTTATGGGTAAGTTTCCTTATGATATTTTGCATATCACCAAGAAATTCAAATTATATATTTGAGGCTTTTGGACCTTAGTGGAGTTCTTTTAAGTCCACTCCACATGTTTCACATGGTGTGTACAGGCTTTAAGTCTTATATAGGCTTTAAGAGTCCCTAAATTTCAACAAAACCTGAAATGAACTTGGACTTAAAAAGCCCTTGAAAGTTGTGTTGGAAAAAAAACTTTGGGATCATCATCTTGAATCATTTTATGCAGCTGGTTCTTAATAGGCAAAAATGTACACATTACACTGGAAAATACAAAAACTATACACTGTCATTTCATTTGACACAGAAGATTGACAATTTCTGTACTTATATATTTGTTTGTGGTAACACTTCTTTGTAACTGTGGGCACTGGGTATATTTCAGTCAGTCATTGTTTAACTGCTTGATTCTAATGGCAACATTAAGTTAGTACATTTAATGATAGGAAAAAGTGTGATAAAGTTGAAATGAATGAGTGAATACCCATGGATCTGCTGTGTTAACAGTAATAGACGCAATGTAAGTTGTGTCCCTTGTCTGACAGAACTATATTGATTTTGGTAAAATCGTGCTTGTCAGCAATAAAATTTGACTCCAACTCAGATAGACATGAATCTGCAGTAGTTGTCAGAAAACTCAAACCACATTTTTTGAAAAGCTGAAAGTGAAAATGTTACGACACTGATAGGAACAATAATGATAGAAATAAGAATGAAATGAAGGCCAATCCTGTTATTTCTGTTTAAAAATCCAAAATGAACAATCCTCCTGAGTCTCAGCTTTTCCCATTTCACTTAGTTCCCACAGTACTTGAATGGCAAGGCAAACTATAATTTCCTTTCATGAACAATTAAAACTGACTTTTCAAACTTCCAGTGTATATAAACAAAGAACAAGGAATCTTATTGTTAAATCTGGTATGCTTAAATGTACATTTTGGACCTTTGAAAAGTCCTTCAAAAGTCCTTGATTTTTTTTTTTTGCTTTAATTTCTGTAGGAACTATTTTTAACCAGGTTTTCCGAAGGAAAAAACTGGTTATTAAATTGAGGTATGTCTGCGGGCGGACGGGCGGGTGGGCGGTCGGGCGTAAACAATTTCTTCTGTGCACAACTCCTTCTACTTTTCTCAACGGATTTTGACCAAACTGTCACAGAAGCTTTGTTATCAAGTGCCCTGGCGCATATTGTCGGGGTTTTGTGATTGGATAATATTTGACCTAATTATGGCCCTTTGTTTTTTTCCTTATATAGAATATGTAGTGAACAATTTCTTCTGTGCGCAACTCCTCCTACATTTCTCAACGGATTTTGACCAAACTTTCACAGAAGCTTTGTCATCAAGTACCCTGGGGCAGATTGTCGGGGTTTTGTGATTGGATAAAATTTGACCTAATTATGGCCCTTTGTTGTTTTTTTTTCCTTATATAGAATATATAGTGAACAATTTCTTCTGTGCTGAACTCCTCCTACATTTCACAACGGATTCTGACCAAACTTTCACAAAAGCTTTGTCATCAAGTGCCCTGGCGCATATTGTAGGGGGTTTTGTGATTGGATAATATTTGACCTAATTATGGCCCTATTTTTTTTTCCTTATATAGAATATGTAGTGAACAATTTCTTTTGTGCGCAACTCCTCCTACATTTCTCAACGGATTTTGACCAAACTTTCTCAGAAGCTTGGTTATCAAGTGCCCTGGCACATATTGTCGGGGTTTTGTGATTAAATAATATTTGACCTAATTATGGCCCTTTGTTTTTTTCCTTATGGCCCTTTGTTTTTTTCCTTATACAGAATATATAGTAAACAATTTCTACCGTACGCAACTCGTCCTACATTTCTCAACGGATTTTGTTCAAACTTTCACAGAAGCTTTATCATCAAGTGCCCTGGCGCATTATTGTCGGGGTTTTGTGATTGGATAATTTTTGACCTAATTATGGCCCTTTGTTGTTTTTTTTCCTTATATAGAATATATAGTGAACACTTCTTTCGTGGCAATTCCTCCTACATTATTCATGTTTAACATTGCACATAGTTACATTGTTGCTTGTATTTGTATTTCAAATACAACATATTTATCTACAATGTTGATAATTGAAAACCTGGTTTCGTGTTATTGCCATGTTTCTTGTTCTAACATGAGTATGTTTAGTCTTAGTATGAGCAGTAAATTTTATTGGCCATATTCTACAAGATTAATTCTCTGTTATATACTTCTCAAATCTACAGGAAACATTTTCTACGACTTCTTCATGGGACATGAACTCAACCCAAGGATTGGAATGTTTGATTTCAAGTTTTTTTGTGAAATGAGACCAGGCCTCATCGGTTGGGTGATGATTAACCTTGTTTTCCTTGTGAAGGACTATCAGATGGATAAACAGTTGGATTATGCTTTGGTTGCTGTAGCTGTGTTTCAAACTCTCTATGTAGCTGATGCTTTATGGTTTGAGGTGTGTGTTTCTCTTTTATTAGTTTGAATTTATTGTTACGATATTCATGGTTTAATAAACAACTTATTATTAATGGGAGCACTTAACAAATTTAAACATTTTAGCACATATTGTACTTATATATTAATATATAAATATAGCAATATATTTATAAAGATTCAGATGTTGAAATCCTGCAGATAAGATTAGTTCATTATAACATGTTGATCCATGTTTTGTTATTTCAGGATGCCATCTTGACAACCATGGATATCATCTATGAAGGCTTTGGATTCATGTTGAGTTTAGGAGATCTAGCTTGGGTGCCATTTCTGTATTGCCTACAAGGTCGCTATCTCCTAGAACATCCTAATCCAATGCCCTGGTACTGTTTAGCTAGTATTGCCCTCTTGAACTGTAAGTTGCTGTTTTCTTTCTATATAGTAGTATTAATGTAGTTTTCTGATCTATCAGTCATTCAGTGATTTGGCAAAGACAGTCAATCATGTACTGTCTCTCATATATAAACTTCTGTATCTGTGTGTTCATTGATGCTGACTTCTGTGAGTTAGAATCCTGTCCGGTATGTTGATTTCTGTCATATGAGTTGCTGTTTGAATGATGATAGTTTAATTTCCAGTACCTGGATTAATGCATGATTTTTTTTACTGTTGAAGTTTGGCAAATATTAATAAAAGTTAATAATTGAAGAAGATAATTATGAACAAGTGAATTCAGTGTGCATTGGAAAATTGTTAAGAATCTGTCCTTACCTTTGGTAAAGTTAAATTAATGTGATGCATTTTTATTTACTCTTTGAAATTTATAAGCTGCAAACAAATAAATAGCATTTGTGATCATATGCATGGATGTTGTAATATGCTGTGGAAGTTATTATTTATCATAGGTTGTTTGCATTAATGTACTATTTACATTTTTTTTACAGTCATTGGATATTACATATTCCGTGGAAGCAACTCTCAGAAGAATGATTTCAGAAAGAATCCAAATGACCCAGCTCTTGCACGTAAGTAGAAATATTACTTTTTGCTGAAAAATACAGAAAACAATTTAAGCAGTGCTTTACGTTTGTAAGAATTATTATATGGCAGACTTTTTTCTGGGTAGACATTTCTAATCCAATTTTTTTTTTTTTTACCAGAAAACTAAAAAAAATTTGACGTTGAGGTGGTTGTTGTTGGTAGTTAACCCTCTGGATCATGCCAGTAAGCGGCATTTAATTAACCAGAGCACTTTTCAGCTATTGCATGTTTCCAGCATAGGCTGTCAAGCAGATTACTAGTTTCACTTATGCAATGACGGACTGAAAGAGCTGGTCACTTCTGTACATGCCAAAGCAGAGGTACAGTGCGAATGACAGTAGAAAGATTTTCATGATTAATCACAACAAAAGTGACCTGTCCTGTCTGGGGATAAAACCCGGGTTGTGACTAGCCCAGTCATTCCAACGCTCTATCTATTGTTCTGACCGGATGGTATATTTTTATGTTGAACAGTGTAAGGGATGAATAAGTTTCTGAATCTCTTTGGTTACCTTTTTAGATCTAGAGACAATACGCACTGGAACCAACAAGAAGCTCCTTGTGTCTGGTTGGTGGGGATTATGTAGGAAACCAAACTACCTTGGGGATATAATTATGTCATTAGCTTGGTCCCTTCCATGTGGTAAGTGCTGTTACGATATTATACATTGTATATGGACTGTTGTTATATTGAAATTGATTAATTTATTAAATACTAAATTTATTTCTTTATATAATGATCATATGATATTTGCATGCCTATACTTTTTAAAGTGAGTTCAGTATAGTTAAACAAATTCTTACAGTAATACTTGGACTGTAAGAAGTTGTTACATAAAAAATGGCTATATGCTGAGCCATTTTTGTAGTAGAAACTTTATTTTAAGATTAGTAGTATTTAAGGCAATTTTTAAAAAAAAAATTCAAGTTAAAAAATTACGGGATTTCTGAAGTTTACAAACCTTTTTTCTTGTACAGGTTTTACATCCATAATGCCTTACTTCTATCCAATCTACTTCTTCATCTTGCTTGTACACCGGGAACGTAGAGATGATGCTCTGTGTAGGCAGAAGTACGGGGCTAGCTGGGACCGCTATTGTGAGAAGGTTAAATATAGGATTATTCCTGGAATTTATTAGATACTGACATTACATACATTAACACTGCCATTCCATCTGGGTATTATAATGTAACAAAGGAAGTGCTTGATTTAAACAATAATGGCAGGATTGAAGTTAGTTTAGAAAAATAAACAGTTATGATCTCAATTAATTGGTATTGTTCCATTTATATTCTCATTATTTAAAATGATTAAAAAAGAAGTGTAAACTTTTATCTTGTTGAGATTGTTATTTAGTATTAAATAGCTCTACACTTTTTGTGCATATACACTAATTATTCTGGCTGAATTTCAAGAGGGTTTGAAAGTAAAGTGTATATTTCAAGAAAACATTTAACTTCAAAGAAAAGAATTTTTTAAATATCTGTTCATAATATCAAATTGAGTTTTTGAAGGAATAGAATAGAGCATTTTTGAGACAATTTTTTTCAGTATTTAGTAACGTATTGCATTCCTTGAAAGGCAAGATACTCAGGAAACTTTCATAAAATATGGTAATTAGTTAGTATTTTAAATTTTGATTTGTTCATTATGTTTTATGTAAAATTGTAAATCTTCTCTAATACTATTTTTATCAAAGGCTATTTTCACAAATTTTTTAAAACAAACATCTTTAAGAAACATTTAGCACTTATAATCAAAATTCATTTTTATTGCATCATTTCATTAATACAAATTTTGACAATCATTGGTTCCTATTTATGTCTGTCAATTCCATGTTTTTAAAAATCATTATTGACTTGAGAAAAGAGCACTTGATAGAAGCAGTTGTCTGTAGATTAACTAAGCTTAATGTAATATATACTAAAAAACTATAAAAAAACAAACTGATGGAATACAACTTGGTGATCATGTTTTAGATTTTAATGGTATTTATTTAAAAAGCATTATACATGTAATAATTTTACATTTTAGTTTTAAAGTAAATGAAGTATCTAACCCTGTAGATAGGTCTGTGTATTATATATGTAAAAACCGTTGTACATATGTTGTAAATTTTTTCATTTTATTTCTTTACATTGTGCATGATTTTACAGTTTCTTTACATGCAAGTTTTGCCTTAGTCTTTTAACTTGTTATTGTCTATTTCATATTTACAACATTCTCGTTGTTTTATATATAATTGCATAATGGAAAATGAGTTTAAATGATAGAATTATTGATGTTTAGACTGAAGAATTTAAAGGTATAAATATTGGTGATTTTAAGCCAATTTTAAACACATTTTTCTTATAATAGACATAAGTTTTGACTTCAACCAAAAACTTTGAATTAAAGTATTTTCCTACTCAATGGACAATTTGTTGTGTTTGATCCTGTAGTATAATTTATATTTTTATGCCCCCACAGAGTGGGAGCATATAGCGTTGCACTTGTCCGTCCGAGTGTCCGTCCGTACGTCTGTCCGTCCGTCCGTCTGTACGTCCCGAAATCTTGTGAACGCAACTCCTCTTAAACCGGATGGCAGATTTTGCTTAAACTTACAGGGATGATCAACCTTAATGTGTAGATGGTAGTAAAGGAAGGAATTTTTGCTGCGATCAAATTTAACAGAATTATGGCCCTTTGTTGATTTTTTCACCATAGACCATATAGAAATTTTGTGAACGCAACTCCTCTTAAACCGGATGGCAGATTTTGCTTAAACTTCCAGGGATGAATAACCTTAATGTGTAGATGGTAGTAAAGGAAGGAATTTTTGCTGCGACCAAATTTAACAGAATTATGGCCCTTTGTTGATTTTTTCACTATATACCATATAGAAATTTTGTGAACGCAACTCCTCTTAAACCGGATGGCAGATTTTGCTTAAACTTACAGGGATGATCAACCTTAATGTGTAGATGGTAGTAAAGGAAGGAATTTTTGCTGCGACCAAATTTAACTAAATTATGGCCCTTTGTTGATTTTTTCACTATATACCATATAGAAATTTTGTGAACGCAACTCCTCTTAAACCGGATGGCAGATTTTGCTTAAACTTCCAGGGATGATCAACCTTAATGTGTAGATGGTAGTAAAGGAAGGAATTTTTGCTGCGACCAAATTTAACAGAATTATGGCCCTTTGTTGATTTTTTTCACTATATGCCATATAGAAATTTTGTGAACGCAACTCCTCTTAAACCGGATGGCAGAGTTTGCTTAAACTTCCAGGGATGATCAACCTTAATGTGTAGATGGTAGTAAAGGAAGGAATTTTTGCTGTGACCAAATTTAACAGAATTATGGCCCTTTGTTGATTTTTTCACTATATACCATATATAAATTGTCAGTGGGGGCATCCGTGTCCTTTGGACACAGTTCTAGTCTTAATCTTGTTTTAGCAATAAGTTGGTTGTAACTTTGGCTATGTGGTCCTTTGTATACTAAGGTTGAAAACTATCTGGTTAATTGTATATGAAGATATGCGAGATACAGGAGAAAGTCAATCAATAAGTGGAAGTAGAAAGGACTTGTGTAAAAACTTTGACAATTTAATTGGCATATCAACTCATAAATCAGTCTCATTTTGATGAGAAAGTTCCAAGCCTTCAAAGTTTACCAGTTAGTTACATAAGGCATGAAAAAGGAAAGGGCAATAAACCAGCTTTTAGTAAATATATCCAAGTGTGATTATCATGCGGCACTGGCTCTTGTAAGATGTCTGTTACTTACAGAGTTTATTTTTTAAAAACCACCATGGTATATTTATATGATGACAAAGTATATTATCACACATAGTGTAACACCAGTTATAAACAGATGCACTTTGAGAAGCATTACCTGTTGCATTCAATTTCAGGTCAAGCTCACTAAGCTAAAGCTTTGTTAAGGTCCTTTTCTTAAAAACCAAGAGAGCTGTTCACTTCAAACTTGGAATAATTCACTGTGTATATATTGTAATTTGAAGAATGTGAAAATAACACCAAATCTATAGATAAATCTTTCAGAAGTCTTGTCTGTCAGAAAAATGCCCTTAACAAAACTAACAATGGACAACATGAATGCAGCACTGGGCAAATTTTTGTAAGTCAATGGATTGATACAGTGCCCTCCAGAAGTCTTGAGACAGTCGTGAAAATTCATGAAATTTGGGAAAAAATTCATGTTATGGATTGCAAACCCTAAAAAAAAAGATATACCGGTATTTATGCCCCCGCCATAAATTGGCCTGGGCATATAGGGTTGCCCTGTTCCGTCATTCCGCCCTTCCATCATGATCAGTTTCCGTTCATTATCTTGGTAAGGGTTGCACACATTCAACTCAGTAAAGTTCGAATTTGGTCATGGTCTGATGATTTTTGACATTAATGCCCCTTTATGAAATTTTTCAGTTTCCGACCATTACCTCCCCAACAATATTACACATTCAAGGGTTGCACACATTCAACTCAAATTTGACATATGGATACGTCAAAGGAATGTGCATGTCAAGCTCAAATTTGGTCTTGGTTCGATGATTTTTGGCAGAGTTATGCCCCTTTCACTTTGAAAAAATAACTTTCCAGTTTTTAGCTCGACTATTCGCAGAATAATCGAGCTAATGCAGTCACCCATTTGTCGGCGTCGGCGTCCCTGTGGTTAAGTTTTTGTATGTAAGCTGGTATCTCCATAACTACTGAAGGGAATGGATTGAAACTTCACACACTTGTTCTCTGTGATTATCTAAGATGATTGGCACAAGTCCCATAACTCTGAATTGTTTTATTTCATAATTATGCCCCTTTTTCGACTTAGAAAATCTTGGTTAAGTTTTTGTATGTAAGCTGGTATCTCCATAACTACTGAAGGGAATGGATTGAAACTTCACACACTTGTTCTCTGTGATTATCTAAGATGATTGGCACAAGTCCCATAACTCTGAATTGTTTTATTTCATAATTATGCCCCTTTTTCGACTTAGAAAATCTTGGTTAAGTTTTTGTATGTAAGCTGGTATCTCCATAACTACTGAAGGGAATGGATTGAAACTTCACACACTTGTTCTCTGTGATTATCTAAGATGATTGGCACAAGTCCCATAACTCTGATTTGCTTTTTTTCATAATTATGCCCCTTTTTCGACTTAGAAATTCTTGGTTAAGTTTTTGTATGTAAGCTGGTATCTCCATAACTACTGAAGGGAATGGATTGAAACTTCACACACTTGGTCTCTGTGATTATCTAAGGTGATTGGTACAAGTCCCATAACTCTGAATTGTTTTATTTCATAATTATGCCCCTTTTTCGACTTAGAAAATCTTGGTTAAGTTTTTGTATGTAAGCTTGTATCTCCATAACTACTGAAGGGAATGTATTGAAACTTGAAGAGTTTGTACCTTTTCGGACAATTTTATGTATTCATATAGGTAAGCATTATTATACTCAATGAAACACCCTTGTGACAAATTTTCGAATAGTCGAGCTTTACTGTCCTCCGACAGTTCTTGTTGTTCATTATCTCACCAACATTTGTGCTGTTAAACTCAAATTTGACATATGAATATGTCAAAGGAATGCACAGGTCACGTCATGATTTAATGAATTTTGGCAGAGCTATGCCCCTTTCACTTTGAAATAGAAAGACATTTTGCATAACTATTAAACTTTAAATGCCCCAAAAAATTTTGGTGTATTTGTATGCACTTGGTCGTCCATTTGTTTTCGTATCTGGTCATTATTTTGATTACCGGTGAAAGGAAATTGAACCTACTTGGTTTAAATGTTAACCATGATAAAATGATGTGCAGAGCGCAAGTTTAACCTTCCTCAGATCAAGGTCACACTTAGTCCTGTTGTATCAATTTCAAATTGTGTCAGCTCTGCATTTTTTGAATGGATAGAAAATAAAGAAATATTACTTAATCTTGAATCAATCTTTTAATCTTGAATCAATCTTGGTAACAGTTTACAATCCGCCTCTAACATTGGATGTCTTTTGTATATTTTTTTTGCGGCAGCGAAAACAACTTGAAAAAACTGCCTTATCATAAATAACTGTAATGTAGCTAACGATTTATTTATTTGTTTCTATTACAAAAAAAGAAAACATTATGTCATTGCGATAAAACAGTTATAGTATATGAAACTCAATAATTACGGGGATATAACATTGGCTGGGGGGACATCTCGGGATGTTTCTGCAAAAAAAATTGTCTCGGCCTAACGGCCTTGCCATTTTTAGTCCCCTACCGGTTTACCGGAGGGGACTTTAGGTTTACCTTCCGTCTGTCAGTCCGTCAGTCCACAAAACTGTATCCCGCGATAACTTGAAAAGTACTTAAAATATTTTTATGAAACTTGATATATGGGTAGATGGCAGTATGGAGATTATGCACGTCTTTTTCTTTTCTTCCTATGTTGAAAATTTTGGTTGCTATGGCAACAAATAGGCTGAAAATATGGCAAATTTTACACATAAACTGGATCCAGTTACAACGCAAAAAGTACTGGAAATATTTTTATGAAAATTGTAATATGGGTAGATGGCAGTCTGGTGATTATGCACGTCTTTTTCTTTTCTTCCTAAGTTGAAAATTCTGGTTGCTATGGCAACAAATAGGCTGAAAATATGTCAAATTTTACACATAAACTGGATCCAGTGATAAAGCAAAAAGTACTGGAAATATTTTTATGAACCTTGAAATATAGGTAGATGGCAGTCTGGAGATTATGCACGTCTTTTTCTTTTCTTCCTGTTGAAAATTCTGGTTACATAGACTGAAAATATGGCAAATTTTACACATAAACTGAATCCAGTGATAACTCAAAAAGTACTGGAAATATTTTCATGAAACTTAACATATGGGTAGATGGCAGTCTGGAGATTATGCATGTCTTATCTTTTCTTCCTATTTTGAAAAAAAATTGGTTGCCTCGGCAACAAATAGGCTTAAAACATGGCAAATATAACAATAATTTGTGATTAGTCAAAAAGAGCTGAAATTTTTTATGAAATTGCATTTTCAATATCTCCTCTTTAAGAATTTTGCTTTTAAAAATGTTATAGTTTGGCAACAGGGATGTTTCAAATATTAACTTTAAAGTGTCCTCCAGTCCGTCTGTTCATAAAAACTGTTTCCTGTGATCACTTTAAAGAACTTTTCCAACAAATTTACTTAAAATAGAGAAAAGTTGAAACATTAGTGAATGGCTCTTCAGAATGTTGATGGGGTTCTAACTGGTAGGGGACTTATGGATTGCTTGCAATACTATGATAATTGCTTGTTTTAGCAGAAACACCCCTTGATGTCGCCCCAGCCAGTGTTATATCCTCGTAACTTACTCGTTTCATATACTATAACTATTATGTATAATGTTGACCCCACCCCAGTGGTCATTTGATTTGTATAGACTTAAACAGGAAAGACACATATGAAACTTATTGTGCAAAACAACATGCCCAGAGCTTAGATATTTGGTATGTTACATCACTTTGTAGACCGCAAAATAACTGGTATTAATCATGCCCCTTGGGTCAAAAATGGCTCCAACCAGGGTGTCCTTTAATTAATTTAGTTTTGTATAGGAAAACACATTTGTCTTATTTTGGTCAAAATTGGCCCTGCTCTGGCAGTCACGCTTTATGTAGAATAAGGTATAGAAAACATATCTTTTTGTGGGTAAATACTATGCCTCTATATTTAGCATATAACATTGCCTAGTAGACCTCTATAAAAGTTTTAGGAATCATGCACTTGGGGTAAAAAATGCCTCCACCTTGAATGTCGTGTAGTATCACTATGATAATGAAGATGATATTTTTCAAACAAGTTTCTTCATTGGGTCTCTACCCTTATTGAGATTAATTTTTATTACTTCACAATACATTCGGGCATATATTCACTATATTGCTCACCCTTTGCGGTGCTGTTGTTTTTTTTAAATTTCTTTATATTTACTTCAAACTTAAAATCGTCTGCTATCTAGAACTGAAAAAATGTTGAGGTTGCTACTCCTTTGTAAAACAACACTTTGAAAAAGTCATAGCTAAAGCAATAAGGTATTAAATAAAAAAAAAAGAACATTGACTCTTGATTTTATCATATATTTTATAACATTTGCATCAATATTTTAGCAAAGTTTATCATGATATTTATGTCAACATTTTATTATTTCCAAATGGGGCTTAAAAAAAGGTATAGTGCATAAATTGGATAGGAACAAATTCCTATTGAGTTAAAAGCTTTAAAATAATGTTCTAAAACAGAATTAACATAAGTGTAAGTTACTTTTCACATATTGTTCAGCTCATTGTGAGTTGGTAAATGCACAGAATAAACAAACATTTTGACTTTTACAAAGCCACTGACCTTAGTATAATTCAGAAAATAATCCAAGATTTCAGGTCTTTGTGAAACTTTACCTTTAACATCTTAACTAACGAGAGTCTTTACATCTGTATATATGTATTTGAAAAAACAATGTTAAATTCCATTGTATGTATGGACAAGTTATATTTTCGTGTCCTGCATAAAATTGTAAATTACAGGACTATGTTCCATACATCTCATTGTAAAGTTTTTGTTTCAAATAGTCCTCAAATATATGGTTGTATTTGTTAACAAATGCATCATAAAGTCCCTCATACTGGTTCAACCTCTTCAAAACTGCTGTATTGCTCTCTAATACTTTAAGCAAATCAAACGGTGGGAACATTCTGAAATTAGAAAATATATCTTATATTTACTCAAATTGATTATTAAAGGATCATATGTATGTGTGAAATATTTGAACTCATTTCGTTAACATGACTACTTTCAATCTGTATCCAGATCTATTGTTTCTAAACATGAACAACTTATATAATATTTCAATCAATGGTGATGCTTATGAGAGTAGACTGATTTGATACTGAACTTCTGCAATATGAAAAAAAAATGACACTTCTGGACAGAAAAACTGCAATTAATCTGCATATAGTATTTTAGGTGACCTTTCTTGGTAATTTGATACTATAAAGTGTATACAGCTCTCAATCAAATTTTGCTTTACACTCCTTGCATATAAATGAGGTAACCTGAAGGTAACCAAAGACCAGTTTCCCTTACCATCTTAACTTATTTAAAATTTTATCCCATGATCATCTGGCCATAAGTTTTAGACCTTGAACCATTAACATATGTGAGAAACCAGGAATACCAGCCTGAAAGATGGCACATACTGGTGTTGTTTGAAACTGCTTGATAAATTGTCAACTTCTTTGAAAATAACTAATCACAGTTTGACTCTTGCATCATATTAGAAAGGTAACTAACTACTAGTACTGAATGATTAAATGTGCTATGTTTCTGACAATTAAATTATCTAATAAAGCATGCAGACATGTCAGATTAAGTTGTTATAAGAAGTAATTTATTTATCATCTAATATTTTCTTATTAAAGTACAAAGATTTTTGCAAATATGCAGACATACTCATCTTTGTCAGCAGATTTCCTGATGAAATCATTGAGTTCTAGGCGACATTCTGGTGTGTTGTTGAACATCACAATGTGTAATAGCTCCAAAACATCATGTTTGTTCAACTTGAGGTGAGTACACATATTTACAAACACAAATATCATCAGCTCTGCCACCTTTGGACTTGTTGTTATCACAGCTGAGAAAAAGAATATTCCAGGATGAATTTAAATTAATTTGAAGTTATAAACCTGCCTAATTGTGTAATGGAATTGTTCTGTTGAAATGTGGAATTGCATGTTTTAAGTGAAGTAATTCAATACTTAAAATATAAAATTTAGCAGCCAAAATTTTACTATAGAAAGGGATTAGTCTAATTGCAAGCTTGTCCAAGCTGGCTTAACTATATATTGATGGTCCCTTTAGGCCAGGCGTTATTGCCACTCGCCCCTAAAAGATTTTTGTAACGTATTCTGATTATTCAATTTGTTGTTATTAACACATTTCATGTAAAGACTGCACTGTTGAATGAGATGGGTATACTACCTAATGTACTGACAAATACCTATCACTGAAAGGGTTTATATTTTTTTGTAACATAAATGATTTGATTTCCTGACCATACTTTATATTTCCTAGTCTTTCCCTTCAAGGTTAATGTTATAGTGACAAAAGAAGTTCCATGCCATAGAATTTGTAAATGAACTGCATGAAAAATAATATACAAAAAGAAAACAAAAGAAATCTAAGAAAATTAAATATCTTACATTTTTGTTTTCTTAGAGGACATGTTGTTGAAACTATGGATATATTTTCAAGTGCAGTGTTCACATTTATTGAAAAGTCCCAGTCATCATTGTTACTGTTTAGATCCCAGGTATAGTCCGGGTGAATAATATTTGTTGTACCAAACAACTGCCGCAGTTTTCTAGCCGTTATAGAACTGGCAAAGCTATATAGAAATAAAGTTTGTGGAATTTCTGCTTTTACTTCATCTGCAATGGCAGGTACTTGTGATGGTAATACACACAGAAATACAATATGTGTGGTTGTCACTAGTTTTATGTTGTCATGGAAACAGTCAACTCCTTTTGTTAACAGATATTCTGAAAAAGAGTAAAATATTCTTGACAAATGAATTATATATTTATATTCATGTATATATGTATATAAAATCCAACAACAACCATGCATTTTAACCCTTGTTAAGTAAAATTTTACTCAAAATTTTACATGTCTCAGTTTAGGCAAACTATTAATTCATGCTTCTCTTTAAGCAACGCTTGCTCTGACTGACTAATAATTGTCAGCTGCTCCGATATGTGCAGATAAAATATCTATTTAGCCTCATTGCAATAAATTAGCTTGTGAACTAATTCTTTCTTGGTAAAGTTGACTATTCTCTGATCTTTCGAAATAGTGAAATGGGGATACAAAGCAGTAGATTACAATATTTTAATTAGTATTAAAATTGATGGTACTAAGACAAATAATCAAATTAGAAACATAAATTCACTGTAAAGCATGTAGAATAACCACAGTTTAAACAGTATTGTTTCAATTTTAGCAGGAAATTGTAGATGTAGCAGGTAACACTGCCATGAACTAACCAATATTGACGATCCCAATATTAGATTAATACGAGGAATCATGGGTGAGACACAATCCCTGCTTTAAAAGGCATACTAAGTCAACTACTAACAACTAAGTCACTACTCTCCCTTTGAATTACAAGTCCCTTTATAGTTCTTACAATTACCAAACATCTAAAATTTAACAACACGGAACAGAATAGCATAAATCAGAACATGGCAGAAAAATATATTTACCTAATGTTTCTGGTCTTCTTGTGGAGATCTTAATATCTTTTGGATTAATGTTCCCATATGTTATAAAGCTATGAGCTAACTGACTTCCCAATCTACCACATCCTAGAATGCCAATTTTTAATGGATCCCTAGAGCTCTGATCTTGTAAAATTCTAGTTGATCTCTTTTGTGGATTTTTTAAACAGGTTTTTAATTGTCTGTAATGAATGGCATACATAATTTAAGTCATGGTAAACATCATACAAATGTATATTAATTTAAATTTGCCAATCATCATAATCACATCACTACCAGATTCATAACAATAATGATTTTATTTTTAACATTTCCATGTACATGTAGATCTAGATCTATTTTTATTATCTGTATTATTTGTATTCACCACCAGTCCTGCCACATTTACATGCATGACAATTAACACAGAATTGGTAATTGAAGTATTATTCTCAATAGCCTAATTAAGATTGACATAGGCCATAATGTTTTTATGTAGGGTTGCTTGCCCTGCACGCCTTGTGACCATACAAACTTGCTTGCCCTTCATAAAATGGACTTGCCCTAAATTTTGACGGACAAAATTTGTTAAGATCAAAAACACAAGACTCAAATTTACTATTTACCAGTCTATATTGGTATAATCTACTTTATTCAATTATCGATACATATTGATTATAATACTTTTCATTCTTTTGATATATAAATTTTGACATAGCTTTATTCAAATTCTAAAGCACTCGCCTAAAATATCAACATCATGGCTAAATATAATTCATTACCAAATGCGTATGTGTAAAACATTGTTGAATGCTGCTGTTGTTACAGAATCATTCATCATACACGTTTGGTATTGTTTTAGTCTTAGTCATAGGGTCGTTTAGACTTTAATCATAGGGACATTTCAGGTTTTTGTTTACCAGTATTGCAATTGAAATGGCATCTGCAGTTTGGTTGATTTACCGAATAACTTCATTTACATTCATTAAGAAAAACATCATTTGGATTGGGAGAATTTTTCTTGCCGGGCAAGTTTGATAAATTTTTTTCTCCCCGAACTGAACTATCACTTGCAAATGTGAGCAGGTGAGTGGATTAGTCGAGGCCTGTGTCATTCAACTGCCTTGACCCTTGGCCAAATCAAATGCTTAAATTCAAAAATAGGTTGTCTCAAAGTAAACCCACAGACGCTTGGGGGTCAGATCCTGCCCCTCAATGTTATACGCCCCTGTACTTTATTGAGACTTGATGGTATATGGTATTTTTTCAAATATGTAAAAATTGTTTGAAAACCATTTTTATTGTTGTGATAGATGTCCCATTCGTGTTAATATATTAAAATAGTTTTGAAAGAGTGTTTACAGGGGCGTATCAAGTTGAGGGACAGGATCTGACCCCCAATTTTAGCGTCTGTGAGTAAATTGAATCTTAATGGTATAAAATAAACCTTGAAGAATCTTTGCGATTTAGAATATTATAGCGACCTCGACGAGCTGGCCCGAAGGGCCTGCTCGCAAAGCGAGCTTTACGGTAACGCGAGTACCTGCTAAGTGATGGTTTTGAAAATTTTCGACCAAAGTACCGAATTGGACACATCGCAACTTTTCGAATTTAAAGATAACGATAAAAACTGAGGAATTCTGACTGAAAACGGATGTGTAGACTGGTCACCCGCGCACGTCTATGGGAACCATAATTGGACAGGGAACCAGAATAACGGAAGCTGTGTATAAAAAATGAAAATCGAAGGCGCCATTTTGCTTGAAATCTGATAAAAAAAAAACAACAATTTTTTTGTCGAATTTTGTTGTGAAAACTATCTAGAATGAAAGAAAATGGTCTAACTAAGAAAATGAATCCGAACACCAATATCTTTTATTCAGTCGCTAACGCTGTACAGACGTTTAAAGTATTGTTTACGTGACGTCACAATGTAGCGCCAAACAGTACGTGCAAAACAAACAAATCAAGTACGCTATTTTAATGTCGCAAACGTTTTAAGTTTTACATTTATTTCACTTTAAATAATCTTTATTTCGCTTGAAAAATTATAGAGTGAAAGAAAATAAACAAAGTTTTATCAACGTTTTCAAAACTCGTTATTCATTTCACGACAGGGGCGGAGCCACATTTAACACAGTACGTATGACGTCACACGCACTCGTTACTGCATTTAAAATAAAAATGAGCGATTATTTATGCTATTTCACGTAAAAAGTACATCGAGCTCGCTTTGAGGCTTTGCCTTTTTCATATTATATATTTGTTATTAAATGGAAGACAGACGTAAAACAGATTGAAAAATCAAGTAAAAGGGTTATATTCGTGTCGGTATATCCTTATTTAGATTCATTTAAAAATTGCGCATGAATAGTCAAAAGAAATGAAAGAAACACCTTGCTTCATGTAAAATGGACACCAGATAAGTAGCCTGTGCGCATGACGTCACTGTCAACGCATGTGCCCGCTTCCTGAGGTATTGGAGTTCCTTTTCATCTTGATCTAATGCACTTTCAAACTGCAATGATGAAAGGTTTAACGTTATGTCACTTGGAGATTTGTCTTCGATTGGTTGCTGAAGACGCGTTGCGAGCGCCATATTTGTTTCTACGGAAGTATAATTTTCGGGTATCCTTGCACAATATCCTAATTTCCGGTAATTGCGATTTTTAATTTCTTTAAGTTTTTTTACTTTAATGTACATTAATTAAAGTATACATAGATTATTTTAAAAAACTTTTATATTTCTTTTAAAAAATGTAACCAAGCTGTAAAGAAATTGGCTTTGATCATTTTTCCTGAATAACTTGAATCGGAATGTGATATTTGTTCGTATTTCGGATACGCACACAATTTGTATATAAGAATTAGGATGTGGTGGTTTAGATGCATCTGAGATGCAGACGCCACAGAATTATAGATTTTGATATGATAGTGTTTGGTTCTTTATATTTTTACAAATATATATATATATGAAATAAGGTACTACCTTTGATGCGGAAAGCTGTTCTACATTTAATTTATCTATCTATCTTCCATAATTTTAATGTCAAACCCCTCGCGGGGACGTAGACATGACTTTAGGGCATGACTTTAGATTAGTTACTTCAGAGAAAGCTGATTTACAAGGGAATCCGGGAACCAGTCCCTACCTAGCTCTTATTGAAAAGACCCCTTGGTTCTTTTACATGCCCAGTTTACTTTATAGGACTGATACATGCGAGGATTAACTTGATTTATTACCAGTACACGTCTAGTTAGGTGGGAAACACTGAGTGTCTCTGAAAAACCCATTACAAGATATACACACTTTAAACGCCTTTTTAAGTTAAAAAAAAATGCCTTATTTAGGCCCCCAACACTTGTTTTGTTTGAGAAATGTTGTTTAAAAAAGTGACCACTTTTTTGGCGCTGCCCCCTATCCAAAAGATACATCATGGGGTTGCCAGAAGGTGTATGCCCCCTCCTGATTGGGGATTTGAAGGGGGGGCGGTAGCCCCCCTCATCACCGAGGAAATTTTTAACTTGTGAGAGGCTAAAAATGACCCTAGCAAGGATCCTGCGTCATATACGCATAAAATGCCATCCTGTACGCACAAAAAATAAATTCTGCGTACACATGGACGCAGAAAAATTGTCTAAAGTAACTGTCATTTCCATATTTTTTAATAATTACACAAAAATTGTTTAGAGTAACTCTCCTTTCCGTATTTTTACGATATCTAAAATGTTTTGGTTAGTGGTGAAGGTCATGGGAATCACCAATTGGTATTTAAAGTAACGCATCAGTTTATTGGCTAGTTAATTTCCGCATTTAAAATACCAACCAATCATTAGTGAGCACCCACGTGTCCCGGATATTATTATCAGTCGGAGCGCTCAGTTGTTGCTGTTATCTATGACAGTACTTTAAATGATGGCAAAACAGGCTGACTTAAGAAGTTTTTGGGTGGGGGTGGTCCGAAACAAAAATGAGATGACAATGAGCCTGTCTCGTCGCCTGTAACTGAACGAGTACATCATCTTAACAATCCACAAAACAGAAATGTGACACAACATTCCGGTCTGTCTGGTTAGATAGATACAAGTGATAAGAACTTCGAATGAACGAATGTTTCTTGTCAAAATACTAAAAAGTTGTTTTTTGTTTTTGTTTGAGAAATAAATCTAAAATTGTTTACAATAGTCATTTATATTGCAATCTTAGTGTACTTCTTCTGTGAGCAGTCAGCAATTTCGAAAATTGTCTGGGAAAGAACCCCCAAAATTTTGTGGTGGACCCCTGTTTTCATAGATCCTGCGTCCAATGGACCCCAAATATAAAAAGGGTTGGTAAATCCCTGCCTAGGTCGATCATAAGGTAACATGTAACCAACGCTGAAAATCAATTTTGATGGAAAACATCGATGCAAAGTAGTGATTTTTGGCAATTTTGAGATGTCCCCTAGTTGCCATGGTAACAGGAAATTTAAGACTGAGCATGTTGTTACAAAAGCAATGGTCTTACACTTGTACATACATTTTTTTATTGATTTTAATGTGATTTCAATTTAACTTACACACATCATACATGTTATCTAAGAGTGCTACAGCCCTCTTGGGCATTCCACGTATAATATTTAACAAATGTGTTGAATTTATCTGTAAAAAGCAATACATAATTAGGGCTGTCATTGAACATCTCATCATCGATATTCATTGTTCGCTACAATATTGATACACACTTTCAAATATCGAGTGACTGTGAATATACCTTTCTATTTTACCTAGAAGAGAAGTCACATTCTTTCAAGTTCTCTTCGCTAACTTGAACTTTAAACTACTTTTTTTAATAATGTCAGTGACGAAAATAACAGAAAAAAAACAAACTTTTGTTAGTTTGAAGTATTTGTAATGTCTAAGAAAAGCATACATAACACCATGATTCCACACATGTTTTTAACCAGGTTTTAAACCAGGTTTTCCGAAGGAAAAAACTGGTTATTAGATTGAGGTATGTCGGCGGGCGGGCGGATGGGCGGACAGGCGTAAACAATTTCTTCTGTGCGCAACTCCTCCTACATTTCTCAACGGATTTTGACTAAACTTTCACAGAAGCTTTGTCATCAAGTGCCCTGGCGCATATTGTCGGGGTTTTGAGATTAGATAATATTTGACCTAATTATGACCCTTTGTTTTTTTTCCTTATATAGAATATATAGTGAACAATGTCTTCTGTGCGCAACACCTCCTACATTTCTCAATGGATTTTGACCAAACTTTCTCAGAAGCTTTGTCATCAAGTGCCCTGGCTCATGTTGTCAGGGTTTTGCAATTAGTATATATTTGACCTAATTATGGCCCTTTGTTTTTTTTCCTTATATAGAATATATAGTGAACAATTTCTTCTGTGCGCAACTCCTCCTACATTTCTCAACGGATTTTGACCAAACTTTCAGAGAAGCTTGCTCATCAAGTGCCCTGGCGCATATTGTCGGGGTTTTGTGATTGGATAATATTTTACCTAATTATGGCCCTTTGTTTTTTTTCCTTATAGAATATATAGTGAACAATTTCTTCTGTGCACAACTCCTCCTACATTTCTCAACGGATTTTGACCAAACTTTCTCAGAAGCTGTGTTATCAAGTGCCTGGCACATATTGTCAGGGTTTTGTGATTGGATAATATTTGACCGAATTATGGCCCTTTGTATATTTTTTCCTTATACAGAATATATAGTGAACAATTTCTACAGTGCGCAACTTCTCCTATATTTCTCAACGGATTTTGACCAAACTTTCACAGAAGCTTTGTCATCAAGTGCCCTGGCGCATATTGTCAGGGTTTTGTGATTGGATAATATTTGACCTAATTATGGCCCTTTGTTTTTTTTCCTTATACAGAATTGAACAAATTCTTCTGTGCTGAACTCTTCCTACTTTTCTCAATGGATTTTGTTCAAACTTTCACGGAAGCTTTGTCATCAAGTGCCCTGGCACATATTGTCGGGGTTTTGTGATTGAATAATTTTTTACCTAATTATGGCCCTTTGTTTTTTTTCCTTATACAGAATATATATAGTGAACACTTCTTCTGTGCGCAATTCCTCCTTCATTATTCATGTTTTACATTGCACATAGTTACATTGTTTGTTGCTTGTATTTGTATTTCAAATACAACATATTTATCTACAATGGTGATAATTGAAAACCTGGTTTCATGGCATTGCCATGTTTCTTGTTCATTGTATCTACTGTCAAAGTCTCTCGATATATCGATAGAAAAATTTCCGTCAATGACAGCCCTATATATGATAGACAAAAATTATCTAACTTTGCAGGTTTTTTTTAATATTTGATTAAAATATTAAATTGAGCAAAGAGGAAATGGCTCACTACAAAGGAGCTGCGTCTGAGGGTGGTCGTGCTCAGATATTGATAAAGAAACGACAGAAAGAACAAGAAGAGATGGAAATGAAGAGAAAGAAGATAGAGGAAGATCTTAGTGTGGGCAGTATTCAAAACAAATTTGCCAGTCATTATGATGCAGTTGAACAGCAATTAAAATCAAACACAATTGGTATGTTTCAACATTCAGGAATTATCGAATAATAAAACAAAAGAATTTTAGTGTGCTTCCATACTAATGCTATTATTTTCATTTAAGTGTAACTTCAAACATATGAATTGTGTGATGATGGAAACAGGGCTAAGAAAGAAATTAGTCTCATGATCTTGCAGATTTTCATTTATTAGAATTACCTGTTTCTCTCACCTTTATAAAAATCTGACTAGAGTTATCAAACTGGCAAAATTCTTCTTGAATTGGTAATATGGGATCATAAACATTCTCCTGCTATTTATCATCATTATCGGTTGTTAAGCAGTATCATGTAGCTGTAAATGTGAATTATTGTTATCTCTATGTCCATCCAATTGATTTGCTCTTCAATGGCATATAATATTTCAACTATGCTGAGTTTACAATATAGGATACATGTACTTGTAATATGTCATGTTTCTTTGTTTCCACAAAGGTTTGGTTACACTGGATGAAATGAAAGCCAAACAAGAAACATTGATAAAACAGCGAGAGAAACAACTAGCAAAGAAAAATGCAGAAGCACGTTTGATTGAGAAGGAGAAAGAAGATAAAAAACGTAAAGAGAAAATGAAGGTAACTTGTAAGATTTTGAGGTCTAGATGTGATATTGAAAATCAAATGTCATCTGAGAAGAGATGGGTGATCATCTTATTTTTCATCTACTCACATCATCATGCAACCTTACCAGGTTCTATGCAATTGAACAGGGCCAATATTTATTATAAGTTGTACAGAATTTGGACCTTATTACTTTTGTTGTTCTGTTAATTATAACTAAGAATTAGCATTCTGAATTTGAAGCAAAGCATGTTAACTATAGTTTTAAGATAAGTAATTGTCAGACAACCTTCATTTCTACCTTATATGATGATTATATGCTTTGTTTAATGCCTTCCACCTACACATATTAATGGACTTTCAACAGTGCCCTCAAAGAGTCTTTTAATTGTCAAGTTTCAAAAGAATTATTGAATTTGATTTAGATTATGGCATTTGTTGAATAATTCAATTTTCTAATGCTCTTTGATATATTTTTATTTAGAAAAGAATTGAAATTGATATTTAAAAAATGACTTTGACAATATCTTCATTCCTAATTACTTTTATTAGCATATCATAATTGCTTCATCAGTGATAAATGTATCTCCAGAACAGAAATTTATGTTCCTTGTGTGTACTTTTGATATCATGTTATAAGTTTACTTTACTGGTCTGGATCCATGCTGGTCGCAGACACATTACGTTGGTTTTGTCATGACGCGGCTCATTTTATGTACAGATAGCTGCATTATCATTTGACCCTGATGAAGACGAGGAGGAAGATGAAGAGGAAGAAGAAGGAGAAGAAGAAGAGGAAAAAGAACCAGTTGATATATTAAATAAAAAGAAACGTCTTGGTAGGAGAATTATTCAATATTTCATATTTTTTACAATTATTGAATCATTAGATACAGCAGGCTTAAAGACACGTTGACAGAGGTGATGAATTTTCACTGTCTGGGCTGTTATCAGTAATTATGACAGAAAATTTCTCTTCCAGTTTACAGTCTGTCAATAACAAATCTATGTATATTCTGTTATGTCTGTGGCTAGAAGATATTTTATACCGATTTAACTCAATACAGGATTTGAGCAGTACCTCTAGACACTTGCAGAAATTATTATCAGAAAATAGACAAATATCATATTTTTCCCGGATTTTCAAATTTTTCATTCATTATCATACATAAATCAGTGTGTAAAGATGAATTGGACCTTTTAAAGTTCATTCTGTTGGGTAAAAATGCAAGATTTCAGCATTTTATCATTCAAGCGCCGTGTCCGGTATATACAGGAATACAGTATTTGTGTGGTGCTCTTTTTTTCAGTCTACAAATTCAGGAGTGAAATCTTTTGGTAACATTGATTTTATTATGACTTAAATTCACATTTTCTTATCATGATATTTGCTATGTGTGTTTGGTTGAGGGCCTTTGATTCAATAGCATCTTAGGTCTTCCTTTGCCAATAAAGCTTTGATGACACCATATGGCCTATTAAGTACCACCCAACAATATTCTAATGTTATTAGTCTTAGACTATTCATTTAAGTAACTCTAGCTGAGAAACTTTCAGATACCTGTGGGAAAATTTAGCTTATTATGCAGGATACAAAGGTGTAACTTCCCATCCAATAAAAACATACTATATGTAACTGATAGGAATTTTGTAAAAAAAAAAAGAGGGAGAGAAAAACAAAAAAGAACCACCCAAAACTGCCAAAACATTATCAAAATTACAGGTACTTTTATTTTTCTATCAAGGTATGAATCCTGATGTAGACACCAGTTTCCTACCAGATAGGGACAGGGAGGAGGCAGAAAACAAACTCAGGTATACTACAAGTACATGTATATAATTTATTACTAAATTATGAAAGAAGTACATTTGAGTTTTGGGTATTTGATGCAACATTTTTTTCCATTAAGATTATGGAAGAATTTTAGCAATCAATTTCTTTATAAATATTAAAAATATTATTATGTTTGATAATGTGCATTTCAGAAGTTTCCTTTAATGTTACGGATTTTATCAATACTAATCAAAATCCTACCCTACTGTATGAGAATTACTGGGTAACAAATGGTTGTCTCACTTGTCTCTCTAGTATTAGAAATACATGCCCTGTAGTAATATGAACATTTATCACCTTGATAATACATCATTTAAGGTTGCATAGAGCAAATTGTTTTATATCTTGACTGACATAGATCGGCATGTCTTTCTCTTGCCTGACTGTTAGTATTCCTTATCATATTTTTAATCTTGGCCGTGAAAAATTCATTCTGTAAGCTTAAGTGTTATTACTTAGACACAATCTACCCATATGCTATATGCTATATTTTAACTTAATGGAATATGGCCCATTCAAAACTTAAACTAGACCTTGTGTCTTTGACAATCTGTATGGTTTTCATTATGAACAGATTGGTTTCATTGGCACATCTGATGCCTGAGATTAAAATAAAAAAACCTGCATATGGGTCAAATTTACGAAAATATACCTAAAATATACCTAAAGCTTAATTATTTATCAGCAGATTTGGACTGAGACATTGTTTTTAGAGACTCATCATAATTGTTGATGTCATTGCAATATTCTTTTTCTATACACTGAGCGTATTTTTGAGTTAAATAATGTCTTTTCATTTGTTAGATGTGTTTAATGTTTGATTCATTCTTGAGAACTATACTGTAACTATTATCGTGTGTTCTCTCCTCTTGATTTACTTGTTGTTGTAATTATTATTGTTTGTATTGATAATTGATACATATACACCTTTGAGCTTACTTCTAATTTATTATCCCCCGCCGATGGAATCGGGAGGGGGATATAGTTTTGGCGTTGTCCTTCCGTCCGGCCATCCGTCCGTCCGAATTTCGTTTCCGGAGTAGTTCTCTACAACTACTGGCTGGAATTCAACCAAACTTTATGGGAATCATCAATATCAAGAGGAGATGCGCATATCGTCGGCTTGTTCTGGTCCGACCCTTTAACTCAGAGTTATGGCCCTTTATTAGTTATGTAGTATGCATATAGAGTAAAAATCGTTTCCGGAGTAGTTCTCTGCAACTACTAGCTGGAATTCAACGAAACTTTATGGGAATCATTAATATCAAGAGGTAATGGGCATATCATCCGCTTGTTCCGGTCAGACCCTTAAACTCAGAGTTATGGCCCTTTATTAGTTATGTAGTATGCATATAGAGTAAAAATCGTTTCCGCACTACTTCTCTGCAACTACTAGCTGGAATTCAACGAAAATTTATGGGAACCTTCAATACCAAGAGGAGATGCGCATATCGTCGGCTTGTTCGGGTCAGACACTTAAACTCAGAGTTGGCCCTTGATTAGTTTAGCAATATGCATATGGAGTAAAAATCGTTTCCGGAGTAGTTCTCTGCAACTACTGGCTGGAATTCAACGAAACTTTATGGGAATCATCAATATCAAGAGGAGATGTGCATATCGTCGGCTTGTTCCGGTCAGACCCTTAAACTCAGAGTTATGGCCCTTGATTAGTTATGTAGTATGCATATAGAGTAAAAATCGTTTCCGCACTACATCTCTGCAACTACTGGCTGGAATTCAACGAAACTTTATGGGAACCTTCAATACCAAGAGGAGATGCGCATATCGTCGGCTTCTTCGGGTCAGACACTTTAACTCAGAGTTATGGCCCTTGATTACTTATGCAGTATCCATCTAGAAAAATATTTGTTTCCTCGCTACTTCTCAGCTACTACTGGCTGGAATTCAATGAAACTTTATGGGATACTAAGAGGAGATGTGCATGTAGTCGCCTTGTTCCAGTCTGATACTTATAACTCATATTTATGGCCCTTGATTAGTTATGTAGTTTGCATACATCTCATTGGCATTTCCAGATTTTACTATTTAACACAAAGTTATGGCTCTGTTATTGCCCTGAATATTTATCAAGTTCAAAGAATATTACTGTTTATGCCATGATTAATATATAAATAAAGCCTTATGTCTTCAGTTGTTGTGTTAATAATAACCAGTACTCGGCGGGGGATATAAATTCAACGAATTTGCTTGTTTAGTTTAAGGATTATGGACCTTATGAGCATGTATATGAGACACCATATTGTTATTGTGTCAATTAATAATATCAGAATTGAAAAATCTCTCATGTGACAGAAAGTATACTAAATATAGGTTATGGGAAATTTATATACAATATAATTTGAAATTAGTGGATATTTTTACCAATTTGTAAGGCTTAAGTTTGTTGTTTTGTGTAGAATGGATTTTAAAATATGATGTGTGTAAGAGGGAAACATAGCACAATAAACCCCCAGAAAACCAGACTACAACTAATATGTAAGCATTTTTTTATCAGCTAATTTTTAAATATTGAAATTATTGCAGAGAACAGATAGCACAGGAATGGATGCAGAAACAAGAGCACGTAAAAAATGAGGAAATAGACATTACATATAGTTACTGGGATGGCTCTGGCCATCGTAGACAAGTACGTATGAAAAAAGGGAACAGTATTCAGCAGTTCCTACAGAAATGTTTGGAAACTCTTCGTCGGGAGTTTAATGATTTAAAAGCAGTGACAGTTGATCAGCTAATGTACGTAAAAGAAGACTTGATCATTCCTCATCATTACACATTTTATGATTTCATTGTAACAAAGGCACGTGGTAAAAGTGGACCTCTTTTTAATTTTAACGTGAAGGATGATATTCGGATAATTAATGATGCTTCTGTAGAGAAGGAAGAGTCTCATGCTGGAAAAGTTTGTATAAGAAGTTGGTACGAGAGAAGTAAACACATTTTTCCTGCTAGTCGATGGGAGCCATACGATCCTGAGAAGAAATGGGACTCGTATTCTGTGTCAGATAAAAATGCTGCAAAAATCACTGTAAAATAAGTGTTGATGATCTTATACATTTAAAATACTGTAAAACATTATTATTAGTTTAAAAAGACTCGGTAATTTTCATTGAAACTAAATTTGATGCACAGATTCTGAAGAGAAGCATTTTCTGTCTGTATGTATGTAGAAACAGTCACTTGGGTTGCCACAGTGGATAACAATAGGCAACAGTTACTTTTTTCAATGCTATTTTTTCATAAGGTGTTTTGTGGTTTAAAGTGTATGATGAGAGTAATAAAACAAAAGTGTAATAGCGTAAGTTTAGTCTCGCTGTCCTTCTTACCTGAGCCTCAACTGTTATATAACAATTTGGTTGAAAGTTTATGTGCAACTTCATGTACGATATCATATCTTGTCAGTCACAAAATAAATTTGTTTTTTTACTTCACACATGTCTGTGAGATCATAATTGGATGTCACTTTCCAAGGTTCATAACTCTTGTCTTTTATTTTTAGCTCACCTGTCACAAAGTGACATGGTGAGCTCTTGTGATCGATTTTCGTCCGTCCGTAAACTTTCACTTTAAACGAAATCTCCTCATAAACCGCTAAGCCAATTTCATCCAAACTTCACAGGAATGTTCCTTTGGTAGTCAACTTTAAAAATTGTTCAAAGAATTTAATTCCAAGCAGAACTCTGGTTGCCATGGCAACCGAAAGAAAAAACTTAAAATATCTTCTTTTAGAAAACCGAAAGAGCTAGAGCTTAAATATTTGGCATGAAACATCATCTAGTCAGTGTCTACCAAGTTTGTTCAAATAAATGCCCTGGGGTCAAAATTGGCCCCGCCCCGGGGGGTCATTGATTTTCCTTATTTGTATATAGTAAAAACTTAAAAAATCTTCTTTTAAAAAACCCAAATAGCTAGAGCTTAGATATTAAGCATGAAACATCTTCTAGTGGGTGTCTACCAAGTTTGTTCAAATAAAAGCCCTGGGGTAAAAATTGGCCCCGCCCCAGGGGGTCATTGTTTTTCCCTTTATGTATATAGTAAAAACTTAAAAAATCTTCTTTTAAAAAACCTTTAGAGCTAGAGCTAAGATATTTAGCAATATGGGTGTCTACCAGTTTTGTTCAAATAAGGGCCCTGGAGTTAAAATTGGCCCCGCCTCGGGGATTATTGATTTTCCTTATATGTATATAGTAAAAACTTAAAAAATCTTCTGTTAAAAAAAACCAAAGAGCTACAGTTTAGTTATTGAGCATGAATTATCTTCTAGTGAATGTCTACTAAGTTTGTTCAAATGAAAGCCCTGGGGACAAAATTGGCCCTTCCAGAGGGGGGTCATTGTTTTTCCCTATATGTGTATAGTAAAAACTTAAAAAGTCTTATTAGAGCTAGAGCTTAGATATGTATCATGAAACATCTTCAAATGGGTGTCTACCAAGTTTGTTCAAATAAAAGCCCATGGGTTAAAATTGGCCCCACCCTTGGGGCCTTTATACAGGTGAGCGATTTCTGTTACTGAATTATGACCCATTGTCAATGAAACAAAAACTGCATGCAACATCAATCTTTAGAACTGTAGAAGCTATTCACTTAAAACATTTTTTTTATCATTCCCCTACCAGTTTAACTGGAGAGGACTTAAGGTTTACCCTCTGTCCGTCCGTCTGTCTGTCGTCCGTCGATAAAACTGGATCCCGGGATAACACAAAAAGTACTGAAAATATTTTTATGAAACTTGATATAATGATAGATGGCAATATGGAGATTATGCAAGTCTATTTCTTTTCATCCTATGTTGAAAACTCTGGTTGCTATGACAACATGACAACAAATAGACTGAAAATATGCTAATTTAACACATAAACTGGATCCAGTGATAGCACAAAAAGTACTCAAAATATTTAAATGAAACTTGAAATATGAGTAGATGACAGTCTGGAGAATATGCACATCTTTTTCTTTTCTTTCTATGTTGAAAAATTTTGTTGCTATGGCAACAAATAACTTATAAATATGGCAAAATAACAATTTTGTGATTACTTAAAAAGTATGGAAAACATTTTATGAAACTTAAAATATGGAAAGATGGCAGTATGGATATAATACACATCATGTTGATCTTTACTATAGGGAGTATATTGTTTCTACTCACCAAGCGTTGGCCACCTCATCAAGATTTTTACGCTTTTTCACTATAAGTTCTTTATTTGTTAAGATATTTACTTCAAATTTATGTTTCTGATCATAAACCACATATGTGACAAGGTTCTAGCACAAACAATATTAGAATTACACACCTTGAACTTAGAAATTTCATGAAAAAAAATGTTGTTTTTTTAAACTTCTTCATTTCCTAATTTATATACTTCAAACTTCATATATATATATGTGTATTATTATCTCTCAAATTATTAAGGAGAAGGTTCAGTGCTCTAGCTTGACTTATTTCCAGAATCCCCCTTGAACTTAGATATTTTGCTAGAAACCATTATATTTTGCTCAAACTTCTAGCTTCCATTAAGATTTACCCTCAGAATGTCTGTTAGTTCATCTGTCTGTCTGTTCTGAAAAACTGTTTCCTGAGATCACTTTTAAAGAACTTTTCCATAAAATCTACTTAAATTAGAGAAACAATGCCACATTAGTTATAAATACTCATCCTGAGAAAATTGAATCTTCTGATTATCTCTTGTATAAACATAATTTCATTTATATAGGCATGGAAACTTATCACATTACTAAGATATAGACAAACTAAGAACTCAAAAGATTTATGTTCATTCATTCATTCATTCATGGCATAATTGAATGACCAATGGCCCTTTCTAATATTGCTGGGGTGCTAACCGGCAGGGGACTTTTGGATTGATAGCATTACTATGATTATTGCTTGTCATAATTAAAGTCCACTACCCATGACCACTCTAACAAGGATTTTGACTGAATATAAATGCTCAAAATTCATGATCAGCGATCATAGCTTTGGCTGGAATTTGATGGATTTGTGGCCCTTCGAATATCCGTGGTAGAAATTTTGCATATAACATCAATCTTCAGACCTACTTAACACTCAAAATGTATTTTCAGCCCAAATATTTTCTAGAAGTCATAAGAGTCGTTCTGATAATTTTTAGAGCAAGTTGAATAAGGGTCATATGAGTTTTAAAACTAGGTTTAAGTCTATAGCCAGGCTATCCTGGAAATTTGTCTAAAAGCTTGTTTAAATGGTTTATTGCTCAAGCAATAAGGGCTATCATGACCCTCTTGTTTGAATTACTTGTAACAAATGTTAACCAGCATGCATCCTTGCATCAGGCACTAGATCTGATACTATGCATAGATCCCTGACTTGACTTTTTGTGTCGCCTTGAAAAGGTTACATATAGGGATTACTTTTGTAGGCGGCGTCAGCGTCCCCTAAAGCTTGTCTGGAGCATAACTCAGTCACTTTAAGTTGGATTGACTTCAAACTTGGTATGCATGCTTCTTTCAATAACACGAAGTGCAGTGCACAAGGACAGGTACTCTGCACTTCTTAATTTTTGAGTTATTGCCCTTTGTAAATTTTCATACTTTAATTTTGTCAGAGCCATTTCTCTTCAACTATAAAAGCTATGGACCTCAAACTTCATACAATGATAGATCTCATTAAGAAGAAGTGCAGTGCACAAGAATCGGTACTCTGCACTTCCTAATTTTTGAGTTATTTCCCTTTGTTAATTTTCATACTTTATTTTTGTCCGGGCTATTTCTACTAATGTATAAAAGCTATGGACTTGAAACTTCATAGGATGATAGATCTCATTAAGAAGAAGTGCAATGCACAAGAACAAGTACTCTGCACTTCCTAATTTTTGAGTTAATTTCCCTTTGTTAATTTTCATACTTTATTTTTGTCCGGGCCATTTCTCCAAAAGTATAAAAGCTATGGACTTGAAACTTTATAGGATGATAGATCTCATTAAGAAGAAGTGCAGTACCCAAGAACCAGTACTCTGCATTTCTTATTTTTTGAGTTATTGCCCTTTGTTAATTTTCATACTTTATTTTTGTCCAGGTCATTTTTCCTTAAAAGCTATACACATGAAATTTCATAGGATGATAGATCTCATTAAAAATAATTGCAGTGTACAAGGACCGGTACTCTGCATTTCTTATTTTTGAGTTTTTACCCTTTATATATTTTCATACTTTATTTTTGTCCAGGCCATTTCTCATAAATTATAAAAGATATGGACTTGAAACTTCATAGAATGATAGATCTTATTGATAAGAAGTGCAGTGCATATAGAAACTGCTGCTCTGCACTTATTATTTTTTGAGTTATTGCCCTTTGTTAGTTTTCGTATTTCATTTTTGTCCTGGCCATTTCTCCTAAACTATATTGTTCACAAGGCGACACATCCGACTTGCGGAGTTCTAGTTCTAATTATCAGATAAGTGGATAAAATAAGAATTTCACTACACAATTTTGTTAACAAAAAAGCAGCAGAATGGTCATGTCTACTTTCCTGTCTAGTTCCGCAAGTGGCTCAAATGTTAAACATTTTGAACCTAACATAGACTGTGCTGCATAGCATAATCTTTAGGGGCATATGTCATCTTTAGTAACACATCTGGTTTAACTTAATCACAATTATACATGCAATGAAAATAAACACAATATTGTATATTAAGTTTATTCATTATTTTGTGTTAATATTTATATATTTTATTTACATTCTTTGTGGTAACCATTGAGGATCATATAACATTTGGTCTAAATGTTGCAGTTTCAATAGGTAACATAGAAAGGATAAACATCAAGATATAATAATATTTATATATGGAATGCAATAAATGTAAACAATTTTATTGCAATATATTTAGTGTAGTAAAGTTTGATAAACTTAATAGTAAAGTGATGATTTTTGTGACAAAATTTCAAGAACATTTAATAAAAAGGATCAAGTATATTGTTTAAACTTCTCGTATTCCTGTTTAATGTCATCAGCTTTCCTGCTAAAATTCATGTATTCTAGTGATTTTACAATCTCATGAATGATATAAAACCCCTCTTTACTTTTGATATGTTTAAGTCCCAAGTTCAACGCATCTTGAAAAAATGGCATTTGCTTCATTTCAGATAAGTAATTATATGCTGGCTTATATCGAAAAGAGCTAAAATAAGATGTTAACTCCTCGTTAAAATAATTTATATGATAGAAGGTTCCACTTGAAATATAAATGAATTCTACTAAAATATCAACCTTAATACGAAAAGAAAATTGCCTCAACAAGGTTCGCAAGAAACCAAAAGTGTATCTTTCATCAAATGTTTTATGCACTCTGACTATGAATTCTCTTAGCTTTTCACCAACTTCACAACGGTTGTCCCAATATTTATGACAGTACTCGCCGATGCGTGTTGGATTAATATTCCACTCTGTATTTATATAAACATATTCTTTGATCATAGAATCTAAAATTTCTCTGCCAAAACTAGATTGTATCTGTATGTTATCCACCATAAGTCTTTGCATATAAAAGTCCATTTTCTTCGCATATTTTGTAAACTTTGTTTTGTTATTAATTTGATTATATTCAATATATTTTTCACGTGCCATTTCGTTGCATATACTTGAACAAATTTGCTTCATTTGAAACAGATTGTAAAGATTCATCATGTAATAACTTTTCGAAAGTGACCAACGATCTTTTAAGGTTCTAGCAGTTTCGCGTATGCATATTAAAGCCTTAAGCATTTTGTACATATTTCTAGGAATTAAGTTGTTGTATTGGAAAACACACAACACATTTCTTTCTTTGTGTATTGATTTTAAGAATGTGAGAAAGAAATGAAAATAAAAGTTCTTTAAATGAATATCAAAACTGTTGCGTAGAGACCCTGAACTTGATAGCATATGCGCAGCTGCCTTCTGATTCAATAACTGAGCCAAAAAGAGTGGGGTTACAGAATGATAATTTGGACATAGTAATTCTTGAACCCCAAAATAAGTTGAAATGTTTGAAAGGGTTAATGTAAGACCATGCATTGCAGCTATATGTACCAATGAAAATTGTGTGCTGTTGGGGGAACAAATGTTTTTTGGAAGTAATTGTCCATGATAATGATTGACAAGTGTTGAGACAACAATGTCAACATCTTTATATGCCCCTGAATCATCTCTTTTAAACTTATTATATTTCGTGCTTATTTCAGATATTACTCTTAAGAAGTCAACATGATTTGAGTTTTTAAGTACTGTCATCAAACCTGATTTTCTAATTACTTTAATGAGCGATGTATTTGTATCAATCGGATACGAAAGGACCAATACACCTCTATCTGCTTTATTCGTATATATTGCTAATTTGATTAAATCTGTAACGTTTCTTTTATAACTTTTAACACCAATACCCAGCAAGAATTTGACCAGCTCGACACTTCTTCCTTGAATTGACCTTTCTAGAACATTATAGCCTTCTTCGTCATTACATGTACTGAGCATATCTGGATAAAGAGCATTTAATCTAAAATCCATCATAATTATGTTTTCAATATTTTTTGAAAGGTCAGCGTTTGTTATTTCTTTATATATATTAATTATTTCCCCATATTTTAGTGCAACGGTATGCATGTGACATTGCTGCGTTACTTTCTGGCAATTGTTAATACACATGGAAATGTCCGTACGCTTCTCGATTCTATAAGAATACCACAGCATAAGTATGTAAGATGACACAAATGTACTTGAATCCTGTTGAAGAACATCTTTTACAAAGTCATTGTCGCCGTGAAATCTTTTATCAGTTCGTAAATATTTGTTTACTACTAAACTGCAGTTCTTTTTCAAAAGTTTAAGGAGAAGTTGTTTTATATACTCGTATGTAAAAAGCTTATGTTTTTCTATAAAGTCCAGAGATAAGGATATTACATAGTCAACAGGAGTCAAACTATTTTCAATAGAACTATAATGTTTTAGGAAAGTAACGTTTTCTGTGAAAAGTACTCGTTCAATAGCTAGATCGATCGGGGTTCTTTGATTCCTGTCTTTCTCTGTAATAAGATGCTTTGACCTGTCTAGATAATTAGAGAACAATCTGTTTATAACAGCAATTTGTCCACTCTCCATGGCAATATGCAATATGTTCTGATGAAGCATGTTCTTAGAATCAAGATCACTTTCGGAAAATTCAATTGCATCTAAAATTTGTAATGCAAAGCTTTCATTTATTGGAGTGCTTTCATTTATTTGCGTATTTGCAAACTGCAAATCATGCCGAGTTCCATTTAAAGCTTTAAATATGATAGATTGTCTCATCTCCTTGTTTAAAAGTGCATGTTTTTGTTTTGTTGATTTCATAAGAATATTAAAAGTTTCAATTGAATTGCAAGAGGCAGCTGATTCGAGGGGTGTTGAACCATTATCACATTTTTGCTGTAATGTTTGGCTTGAATTAACTTCGAGCAAACGATTTAAAAAACTTGTGCTTCCGACACAGGCGGCCACATGAGCTGGATGACATCCTGCATTATCCTTAACATCAGGTAGTTCTGTGTGATGATCGATTAAATATTTAACAAACCACGATCGGTCAAAGTATGCAGCTACATGTATTATTGTACATCTATCACAAATATAGTAAGTGTTTAATTCCTTTCTTTCCACACCGCTTAATTGTGTAATATCTTTTACATGTATTGGTTTTCTACTTTTTGAACTTAAATTTACATTCATATTTTCAAATATTACTTTTGCAATATCAGAACGGTTGTATTGCAGCGCTGACATAAGCGGTGTCCTTCCACCCCTATCAAAACATAGTGAAGTATTCTTAGAAAACTTGTCTTTCATAAGTAATTTTACGACATGAAAGTGATTATTCCGAACTGCTACATGCAGCGCTGTTTCACACGCGATCTGATTCCAGTCATCATATAAAACGTATTTGTGTCGATACTCTTCATCAGAAGTTGAAATGATCGCGGTGCCTTGAATTCGAGATTTTCCTCTTGGGATGAAATGAAGATATGTTTTACATGGTTTACATTTATCTTCGATACCAATCTCTAAAAGATAAGAAACTAGTTCAACATGTCCGTTCTCAGATGCAAAGTAAAGGCACAATGTATCTATCGTCCAATTATGTTTCGTATACAGGTACTTGACGATTCCAACATGACCATACTTGCAAGACAAATGAATTGGCAGCAGGTTCATACCATTCATTTTTATCAAATTATAATTCAAATTCTCGACAATATACTTTACCACTGCCAGATGCCCGTTTTGCGCTGATATGTCTAATATACCGTAATCCCAGTGATGTGTTTCCAATGATATTTTTATAGCTAGGTCAAGGTGTATAACATGCATATATGAGTGTGTCCTAAAATTTGTATTGGATTTGGCTTGAACTAGTGCCCTTAGTGTATTTAGATTGCCATGTGTAGCAGCCACAAATATCGGTGTAACATTTAAGCTGTCTCTTTGCTCTAAGTTTGGAAAGTGCTTTATAAGATGCTTTGTTGCTAGAAAGTTGTCAAAACGGCGGGCAAGGCGGTGCAAAGGATAGTTATGTTTTGTTACATCTTCATTGATTTTCATTACATCAAACGTGTTAAGGCAGTCTGTACTGAATTGTTCTGCAAGAGCTGCATGAAGTACCAAATTAACTAAATCTATCATATCCCCTTCTATTTCTTTTTGTCTTAAAATGTAGCTGGCAATATAATGATGACCCTTTGCGACATCTATTTTAAACCTCGATTTTGTATTTATCAACCAACGTTTTAAAGATGAATGCCAGAGATGAATTTCTCCTTTGATTGTATGTATAAATTCTGATAAATTATAAAGCAAGCCTTCATAACTGCTGGTTTTGTATGAATTGAAATGAGAAATCATTTTTTGTAATTCACGTTCTTCTAAAGCTTCGAAGGATGCGCATAATATCTCTAATATCTCTCTAACACTCTCGAAGCCATCGCCAAAATGTCTTCTAAACTGTTCTTCATAGAATATATCCAATGAGAGATAATCTTTTGTCGGCATATCAACAGGAAACGTCGCAAGAAGAAAATTTGGAAAGTTTTCTCGAACATTTGAAGTTTTGTGAGTGCTAAAATACATTTTCAAATCATTTTGATTTTCTGAATCATTGGAATTAAGACTCAAAGTATACATTTGATTGGTCAGTTGAGAACAATATGATGTTTTCCTACAAGTCAGTATGAAATGTATCCAGCTTGGAAATAAATGCATCTTTGATTTCAACAAGTAAGCGATGCCACCATCATGGTGGTTTTCATCACATTCATCCAAAGCGTCGACCAAAATCAAAAAGGAAGCGTTATGTTCAGCACGTAAACTCATCAAAGGGGATATCAAACAATGATTCATACATCCAATAGGATCTTCCTCACATTTATCCGGGCGAAAAAGATCTATACAAATCTTTTCATGCTCACGCAGAACGTCTGAAAAGCCTGGTATGTTCCACGAAAAACATCGATGCTAATCGCCGGATGAAAATGTGCTTCTTTTTTGTGATTAACGAATCAAATCGGCAAATGTAATAAGCCGCTAATTGTTTTTTTAAATTGTAACTTGCATGATCAGATGAGGCACAAATTATATCTTTCATTATCGCTGATTTTCCATAACCCATGTCAGCTATTATTAATACACCTTTAATAGTTTTATTAATTTCTATTCTACGTTCAAGGCGTTCAAATAACCATTCACGACCAACAAAGTTTGAATGTTTTGAAATGTACCCATGCATCCGAATCGCCTCGGGAAACAAGGGGTATGGCTGATCTGATAGACAACCTGCAATGAATAAATTATAACTACAGTTGTATTAATAAATATTTTGAAATTAGCAATCTTACCATAGAACTGGCTAGGACTGTCATTGATGGGAATTTTTAACCGATATATCTGAAGCCAAATATCAACGATATATCGATTTATCGAATTAAATAGCTAGTGTATTGGAAAGTATTTGGAGATACATACTTACTAAAACTGTTACCATGGTGTCAGATATGCTTGATTTAGTAATCACAACTATGTAACGTAATATTACAGAACTAATAGAAAGTATATATTTTCTTGGTATAGAGTTCCAATGACCTCAATGAAAAATAAATCCAGGTTCCCAACCAGCCAAGAAACGGTGGAAAAAGTCACAATTTTCTTCAGAAGTGACTATTTTCTTCAGAAAAATAAAGAGATTATTTGAAATGGATTCTTAATTGTATAGATATTCTTAACCTCTCAATCGATATTGAATCGACTGTTGAATATCCACGATATATCTATGTCGCAATGACACTCCTACATAAAACTATATATAATTTTTATTTTTTATTTGATGAACTAAAATATAAATTTCGCAGAAGATGCTAATAAAGTCTATAATTGTATACCTTTATTTGTTGCTCTGTAAAGCCGTACTGGTTCGCCTGCATGGATGATTGAATGGAAGCGTTCTTTATATGGGTAAACCATGGCAGCCAGAAATATTACAATTATGCTTAGAATTACAACCAGTATCAATTTCATGTATTCGCGAATTTGACTCATGTCTTTCTTTATTGAATTCATATCTTTTTCATAATCTTTTTCCTTCAATAACCCTTTCATTATACTAACTGCTTCAATAAATTCCTTAGATTTCATTCCATGCCTTCGCAGCTTCTTTAGACTTTGTTTTAATTGAGTGTACATAGGAATGACTGCTTTAATGTCTGGAACCTTCAATGTGTCAAACATTGTTATGAATATGTTTTCAGTTTCTACAGCTCCAATCTTTTGGCTTGATTTGTGTTTATGAGCAAAGTCGTTTCTTAGTTCTTTAATAGGGTTGATGTCAAGCACAATAGAAAGTGGAAACTCGGAGCAGTTTGTCCAAATGCTTAAAGCTGTTGATATATCCTTCAGATGAATTGCATTATTTTTCCATGAAATTGGTAGAAACACTTCTGAGATATTTTGGACATCTATTGGCCAACTCCAACTCTTCATGTTCCGCCATTTAATCTTAGCTCCAGGATTCTGTAAGAATTTGGTTAGTTCTGTCCTCCACGCAGAACATGTTGGACACCATCTGTAATTCGACGGGAGAGAAAAATAATTTTGTGAAAAACTTCAGAAAAAATAAGTTAACAGGGGAAAATCTGATAGGATCACCAAACACGACACAAGCAAAAACGCATGCATGATATAAATTGCGTTTAATCGGGTAGACACGGTTCAATATCGATAGCCATCTCGATTTTCAAGTTAGTAGTCATCAAATATCAAACAATGTATAAACATTTCCACTAGATATGAAGATTTAGAGTTTAACATACACATCTACTGTATACATTTTCTGTATAGGATATCGACCGAGTACGGGATATTTCTGTTTTGGAAAGACCT
Organism: Ruditapes philippinarum; assembly: GCF_026571515.1. Lineage (NCBI taxonomy): Eukaryota > Metazoa > Mollusca > Bivalvia > Venerida > Veneridae > Ruditapes > Ruditapes philippinarum. The sequence goes on along the minus strand of NW_026862742.1, from coordinate 259,347 downwards.
GGTCACGAATTTCGTGTGTTTCATGAAATTCGTGACCAGGCCTTTCCTGAACAGAAAGATCGATGTACGAGGTCAATATCCAACTTACACACCGTTAAAACTATATTGGCTTGAGCAATGGCTGATCCAAAGCATTTGATGAAATGCACAAATATTATCTTTAACACAACGCTTATACAGGTAAGCTTTTATCAATGTTCTGCTTATTATAAAATAAAAATACAATATATATATTTTGCAATTAAATTTGCCTTCACTTTAAAAAAGTCTCAATGTGCAATTTGTCAATAATAAAGTTAATAGATCTGTAATAAAAGGTATGTTGAAGAATGAATGATTATGTTTATAGTATTTCGTATCAGACAATGCAGATTCTAGGACATTTGCCCCCGGGCAGTTGCCCCCCCCGGACGTTTGCCCCCTTTTTTGCCGTTGTGACTTGTCACTTGCCATCTCGTGTATAGATTTTTTTTGTATGCCAATGGAAACATTTTAGTTTTTATTTATTTATGGATGCTATTTTGACTTTCATAAATTTGCGCGAGAGTTTTTGTGTATTTAAGCACAATGAAATTTTGAAAATAGGCGATGAATTGTGGTAGCAAACAATTCAACAATAAATATTTTTAGAACAGGGAGGGGAGGGGGAAAATGTCCGCCCCTTCCAAAGATATGAGGTGGCAAATGACCGCCACTGCAAAAAGGAAAGAGAGCAAACTTTCGATGGGGCAACTGTCCGGTAATGTGTGGATACCCAGCAGACCACGAAAGACTTACATATGTATATTGTTGGAAAGTGTGAGATACTATATTTTATATAGCAGATTATATAGATCTTCTAGAATAAAATATGATCGTTCGTCATAAAATGTTTTAAACTAAATCACTACTAACTTTATTTACATTTTAAAATTGTAATGAGTATGCTGTGATTTCTGCTATATAGTTTCATAGATATGAACTTTAAGCATCCATTGTGTTATATTATGAACTTAATGGCAGAATTACTATTACTTTAAAAAGAATAAATGTTAATTGTTTCTTAACTTTGATATGCTATCCATTTTTTTATTGAAAGATCTAATATAGGGGTGCTCGAATGATTGCTTAGTTAAAAGGGTTTTAATTTTTGATTGCATTTCATGTTTTCTTTGTCTGCGCATAGGCAGGTCTATTTTTTCACGTGCATTTCATGACCTAGGCCCGTATTCAGAAACGATACTCAATCTCAATCTCGACTCAAACTCACGAAAGGTCGCCTCAAGTAACGCTGGAGTAGACATATGGTAGGTAACTCACAATGTGTAAAGTGGTATTGGTTTTGTTCTCTCGTGAGGGAGACTTCAAAAGTTGACCGATCGGTTTTATTGCATAACATCACTTACTATACATTGTAAAAGTGTAATCATGTCGTTTAAAAGAGTGTATTTCACCGAAGTCGAACAATTTTGTTAAAGAATTAATTATTAAAAATCTTAATTTAAAAGAAAAGAAAAAAAAACGATTTTAAATAATTATACGTGTGTTCGATAAAACAAAAGCATGCAGAGACATTTAAAGAGTATTTAAATGTTTTCAAGTAGTAAAATAGCAAAAAATGCCAAAATAGCAAAATAATGTTGGAAAATTTGAAAGATAGGACGAAAAAAAAGCTAAGAAAGTAGTGAAAGGCTTATGACAGGCATTTAGAACTGAAAAAAAAAACAACAAAAACAAAAAAAAACAAAAAACATTTCAATAGCTTTACATTTATTTTAAAAGTAGCATCCAATTTTTATGTCAATGCAATTTTTGTTTGCAATACACAGTGACGTTTCCCTTTTTAATCATCTTATGACATGTTAAAGGCCCATTATGCCTCAGAAATTCTATCACTTTTATTTTCAAAATTTCAACTTTTGCAAAGGGTATAACTTATTGCATTATCATTTTGAATTAAAGTCAAAATACTACATTGTTAACATTTTTCTACCATCATAACACATTACTGCACGTTCAGTGCAACTATAAATAGTTTTTGATTATTTTTTTAAAGAATTAAAATAGAAAGATGCATAACGTGCTTTTAACAAGACTGTTGTTCGTATTTGCAAGATATAATCCTAATCTTTTTAATTTCTTGAATCAAAAGTCAATGATTTTATACATAAGTCCCCCCTTAAAACAACAAAAACAAACAAACAAGACGACCCTGTTTGATTGTGATGCTGGAATACCTTACGACTGTGGGCGGTAATTCATTATCAGCTGTTATTAAAGTTACAAACTGGATCTAAGTAATGAAACACCATACTCGTTTAGTAAAGTGTATTTTACATAAATCATGCTAAACAAATGTTCAAGATATTGTTTTGCTACCTGGATTTTGATTGTTGTTTTTTTAATTAAAATACTCAGACGGACGTCAACGCTCACTTTATGCCATTGTTTTTTCTGTCATTTTTTTTAAATTTCTTCAAACATATATGGATTGGGAATTCTATGTCAATCCCAAAATTCAAACAGGGTGATATAACTTGTATCTAACTGTTATACATATGCCTATATTTAGAAGAATACGACAAATTATCCAAACTCACTGTTGGTAACATTGACAAACACATGCAAAGTCATTTTCATGTATAAAAGGAAATTCAAGAAATTTCCAATTTGAAATTATATCAATTAATTTCTTTTTTGGCATAAGTACTGGTATCCCGCGAGCTGAATACACTCTTGTTCATACTAATTGTATCACACTGGGTACACCCCTTTGAAAATCAAAATATTTGATAAAATTCAACTTCTGATATAAATTTAATGGGATCATCTCTATTCCTAAGTATCTGTTTTTCAACATTTATTTTCTAAAATACTGTCAGTTCGCGTATTTGACGCACTTAAATGTTTATGGGACAAAATAAATTCAAAATCAATACTTAAAACTAAGTGGTATTCAGTATTATTTAATTGAGGACACCTCAAGGTAGCCCCCTCCTAAATTCACAGATTCTCAACTTTCCTGAGTTCACTCGACGCTTACTTTATAATCTGAATACCACTTTACAGAAAGGTGAGGACTGTCTTAACCGTTAGGCAATTATATGGGATTTACTCATTGAGTGTGAGTGTAAGTATCGATTCTGAATACGGGCCCTAGTCTGTCTGACTAGAACAGACCAGTGCACGTGCAAAAGATATACCTCATAACGGACTATCTTTTGTTTAAACAGGTCTATCCAAAAAATATAGACCTGTGACAAACAATAGAGGAGGTGTGTAATGTTTTAAACGATCTAATAATGATCATGATGAATCTTTTTATAACAATTGCTTTTTGACGATATGGTAAACATGTTGAGCATAGTATACAAGCAATACAATGTGTGCTCAATGACACGTGCCTTTACCGTTAAGACATGGGTATGACAATCATTACAAAAAGAAGATAAATAATGCTTTTTGTGTCGCCTCTACGGAGTAGTGGCGACATATAGGGATCACTTCTCCGTCGTCTGTCTGTCCGTCCGTCTGTCTGTCCGTCTGTCCGTCACAAAACTTGTCCGGACTACTCCTCATAAACTACTGGTGCAATTTTATACAAACTTTACAGGAATGATCAGTACCAAGTCTAGTTGTGCATATTGTCAGCATTTTCCGGTTCAATGATTTTTGGCAGAGTTATGGCCCTTTAATAATTTTTAATTTTAAAGTTTGTCCGGACTACTTCTCTTATACCACTAAAGCAATTTCAATGAAACTTTACAGGATTGATCTGTAGCTCAAGTCCTTGCGCATATTGCACGGGTTTTCCGGTTGAATGATTTTTGGCCGAGTTATGGCCCTTTGATAAAAAAGGTGTATTTTCTGTGTGTTGCCAGATACACAAAAGCTTGTCCGGACTACTCCTCATAAACTACTGGTGCAATTTCATCTAAACTTTACAGGAATGATCAGTACCAAGGGTAGTTGTGCATATTATCAGCATTTTCCGGTTCAATGATTTTTTTCAGAGTTATGGCCCTTTAATAATTGTTATTTTTAAAGTTTGTCCAGACTACTTCTCTTATATCACTAAAGCAATTTCAATGAAACTTTACAGGATTGATCAGTAGCTCAAGTCCTTGCGCATATTGCACGGGTTTTCCGGTTGAATGATTTTTGGCCGAGTTATGGCCCTTTGATAAAAAGGTGTTTTTTCTGTGTGTTGCCAGATACGCAAAAGCTTGTCCGGACTACTCCTCATAAACTACTGGTGCAATTTTATCCAAACTTTACAGGAATGATCAGTACCAAGTCTAGTTGTGCACTGTCCGTCTGTCTGTCCGTCTGTCACAAACTTTGTCCCAACATGAAATTGGCCATCATGAGGCGACACATGTGATTACTGATCGCTCTTGTTATATCAAGGGTGTACTTCTATAGAACATAATTTAAGGTTAATTAAAGGCTATCTGACGTTGAAACAGTTCATACAAAACAAATATGCCACCATAGACACCATTAAGGGTTCTATTTTTGGCTAGTTTATGATACATAACATTTTGTAAATGATTCAAGTATGTGTTATTGTCAAACAATATTGACCTAGCACTCTTGCAATTGACCCTTTAGTTGGTAAATTCCGTAAATAGATCTGCAGTTGTTAAATGGTCTTAATTAACAAATCCCGCTTAACCCAGTCGGTAAAATCTTTCACTTCGAGAAAATATAGGATCGAATCCTGGTTCAATTTCTTTTCCTTTTTTTTTAATTTTAAAATTGCCATTTCTCTCTACAATCGTGCAAAACGTTTTGAGTTATTTACGTGTATTTTACCTGTGTAGTATTTTTATACCCCGCACAACAAAGTTGTAAGGGGGTATACTGGAATCAGCTTGGCCGTCCGGCCGTTCGACCGTCACCCCGTCCGGCCGACCGGCGTCCATCGGTTTTTTATTATCCGCCAAATAACTTATGATTCCTTTGACCCACAGTCATCATATTTACTATTTAGATTGGTCATGATAACCAGATGATCCCATCCCTATTGATTTTGAGGTCATCAAGTCAAAGGTCAATGTCACAGGGACATTGACTAAAAAAGCTTTTCCGCTCAATAACTTAAGATTCTTTTGACCCACAGTCTTCATATTTTGTATTTAGAAATTGGTCATTATTATAGATGACCTCTATTGTTTTTGAGGTCATCAGGTCAAATGTCAAGGTAACAGGGGCCTTGATTACAAAAACTTTTTCCGTGTAATAACTGAAGATTCCCTTGACCCACAGTCTTCATATTTGGCATGAAGGTAAGTCATGATTAGAAGATGACCCCAATTGATTTTGAGATCACTGGGTCAAAGGTCAAGGTCACAGGGGCCTTGTCTAAAAAATGCTTGTCCACCTAATAACTTAAAATTCCTTTGACCCACAGTGTTCATATTTGGCATGGAGGTTAGTCATGATTAACGAATGATTCCTATTGATTTTGAGGTCACTGGGTCAAAGGTCAAGGTCAATGGGCCTTGACTAAAAAACATCCGCTCAATAACTTAAGATAACTTTGACTCACAATCTTCATATTTGGCATGGATATTTTTCATGATTAGTAGATGACCCCTTTTGATTTTGAGATCACTGGGTCATAGGTCAAGGTCACAGGGACCTTGACTTTAAAAAGTTTTTCCACCCAATAACTTAAGAAACCTTTAACCCACAGTCTTCATATTTTGCATGGAGGTTGATCATGACCATTGGGTGTTTTCAAGTTATTTTGAAGTGACTGGTATAAAGGTCAAGGTCACAGGGGCCTTGACTAAAAAAAAGCTTGTCCACCAAATAACTTAAGATTCTTTTGACCAACAGTCTTCATATTTTGTTTGGTCTTGAGTAATAGATGATCCCTATTGATTTTGAGGTCACCAGGTCAAGGTCACAGGGGACATGACTAAAAAAGCTTGTCCGCTTAATAACGTAAGATTCCATTAACCCACAGTCTTCATATTGGCAATGAGGTTAGCCATGAATAGCAAATGATCCCTTTTGATTGTGAGGTCACTGGGTTGAAGGTCAAGGTCACATTGGCCTTGACTAAAAAAACCTTGTCCGCCCAATAACTTAAGAATCCTTTGAACCACAGTCTTTATATTTGGCATGGAGGTTAGTCATGATTAGTAGATGACCCAATTGATTTTGAGGTCACTTGGTCAAAGGTAAATGTCACAGGGACCCTGACTTCAAAAAGTTTGTCCACCCAATAATTTAAGAAACCTTTGACCCACAGTCTTCATATTTGGCGTAAATGTTGATCATTACCACTAGGTGACCCCTGTTGATTTTAAAGTCATCTGGGTCAAAGGTCAAGGTCACAGGGGCCTTGACTGAAAAAGCTTGTCCGCTCAATTGCTTAAGAATGCTTTGGTCAACAGTCTTAATATGGTATTGAGGTTGTTTATGATTAGGCGATGACCCCTATTGATTTTTTGGTGACTGTGTCAAAGATCAAGGTCACATGGTTTTTTAGCTGACCTGAGGACAGTGTCCTCAAGGTGAGCTTTTGTGATGGCCCATTGTCTGTCGTCTATCGTCCGTTCGTGCGTGAGTCCGTGCGTCAACAATTTCTTTAAACAACTTCTTCTCCTGAACCAATTGGCCTTTGATGAAACTTTGCAGGGATGTTACTTGCATGAAGGTCTACCAAAGTTGTTCAAAGAAATAAATTCCATAAAGAACTCTGGTGTTTTTCGCGTGTTTTTTCTGCGCTATTTCTCATGGGGTGAAAAGGGGCTCCACTTTGACCGTTTAACCTATTTCTCAGGTGAGCGATTCAGGGTCATCTGGGTCCTCTTGTTACTATAATAAGCTTGTCTGCTCAAATGCTCAAGAATGCCTGTCCGCAGTGTATTGATTTTGACATGTTTACATTTGAAACATGTAGAATACATAACCTAGCTATGCTCTGGCTTAGTAACCTCAGATTTGGCAGGGAGGTTGTCCTTGAGCTCTGAATGTCCACTGTTGATTCTGACAAAGTGGTATGTAGGGGTATTCACGCCATGACAGTGACAGTTCTAGTTAATTTGAGTTATTAACGCGCTGTCCTTTTTATTAATAAAAGATAATGTAATGCAATAAAAAAAATAACTGTATAAACACACTTCTTAAAGGGTATCTTAAAACCGGATGTAGTAAAACGATTTCAAATTAATTCTTGCTAGTATATTCCAAAATACAATAAAAAATGCCTGGTGTTGATTAGATATTGAATCAGAGAATTTCAGATCAGTAGTCCAGCAACTATACCTATTAAATTCTTCTTTGAATTTATTAAGATTAACATTATATATTGTGTTACATAGTTACATTTTTTCTCTTTCTTACATCTATTTTATTCACATAATATCGTTTTCTTATTTAGTGATATTTTTTGTTACCAAATTTAACGTTAACGTTTGGCGCGGCTTAAGACGCCGCGTTACGTCATATTTTATCTGGGCGGAAATGCAATGATCATAACAAATTTAAACACGTTCATACAGTTTATAAGCATCACGACGATACATTTAAAACGCCGCAATAGTTGGTATGTTTATTTATTTGTTTAAAAATGATAATTTATATTAGGATTTTATTGAATGTATCTTAAATAAGATTATTTAAGTGTACTGTAATTAGAGCTCTATTTAAGTAAAATATGTTTAGTTTATTTGAGAGGTAAATACAAATGTTTTGATTGATGATCGTACGTTTATTTTTATGTTTTGATATACATGTAATTATCTTTGTATTTTATGTAATGATTTATTTTTATTCTCTTTTGTACAGAGAATCGTTCCACGTTTGACGTTTCACGTTTCACGTTTCACGTTTCCCGTTAATAAACGCATTCTCACTAACACTGGCGTCGTGTGTTTATAATACCAATTTATGATACACCACATCTCTTTGTTGTGTGAAGTTAACAAATATATCGGTACATTCGTTATATACTTGTGTTTTACAGTGACCTTTACGAAAATTAATGAAGTGCTATGTCAATATTGTTGGGCAATACTTGTGCTCATGTAAATATTTGACAGAATTCTTTAAAGAGAAACAGACTGTCATACTTTTTCTTAGTTTAACTACGGAATTATGGTTAGTTACAAAGAAATATCAAAACAAAATAAGCTGCTGTATGAGACAGGTATTGTGAATATATCATAGTTAACCTGTTCAATTTTAAACAAAAGCCAATACAATGAAAGAAACATTTAAAAATTTTGATATATTTAAATAATCATACCTGTGGTAATGGTAATGTTCACTGCATCGCTGGTTACATTGATGATAACCTGCAAGTTTCTGTTTGATTTTATCATGAACAGATTGAAGTATTTGCACAGTATATGGTTCTAAACATTGACCGATTAAGCTCAATGCTGTATCAACACTTTTGTAGTTTTCATAGTCTTTACTTTCTGCTAGTTCTTCAATATCCTCCATTATTTATAAAATTATAAGAACTATAAGAACTATAAAATCTAACAAGCTTTTTAGTTTTCCAAAATGATGTTTTTAATTGATAAAATCGGTGTTATGTTAATGTTATAGCGACGAGGTATCATGTTACCTATACTTCATATCTTAATTGATTTGACTACCGGTATAATAAGTTATTTATTCATATCTTCGTAGTTAAAATTCAATACGAATAAATAAATAAAATATTGAACGAGTCAAAATTGAACAGTGTGAATAAATATGATTCCCGTTTTTTTTTTTTTTTTTTTTTTTTTTTTTTTTTTTTTTTGTTGTTGTTGTTTTTTGTATCGCATGTACAGAGTCGTGGCGACATACAGAGACCACTTCTTCGCCATGGTCTGTCTGTCACAAAACTTGTCCGGACAACTTTTTTGAAAACTACTGCTGCAATTTAATCCAAACTTTACAGCAAGTCTAATGCATATCGTCGGTATTTTCCGGTTAAATTATTTTTGTCAGAGTTATGATTTTAGTTCGACTTAAAACAACATCAAAAACAAAAAAACTTGTATTTTGATTTTAACTTTTTAAAGTCTTCATGCATTGTCTTCATAAATTGTCCATAACAACCCCTGGGCCAAGACCGTTAAGTAGATCAGACTAACCTTGACCTTCATCCATAAATGACCTTGACCTTCGAGGTCAAAATGTCTAAATTATGCTTGTTTTTCGCAATTAGTGGCAATAATTTTGATATTTTTGAATGATTTGTCTTCAAATTTAAACATAATAATCTTTTAGGATAGATCTCCAAGTTAATCTGATTGATCTTGACATTCAATCAGTAATGACTTTGTCAAATTATTGACATTTTAAATTTTCTTTATGCTGTAACCGGCTATAACTTTATTATTGAATCGATTTGGATTGACTTTATATTATAACAGAACATTCTTTAACCTTTTCCCTTATATAGACGTGTTTCTACGGCTTTTTGTCCCCCATTTTGAGGCCTCAAACAGTGAAAAAAATGCCCTATCTAGGCCCAAATCACTGTTTTTCGTTTGAGAAATGTTGTTAAAAAAGTGACCACTTATTCGGCGCCGCCCCCATCCAAATATTACATGAGGGCGTTGCGAGAAGGGGGATGTGCCCCCCCCGGTTTGGGGGGGGGGGGTCTAAAGGGGGCGGTAGTCCCCCTCGTCGCCAAGAAAATTTTGGACATGTGACGGGCTAAAAATGGCCTCAGGTCGATCTTAGGGTAACAAGTAGCCGACGCTGAAAAGCCTTTTACTCCATCTCAATTCATTGAGAAGTTGCAGCACTTTGAAATCAGTTTTGATGGAAAAAAACAATGCAAAATAGTGATTTTTGGCAATTTTGAGACGCCCCCCCCCCCGTTGCCATGGTAACAGGAAATTTTACGATTTAGCATGCTGTTACAGAGGCTATGATCTAGTCAACATTTGTGCCAAGTTTCATCAGTATTGAAGCATTTTTCATAGTTTCATAGCAGTTTGAACTTGTTACAGGAGGCTTTTCAATGAATATGGCCATTTTTCGCAAACTACTCATGGGGTAAAAGGTTAAGACCTTCATTAAACTCAAATTGACCTCTGATCTGTAATGACCTTGACGTTGAAGGTTAAATTATTAAATTTTCACTGGTTTTTGCTATAATTGACTGCTACTTTGTAATTAATAAATGGATTACTTCATAACAACATTTTGGACAAGACCTTCAAAAATGTGAACTGGCATTGACCTTGAGTTTTAAATGACATTGAACGTCAAGGTCAAATTATTTAATTTTTGTTAAATTGTCATAAAATTGTTGTTTTTTTTTAACTTGGACAAAACAAGACTTGCTACCAAACAAAATATTGAATAATTTAGTTGTGACCTTGACCTTAAATTGACCTTGGCTAGTAAGGTCAAATTAATGATTTTTTTTCATTATTTTTTCTCTAACTGGCTAAAACTTTGTTATTTATTAATTGATTTACTTTTTAACACAACATCTTTTAGGTCAGGGCCTTCATTGTATATCAATCTCAAATTGACCTTGATTAATGTATGACCTTGACCTTGAAGGTTAAATTATTTATTTTTTACTTATTATTGTTATATAATTGGCTGTAACTTTGTAATTTATCAATCGATATGTTTCATACTTGGACAAAACAACCTGTTAAACAAGACATTCTAAAAGATTGAATTGAACTTGACATTGAGCGTAAAATGACTTTTACTCAAATGAGTAATGCATTTTGGTTAAATTAACATAATTTTATAATTTATGTACGGATTCGATTCATCTGTGGACAAAACAACACTTGTGACCAACCAGACATGTGGAATAATATTTATTTATGGAAAGGATTTATACTTGAACATAACAACAATATATTTTTTGTTGTAACTGGCTATTACGTTATTATTGAATAGATTGGTCTCATATTTAAACACACTTTTCTTTAGGATAAGACCTGCATGTATAACTCAAATTGACCTTGGGTCTTTTATGACCTTGACCTTGAAGGTGATAGATATTAGTGAAGTGCAGTTCTCTACCATGCGTTATTTTTTAATTCTCTCCTTTTATTGTATTTAAAAATGCTTGTCTGGAGAATAACTTGGGAAGTGATTAACACTTCAAAAAGTGACATATATTACTTCTCTCTCCGTCGGTACGTGTACGTCGTTGAGAAGACACTGGAAATCGGCAGATGAGTGTAGAACCATGCTACGTGTACGACGGCAAGTTCGCATGCTTTCTACAGCTCATGGTAACGTTTAAGGCGGTACGACTTAGCTTGCATGAAGTTAACTGCTGGTGTTCTGACTAAAGCCGAGGGGAGTGGCCCTACAAAGTAGGCTCTGAGTCGACGAGGATGAGGTACTAGGGTGCGTGAGCCCCTAGTACGAATGAAAGCTTGTAATGCATACCCTTTGCTTGGTACCAACAGCCCTTTTAAGGGCTACCTCCTTTCATATTTGTCTCAGGTAACTAACTGTGTAATTAGGTACTCATTGACCGCCGTGCAGTGACTACATTTGGCTCAAAATTCGTATCTTTGGCTAATACTCCGTGGAAATTGTATGGAAATATATTATCGCCAATTTGTGCTTCAAAATTAACTTTCAATGGCATTACTGGTGAGCATGTCCGGGGTCCATACTCGACAGCGAAAGCTTCATTTTGTGCCTTACCGGGCGGAATGGGCCCTCATCAAGCATAAACTTCATACATACATGATATATTTTACTTAGTAATAAGAAATGCGGACCACCAAAACTATTATTTTACCTTGCTTACTGTTTAATTATCTCCCTCAATGAATCAGAATCATATATTAGAATATGCTTGTCCGGAGTATAACTTCTTAGCTGTCAATGTTATTTGAAACTGTACAAATTTTTAGATAACTGTAAGAGTATTTTAACAAATGTCCAAAACAACTTAAAGTAGAATACCGGTATTTTTTCAAATTGGTTAACAGTTAATCTAATCCCTCACAAAGAACAATGAATAATGATTGCAAAATAATTGTCAATTTAGTTTCTAGAAAAAGTCAATTATGAAAACTTATTCTAATATTTTCTAATATATTAATCGTATATGTAAAATACCTAAAGATTTTATCTTCATTTACAATGTGGATATGTTACTCATAAACATTAATAATTAATTATCATATACAAACATAACAAAACTCCTACCTAAAGATATTTCAAAACCTGTTTGACCACGATTTATTTTTGCTAAATGCTATGTTGTGATACATCACCAGCAAGTTATGTTCTAAACACATGTCATCCCATCATTTTAAAACTATTGATCAAAACAATTATAACTTTTGATCATATAAGGTAAATCAATTATACACACTATTGTATTTTTGTAGTAAATCATATAATGAAATTTTAAAAGCTTTTTTTCATATTTTTCATAAACAAGAATAAGAGCTATATACATGCTCCAAAGTTGTCAGTGCTTGAAAATGTACAAAAAACGTCAGTCTTTGTAAATGTGACAGGGAGAATAGTTATGAAAAAATCTATGACAAAATTGTAAGCTTTTGTCTAAATATTGCTGAAGTTATAAATAAGCATTCCAGATATCTAAGCAATGTTGCAAAAGGGTGTTGAGACAAATTTGTGTGGTACGAAACACTTAATTTCAAAACAATTTATCTAAAGTGTTCAGTAACAAAACATGAGGATCAACGGTCGAAGCTTTGATAATGATGTAAAGATGACGTGGACACCATAAACAGCTTATCAAATACAGCAGAATTAGTAAATGGAAATATGCATTGATAGATCTATTCAGATTTTGTAATGTATCTGGATGAAAATGTAGTAATTACTTTTGTTCGTTCTTTCATAATGTGTTACTTTCAATATATCTATATCATCTCCGATATTTATAGTGATGCAATTATAAAATTGAGGCAAAATAATCCGTAAAGAACGCACAAAACGACAAAATTGAAAATGTTGCAGGCTCGGTTTGATTGAGCCATGGAAAGTGCAAGTAACCTTCCATGCCCCTAGGGCTAAAGCAGAATTCAACATTTTATCATGGTAATGGTGAACTTTTGAAATTGCAGATGTGTTCATACGGCGGTTATCATGGAACCTTCAATGTGACACTTTCATGCCATTCCATGAAAAGCGACGTATAACAATAAAGACATCGAGAACATCCACGCGAGAAACGACAGAAGTCTGTGTTTGCAAATACATTCAATGCATTAGTAAAAAAATATTTCCTAATAAGCAGGATCTTGGAATATTGATGATTGATATACAATGAGACAGAAAAAAGTTGAAATATATTTTTCCTTTAAGTTTTAGAACTAGATCTTATTTGATAAAAACCACATCACTTATATTTTGCTGTCTATTCGCTATTATCCAATCAAACTTTTGTTTCTTACATTTCAGACTTGACATAGCCTAATATCATGAACAGTTAGTGACTTTAAATATACCTTTAAATTCAGAATCAAGTGAATGAAACACTGACATAAACAAAACAACGCATGTATATACGTGTTTCAGATTTCAATTGAAAAAGCACTCAAAGCATTGATAAATCCTTCTTATTGTTTCATTTTCCAATTTAACCCATTAGATATTCTTTCCATTTAATTGTCAATACATCAATTATATTTTGTCATTAGGAGGTTCCCGTGTACGTTATCTTTTTATCTAAACACAATGAATTTAATGCGTATACTAAATAGAAATGGAAAATGAAATAGCAGTTGTCCGATGAGTTCAGTTATAGGCAATTAACGTAAACTATGCAGTGTTCATATAATGACGTACTTTAAATTGTAATCTGACGGACGTTCTGTTAAAAAGAGTGGCGTGGTGTCCAAATGTGATTCTAAAATGTAATTATGGTTTTTCTCCTACAATGTTTGAATAAAAGCCAGGCTTTCAAATAGTTAAAAGACATCACCCAATCTACAAAAATGTCGAACATGCCTTGGCCAATATGTTATAATAATTATATATATATTAGAATAATATTAAAATTAGCTGAATTTAAACATAACTGTAAGTCTGATATTGTTTGTGTATTAATAAAATCAGATTGACACTCATATGAAGTAAAATTCACCTTGTAATTATAATAGCAAATTGTAGCACTATGCTCATCCAAAAGGAATTCATTGATAGTGTGCAAGATAAAGTAAAAATAAATTTCCACTTTAAATTTTATATTCTACTTAATGTATGATCCATAAGACACGTGACTCATAGAAAAATTCGAATTTTATATTTAAGGTTGTTTTTATTTCGTATATTAAACACATTTCAATGGTCATTATTAGAGTATGTAGCTAATTCAATTAAACTTGACAGAATAAAGCACGACCTGTAATTTTAAAAAAAGTGCTTTGATTGGGTTTTCCTACATTGTTTAACATTGGCATAATAAGCAGGAATTCTACTTTAAGAGCGATCCACTTTCTTCTTCAATCTTAATGGATTTTAGACAAAACTGAGTATTGATATGCCTTAGATACCAATTTAATTAATTTTCTTGATTCAAACATATCTAGCCAAATTTATGTCAACATAATTATACATTTTTATGCTGCCTATTACTATCAGGAGCAATAAGTCGATTGATCTGAAATTTGTTTTGTCATCAATATAGAATGACGTTTCTCAATATAATCTTTAATTAATTGTCTCATATATACAATATGTACCATAGTATATTTTTAATTTCAACATGCAACAGATAGTAATAATAAATATTTTAATAGATCTATGTATCTGGAACGACATTTTAGACTGGTATAATTTACATTACATTAACATAAATTTCCCGCCTATAATAAGTATATCTAAAAAAGTGGTTTTATAATCACGCTTTATTTAACAGTACTTGTAGCATTTGGACCAAACATACACAAACTATTTAGTTTATCTTCCTACTAATTTATTTTAGTTGTATTGGAAACCTTGTAAGCTTATTAAAACATTCTCGAATCCGTTCCTGTAACCAACAAGTACTAAGCAATGAATGTTAAATTTCTTGCACATGGAAAAAACGGTTTACCGTGACGGGGTTTGAACTCACGCGGACAGCATTTTTTTAGCTTACCAGTCCTACTCGTTCACCACTCGTTCACGCCGCCACTCTGAATTACATTCACAAATTATTTTAACTATATCCACACAAATTTTATGTTACGCTTTTATGCTCTTTATTACGGAAATCGATTTTCTAGAGCAAACAAATAAACAACGAGTTGGCATTTGAAATTATATGAATTACATTTGGCAAGTCATTTAATGCTCATTGTGAGTAAGGAAAATATTTTTGCCCATGACAAGTACCTGTCAATTTTGGACAAAAGCAAACGATTAATTGATACATACATTTAATATAAATAGTGCCCTATTTGCTTTTTCAATTATTTTAAACAAATGTATGTCTTGAGTTGATTCTATGTAACGCTGAAATGATGATCAAAATGTGTCAGAAAATCGTATTTTTTATGATCATTTCTGAAATGTTTCTATACGGAACATTTGCTGAACAGTATTTGCAATATTCGATAACAGAATTCAAGAAATGTCTAGCGTCAAACTTTTTAGATATTATAAGAACTTTGTCAAAATTTTCAGCACAGGAATGTATGCTAGAGTGTGGAAACAGGCCCGACAGCATGGCGATTAATTAACGCAGGCGAACTAAAATATGCGAATTCTGTAAATGTGAATCTAGTGCAAAATAATGGACAGACTGGACCGTGTCTTTTTATAGCAAAGTCGGAGTTTAATAAGGTTAAGTGTAATTCATCATCATCATCGTCATCAACATTTTCGTCAACGTCATCATCATTACCACATTCATCACCATAATAAATGTGAATAGTGATAAATTACAAATACAAATATGGTTGGGTGATGAATGCTTTTTTGACCAGAAATATACCACAAATTTATACCACACAATAAAATAAATGGAATCGTTTCAAATATTTCTTATATTATTATATCTTATTGATGTAATGTCATGTATCAAAACATAAGCACATGGAACTTATTTAGGTCTAGTTTATACTCTATGACGTTTCCTAATAGTTAAACAGTAACTTCTACCATGCATACTAAACATGCACATTGATAATAACTATCCACTTCTTCTTTGTATACGAAAGTAAATCTTTATTGACTTTTTTTATCAAATCACACTATTGATTTATTTGATATAACTATTCCTATTGTTACCAACAACAATAAATGCATCTCACTTAGAAATGCTATAAATTGTTCTCTCGTGGGTATTATACAAGCATTATTTTCATTTTATTTCATTATCTTCATTATTCATTATTTTCGCAGATACAAACCTGCAACTGTGCCTCCCGTGAAGTATGTGAACTTGAAGACAAATGTTTTAATAGCGGTAAGAACTATGATTCTATTTTTACAAACATTTTATATGAAATACAACATAATCACTTATATACGCATTTTGGGTTCGGTAATAACGTCGCATCAACATTATGTTAGAGACAAACGGGCACTTGAGTGGAACCAGCAACGTTCCGTTAGCTGACTGGATAGCTTACTCACATGAAAGAATCCAAAGTCCTTGGTAGGAATCGAACACACAACGCTGATGGGCAAGTGGTTTGAAGTCAACGGCTTCAGTCATATCAAAACGAAGACAATATATGATAAATCAAAGATATTTATATATCAATTGATTTTTCAAACTTGCATGGGTATTTAAGATTTTTTTCTCCCGAGTCTAGAAATGTTTCTTATATTTGTTTTTTTACGAGTAAAAATATAACTAGTTGATCTTATGTGACAAAAAAATAACAACACACATCCATGTCACCTTTGTGCCACCGTACAAAGGTGACATGCGTGTTGTTTAATTTATATCGTGCACACGAGAAACTATGTTGTGCCCACGAGTTATAAAGTCGTGGCCTAGAGATAATTAAGTCGTGGCCACGAGATACTATGTCGTAGCCACGAGTTACTAAGTCGTGGCCACGAGATAGCTAAGTCGTGGGAACAAGATACTATGTCGTGGCCACGAGTTACTAAGTTGTGTGCATGAGATAATTAATATGTCGTGGGAACGAGATACTATGTCGTGGCCACGAGATATTAAGTCGTAGCCACGAGATACTATGTCGTGCTCACGAGATACTATGTCGTGGCCACGAGTTACTAAGTCGTGGCCACGATATAGTTAAATCGCGGGAACGAGATACTATGTCGTGGCCACGAGTTACTTAGTTGTGTGCATGAGATAGTTATGTCGTGGGAACGAGATACTATGTCGTGGCCACGAGGTACTAAGTCGTTGCCACGGGTTACTATGTCGTGGCCACGAGATAATTAAGTCGTTGGAACAAGATACCATGTCGTTGCTACGACTTACTTAGTCGTGGCCACGAGATAACTAAGTCGTGCGCACGAGCTAATTAACCAATCAGATTAAATTATAACTTTCTTAAACTTAGAAAAATTTCTGTTTTAAGTTTTACATGCAACATTAATCTTTGAAATACTGTAGTGCTCTATTTAAACTTGATACATGTCTTTAGGATCAAATTAGAAAGTCATTTTCTAAGGCCCATAAATCAGACATTAATTTTGACAAAGTTATTGCCCTTTGAGGGGACAATTCTATTATAGAATTGGTCAGCTTGTACGTACAGCGGCTTGTTAACCTTGTTTATACGATAACTCGAGAAGGAATTAGTCCTGGTTCATTTTATTTGGTAGGGTCAATGTCCATTGACAGTAGATAGCCTATACGGATGTTTGAGGTCAAGGGTTAACTTAAATATGACACTTCATGTAAAATCCTTGTCTGATTAATGATTTAAAAGGAATAAGCCATTGTTTATATAACCTTGAAAGACCATTGCTCCAGATCAGTAGATGGCACCTAACAATTGTGATGCCATTGGGTCAAAAATCAGGGTCACAATAACTCTAAATGTAAAATCATTGACCACTCAATAACTTTTACAAATGGCACTTTTACAGGCAGGTGAAGTAGGGGCATCCTTGTAAGTAATAGCACATGTCTAGTATATTAGGAAAATTCATATAAATAGTGTAATCTGACTGGTTATTTATCTGGTGACCACGACTTAGTAACTTGTGGCCATGACATAGTATCTCGTTCCCAAGACTTAACTATCTCGTGGCCACAACTTAGTAACTCGTGGCCACAACAAAGTATATCGTGACGACGACTTAACTGTCTCGTGGCCGCGACTTAATAATTCGTGGCCACGACATAGTATCTCGTGGCCAAGACTTAACTATCTCGTGGCCACAACTTAGAAACTTTTGGCCACGACATAGTATCTCGCGGTCACGACTTAATTATCTCGTGGCCACGACTTAATTATTTCGTGGCCATGACTTAGTTACTCGTAGCCACAACATAGTATCTCGTTCCCACGACTTAACTATCTCGTGGCCACGACATAGTATTTCGTGGCCACGACATAGTATCTCGTGGCCACGAGATAGTATCTCGTGAGCACGACAAGGTACCTCGTGGCTACGACTTAATATTTCGTGGCCACGACATAGTAACTCGTGGCTACGACATAGTATCTCGTGGCCACGACTTAATTATCTCGTGGCCACGAGAAAAATAAAAACACACACATGTTACCTTTGTGCCACAGTATATACCTATAGGGAAACACTCGGCAATCTGAATTTTACTCGGGCCTACGCTTCACCCCCCGCCCACTTGAACAAATCGGATAGCCTCGTGTTTTGATGCTCTATAGCAAAAAGTGTATTGACTCTATGCTTCATTTTAGACATTTATACGGCTTATTTAAAAAAAATCAAGTACGTTATAATACTTTATATTAAAAACCAATTTGTTCGTAGTCATCTGCAAGCAATTTAATTACAGATATTAAAAGACCGAAAATGATTCCATAATAAAATAATATATACTTAAAAGATTAAAATACACGTAAAAGGGATACTAGTAGAAGTAATACATATTAATCTATTATATATCGCAACATCGACATTTATTCAATCGCCAAGAAAAGTAATAAACTGTACCATAATTAACATATAATGTAAATTGAGAAAGCTACTGGGCGTATATGAAAATAAAAGAACAACACAGCAATAAAACATCGCACCCTGTGTCATGCATATCCATAAAACGTGCAAAACTGGCGCGTGGTCACGAGAATTTATCCGTTAATGCTTGTTTTTTTCCCGTTAATGTATACTTGCATGCGCAGTTTTAATGCAAGAAAAGAAAATATTTTATTTTTTAAAGTAGAGTATTTTTAAATTCATTATTATTGCATACAAACGAATAGTCGTACACGTCCATTCTTGCATAGATGTATACCTATATATATGTGCAAGAATAGCGCTAATGCACTTTTTTCGTGCATTAACATCTGCAGAACCCCTCAGACTTATTAAATGCACCCGCCTGCTTTTGCACGAAAAAAAATGCATTAACCGTATATTTATGGTAAGTAACAGCATTATTATAAAGTAACCCATCAACAACTTGTATAACTAATAAAGTAGTTGCTAGATTCCTTCCGGAATATCAATACTCCCGCTCATTTAACAAATCACCATCCAGTTATGGTATCGCCGTATTTGATTGGTTATTGGTTCTTGTTTATTGGTTGGTTGTATGGTAGATCATAGTAAACGAGAGAAATTTCACTTCTACAAAGTGTTTCTTAGAAAAAACTTGTTCGATCTAAAATTTGAATGACTAAACCATAAAGTTTGATATCATAATGTATGACTTGATATTTACAATAAATTTACTTTTGTACGCATCCATGATAAACGTAGAAAATGCAGAATCAAATTTCCAGTTTGTTATAACGCAGCACAATACATGTCTTGAAACAAAAACATTGAATGTCATAAGAACTTTTGCAAGAATTTCCTTGGCGGAATGCATTACAGAATGTGGAACTAGACCCGAGTGTGAAGCTATCAATTATCGCCGGCAATATAAGATTTGCGAATTAATTTCTTCTGAAATTGGCGATCTTGTCATGACTAACGGACAAACCGGACCATGCGTTCTGGTGTTGAAATCGGACATTAGTGAGGTTAGATTTGATTTACATTATATTATTTTACATTATGTAAAAGCTTGCTCGCTGTGCTTACTTATACCATTTATATGTATTTTTGCAATTTCCGTATTTATTAACATGATTATCACTTGACACAAACATACTTCATTGTTTTTCTTTTGTCTTAAATTGTCAGACATATATAACTACTTAAAGCATTTTGTACATTAACTGAAATCTTTAATCAAAGTATCGGGTATTAAGTTTTCAACACAGGCGGGGAGGGTTTTCAAATAATAGTGAAACAACAATGGCCCAACCTTATTGTATTTTGACTCTAAGTTATATGTGTATTTGATATAAGAGACATATACATGCGATAAACAATATAACACTAAGACACACAAGCGCGCTTTAATGCCAGAATAAAAAATATGGCAAAATAGTTACATTATCCGTTATCTGTAATAACATATTCATTGTGTGTATATTGATATGTTATTAGTTTTTTTGTCTTTTGAAAATGCACTATTTTGTTTAAAAATTTTAAGATGTGTAAGAAAAATATTTTCCGACAAAGAAAAGACTAGCAAAATCTGATCGGACAATATTCGTTTTGGTTGTGTAATTTACAATAACTAATCTTAAAAGTTTTTGAAGATTCAGCTAACATGATGTTATGGCCCTTCACAGTTACAAACCTTGAATGGCATAAAGAGTTTACTGTTAAACAAAAATTAAAAGATCTTTTTCTCGATGGTATGTTAAAAGAATAAATCATATATGTAAAACAAACATGAATGTCTGTTATTATATATTTCTAATGAATTCGTCGGTATGAAACATTTCATTGTAAATAATACCTGTTGTTAATAATACAATGTTATATCGGTCAATTATTACTATCAGTGACTATTTTACCACGCATTGTTTGCTCTCTATTCTTGTTTCCTAGTCATTGTCTGTTTCACTTGACAACAATTTACATTATATAGTTAACTTCGCATTTTGGTATACAATTTGAATAGGGCACTTAAAGTTCCACACTCCTATATTTGTTTATTTTGATTGATATACTTTTGTAATAAAGGTGTGTTCCCGTTATTTAAAATTCATTGAATTCAGTAATAAGGCCCCCGACAGTAGTGTAAACAAATTGAAACCCACATTGACAGATCTTTTAAAATAACACTATTTATCATTCTGCTTGAGGCCGGCTTTATTACCGCCAGCGATCATTAATAAATTACCGGAATCAGAGGGTCCCGAAGGACCAGTAAAATTACATTTTAGATGGAAATTATTTCATTGTGATTACTGAATTATATGGCGACGTAATGACGTTAGATATACGTAAATGTTAGAAAAATAAACGCTTATTCTTCGATGAATTAAAAATTAATTGACATTCACAGAATAGCAGGAGGACCAACCGGTATATGACAAAAAAAAAACACGCAAAAAAACCCACACAAAAACAACAAACAAACAAAAACTTAAATGAAATGAGAGTTTATACAAAATATAAATACTCTAAATAAATAATGCATATTATATTTATGTAGCTACTCTGGAAGTTGTTTTCACATAAAAGATTGGGTTGGTAAGTTATCACTTTGCTCAAAGCAAATATTTCATAATGTTTCGATTGCAAAAAAAAACAAAAAAAAACAAAACAAAAAAAACTTTTGGAAAAACTTAACTTTGCATATAGAAATTTAGGCATCATTGAACATAAGGAACATAAGGAAATCATCCCCATCAAAAACATTTAAAATCATTTTACCAATTCTTTTATTTTGTTGGTTAATCACCGCGGTATGTATCTAATCATGAGGGTTAAATCATAATACACTGTACCAGGCTCTGCTCAGTGTGGCCATACCACGTGACATTGACGTCATTTTTGGCATCATTTCCAAGACAAATATTGCTCGATTCGGAAAAGAAAATAGCCGTAAATATTTTATTTCTGTATCAATATCTTTGGGATATGCACCAGTCTACGGGGAAATATATAAGCTTTCCACAGAATATTGAATCTTCGTCAGTTTATAAGCCGTTTTATCAAACACTTTGCATAACCTTGGAAGTTGCTTGTATTAGAGCGGGCTTCGGTTGCAAGCTATTTCGTTTTCTGGCGTTATTTGGTCTACGCCATGATAAATAGGCCAGGTTTACATCAACCGGGGGTACAGACAGCAAAATCCTACCTTAATATGTTTATATGGTTATTATATATGGCGTAAATCTTGCCATTTTCTTCAATTGTCAATTCTGGCACCAGTTCCAAGTCGAAAAAAGGGACTACAGTTTAAAGCAGATTTTAGAATCTGTTGCAAATGCGAAGCAACATGCCTATCGTTCTCTCTCTATAATTATGTTAACCATAAAAACATTTGTTATTTACTGTACGATTTACATAAACACAAATGAATATTTAAATGATTTTTACTTGCTGCGCTATAAGTGATTTTAAAAGTCGTAATATTGTTGTCTGTACATGTGTATTTGTAAAGAAATTGATTTGCTCTTTAATCATTGTTCTTTCACGGTAATGAGTATGAAAAATCTATATGTGTCATGTAGCAATACTAAACGTATTCAAAATAGAGAGAAAACAGAAACCCATAAACGGCAAAATTGACTTAGCTAGAATGTCCAATGAACGTGCACAATCAGGATCATTTCCATTTTTATGTTGTAAAGCGTTATGCCTCAACGCGGCAGTTTCAAAGTCAAAGGAGTTATTTATACGTATAACCATAATGTTATAAACCTGTAGCAATGTTTAAGTATAATAGATTCAGCTTTTTAATACAGTGGCACTCGTTGATAAAAAAATATATTACATCCTGTTTTCATACCCACGGTAACCGTTTTTCGTGAACTGGATATAACTTCGTTCACTTAAGAACACTAAACACTATTTATTTTATTATTGCATTTATTTCTGTTGATAAACTACATATCTGACAATTTTTTTAATTATATCAGTCAATCGAGCTTTATCAGAGAGCTCACCAATACACATTGTAAAGAGAGGAAGGGAACGGAATATTTATGGTTTGAAAACATTTAAATCGAGTAGAATTTTTAACGATAATGTCTCTTCCAATTGAATAAAAACGGTAGGGCTATTTGGGACTATTTCTTATCGATGTGGTCATTGGATGTAAATGCATGGATTATTGCACGCGGCATGACCTGCAGATGTCCTTAATAGGATTTTTGTTGCATTTTAAGATTTAAAGAAGGACCACATATTAAAATCTAAAACATGATAAACATAATGCATATGCCAAATAAATGAATTATCTGATATGTGAATAA
Organism: Ruditapes philippinarum; assembly: GCF_026571515.1. Classification (NCBI taxonomy): domain Eukaryota; kingdom Metazoa; phylum Mollusca; class Bivalvia; order Venerida; family Veneridae; genus Ruditapes; species Ruditapes philippinarum. Next base: position 235,981 of record NW_026862742.1, on the reverse strand, counting down.
AGAAGTAAGTAATTTGACAGTTGAAGAATAAAATTGAATATACTCTTCAAATGTAATCGTAATTTTACTTAGCTTATGTTAGCTATCAATGATTCAATGGACGCATCAGTGTCATATATGGACCCAGTCGTGTTGCTATTACATATATGTTAATGTAAATATTTATATAATTATTGATAATCATTGTTATGTCCGACTTTTAGAATGTTTTTTTCAAGAAATTTGACTTTGATCGATGGCTGTTGGTTTGTAAAATCATTTATCTGTTTACTATTTTCTACTTTGTTTACTCTACATGGCGTCCATTCTCGTTTTTTATTGGCGACTCAGGGCTATTTTGGGCCTTTTTGATAAATAGAGAATCATAAGTAACGCAACTAAGTAACAATACTATCAGGTTTACACGCAAAGTTGCAAGTTATATGTAATGCTATTTAAAATTGTTCTACACAAAGAACAAAATCTGACTGATGATGAATATGCTTATAGTTAAATAAGCATAAAATGTGAACGTCATGTTAATGCGCGTGACAATTAGATTCAGGATTTTAATTCTAAATTGTGATTTTTGTTTATCAAACTTTATAGAAATTTATTATACGGCAATTCCAGAAAAATATGTACCTTTTCAAAGTCTCTCTTTTGAGGACAGAATAACCTATTCGTCACCTTCACGAGTGTCAGTGTTTGTCAGTTACTCTTTACAAAAAATAGACTGAAAAAATTACCTTAAGCCTTTTTACAACACTCGCGTTATAGTGTAACCCTTTCCGTAGCATTGTTTTATTTTAACTCTTTCTCTCATTGAGAGCACATTTATTTCTTATCAATTTCGCCATTGTGAAATAGAATAAATCACATTTTACTACATAGGATAAGATGAGCAATACTTTAAACATCTTCAAAACGAAACCAAAATATTATTTTTCGGTGCACTATTGCGATACAAGTAAGTGTTATTGCTTTAAGGAACAATCAGTTTTTTCACAATCTCTTTGTGAAAGATCAACAATGAAACAGTAAATTGTAGAAAGAGAACGGTAGGCATGTTGCTTTGCATTTGCAACAGATTCTAAAATCTGCTTTAAACTGTAGTCCCTTTTTTCGACTTGGAACTGGTGCCAGAATTGACAATTGAAGAAAATGGCAAGATTTACGCCATAAATAATAACCATATAAACATATTAAGGTAGGATTTTGCTGTCTGTACCCCCGGTTGATGTAAACCTGACCTATTAATCATGGCGTAGACCAAATAACGCCAGAAAACGAAATAGCTTGCAACCGAAGCCCGCTCTAATACAAGCAACTTCCAAGGTTATGCAAAGTGTTTGATAAAACGGCTTATAAACTGACGAAGATCTTATATTCTGTGGAAAGGTTATATTTTTCCCCGTAGACTGGTGCATATCCCAAAGATATTGGTACAGAAATAAAATATTTACGGCTATTTTCTTTTCCGAATCGAGCAATATTTGTCTTGGAAATGATGCCAAAAATGACGTAAATGTCACGTGGTATGGCCACACTGTGCTGAAAGAAGTGAAAAAAATAGTTTTATTTTTAGTTATGTCAACTTTTGATTATATGGCTGTAGGCGAACATAGCCAACGTAACACTGCTATATCAAGTAGGCCAGCGATCATCCATCTAGAGCTCTCATCTAAAGATAAAGTTTGATTTAAAATCAGGTTCAGGTACATGTAATTATATTTTCTTTACCCCAAAAAGTTAGGAAAAATATATAATTTTGAGCAATGGGTTGAAATGTGTACCTTCTTTCGTGATATAGATGCTTTCTGCCAAAAAAAAAAAAAAAAAAAAAAAAAAAAACACACAAAAAATTATAGCAATTTTATATTGCTTATGTTCGCAAAGAAAAAATTTCGGTAAAAAATTGTATAGAAAAGATAAAATTAGAAATAAAATATTTTAACAATTTTTCTAGACTTTGTTATTATCATCATCAAAGCCTGATATTATCATCAAGCCCTGGTGATTTTGATGCAAACTATGAGTGTCGATTCTTTTAGTTTACAATATCATGTAGTCAAGGACCTTGATGAAGAGTTTGGTGAGGTAATAAAACCAAACATTTCTTTCCTTTCTCCATTCAAAAGATATATACTTGTATATTTTTAAGATATTAATCTGTTACCCTGATGCTTTTTCTTATTTTGTTCTCCCTTCAATACCCATTCAATTCTCTGAGTTTAATATATATATTAAGTTTAAAACCACATTCCTCTTAATTTCAAGGCATCGCCCTTTGAACATACTTTGAATTTTTGAAAATGGTCATTTCTGTACAAGGTGGTCCGTGTGAAATGTGCTTCTTTATATGATGGTCAGCTCTTTACAGTCTGTTTTCCTTGTTAAAAAATAGTTTTATTTCGTGTACAGGTGCAAACATGTAGCTGTGCAGTCGGTGATGTGTGTAAAAATAACAACTGTTTAACGAAAGGTAAGGTTTACTTTATATTACATATATTTTAGGAAGGTCTTAACTTTACCAATTATAAGTTCTAGCTTTGTTTTGTGATCACACACAACTTAAAAGAAAAATATGTGTTTTAAATACTAGATTTAAAGGCACATGTAATTTAACGGAGTACTTAATTACATTCTTTCTTTTTTCCTGATGTATTCAAAACAGAATGTTCATTAACTACACAACTTGAAAATGTAGAACTTGTTGGGAACATGAATACAATAGGGTCAGAAATAATGTACACCTGTAACCCTGGGTATGTCAATATTGGACAAGACAGTGCCAAGTGTCTCACGCATGGGGTTTGGTCCAATCAACCTGACTGTGTTATAGGTAAGACTTTGATTAACTTGAAACTTATGCAAATAGTTATCTTCTTAATTATGTTCATAGTTTACGTATATATAATATTATACGGATCTTACAATTTAATCTAATTCTAACCAATAAACTGCTGAATTAATGCAATGAATGGACTTTGGCCTCTTTTACTTTGAATTTGGAATTACCCATTCATAGTTTAAAAGATTTCAATATCAATATACTAAAAATTAGCTACAAAAAACCTGGTCAAAATGCATGTATTCTAAGGCTTTATACTGGTGGAAAAGACATGTATTTGTTATTTTTGTATTGCTCGCTACAAAGATCGCTTCTCCGTCGTCTGTCTGTCCGTATGAACTCAAAACTTGAAGTAACACTATAAGATGAGTATCCGTGTTCATTTCGAACAGATTTGTATTGTGGGGAAAAATTGCTAATGGGTTGAAAATACGTTGCTTAAGGGGTTTTTGAGATAAAGAAAATCAAAGGAAAAAGACCACGTAGAGAGTCTCTCCGTCTCTCCATCCGTCCGTCCGTCACAAAACTTGTCCAGACTACTCCTCAATAACTAGTGCAATTTGATCCAAACTTTACAGGAATGATCAGCACCAATTAAGTCTATTGTCGGCATTATCCAGAATGATTTTTGTCACTTTATTTTCTAAGTATGTCCAGACTAGTTCTCTTATATAAGTTAAGTAATTTTAACGAAACTTTACAGGATTGATTGGTAGTTTAAATACTTGAGCATATTGCTCTGGTTTTCTGGTTGGGTGATATTTGGCTGAGTTATTGCCCTTGAATAAAAGAGGCGTTTTGGCATGTTAATGATTTCTGTGTCTCCTGCCACACATCTACAATATAGCAGCGACAAATAGGGAATATACTGGTCAATCACCCCTTAATACAACTGCTTAATTTGCTATCATCAGGCTAGATATGCCATCACTGATTGCTCTTGTGTTGTTATTTTGTTAGTTTTTGTACTATGTATGTTTTATTTATTCTTACCATTTTGTTTTGACATATTATCTAAGTCAATATTTGGGACAAAAAACATAATTATTTAACTAATGGATTGAAACTTTTAGATTGTGGAACACCGTCGTCAGTAACCGGTGCGAGTCGTTCATATTCCTCCACTGTTTTGGACTCTATTGTCACGTACGCCTGTAAGACTGGCTATTCTCACACTGATGGAGACTTACAGCGTGTTTGTGACTCGGACGGTAATTGGGGCGGGATGTTGCCAACATGCACTGTGGGTGAGTTAGCCTTTCAGCTTTTCTATAATGCACTTTGTTTTTACTTTATTTCATGAAAGTCATTTTTTCTTTCCATTTAACAGTTTATATATAATCAGAATAAAATATATCAAAAAGACATGGCTACTAGTTTTCACAACAATAGAAATGTTAGAAAAACACAGTGACATTGATCATCCTATATAATGTGTGAGAGACTCGGGATTTGTCTTCTTTTCGAAGATTTTGCAATATGTTTGATTTATATTGTCTATTATGTGGGTGCATGTGTGTTTGGTGGAATATGTTCGCGTTTTTATATGCAGTCAGTGGTTGGTGGAATTTCTGGAACTTTATGATTATGTGCTGTAATTATTATTTCTATCATAAACTTCGCGAAAGTTCAGTATATTGAAGGTCAGTAATTCATACATTTTTGACTGAAATTGGTTTGTCAAGCAGCAAAGTAAATCTATCATAACTTTATAATAAATTGTATGGCATTTTTAGATTGTGGAACACCATCTTCAGTGACTGGTGCAGATAGCTCGTATTCCTCTACTGTTGTGAGCTCCATCGTCACCTACGCCTGTCAGAATGGCTTCACGCACACCAGTGGAGACTTACAGCGTGTTTGTGGCTCAGACGGTAATTGGGGCGGGATATTGCCAACATGCACTGTGGGTAAGACAGAATTTCCGCAACGCTCTTGATTTTTTATGTATTTTAAGAAACTTTTGTTAACTATCTTATTCCCTTATTATATATTAAACCAAACAGTTGTTGAAATAAACAGCCGATAGAAGATAACATGTTTAACCGGAAATGGAAAACGGCACGATACAAATAAATGTATATTATTGATATAATAATCCATCCCTTAGTAATTTGTTCTAGAAGAAACAAAATTGATAGGTAATCAAATTGTTTACAGACTGTGGGACACCGGCTACGACTTCAGGTGCTAGCAAAAGTTACGTTTCAACAACTGAAGGCTCAACCGTCACGTATACATGTTCCAGCGGTTACATCCTCATTGGTGGGGATTTACAACGTGACTGTGGTAACGATGGTCAATGGAGTGGAAGCTTACCGCAGTGTGTTCCTGGTATTTTAATCATTTATTAATACTGTCTAATATACTTATCATGCTTTTTTTAAATCATGACCATTGGAGAAAATATCTTTATAATTAGGTTTATTAACTTTATCGATGCTTTAACTGAATAACTGAATGAATGATAATGCATTTGATCAAGTTTAAAGTTGATAATTAAGTGAATAGTTATTATGAAGATTATTTTTTTTAATGTATTGAGTTAAAATATATCTTTAAACAATATTACATCGTCAGGTTGCTCCGAGCTCCCAAATGTTCCCAATTCTAACGTGAGCCCTGGTGGACTAACCCAAGGTACACAACGCATGGTCACATGCACATCTGGGAACTATTTTGCCACTGGTGTTACGTCAATAGTTGCAACATGTCTGTCTGGAGGTGTGTGGTCTAACATAGATACCATATGTCCAAGAGGTAAAATACTTTGAAAAACTTGCTCAATATTTGAACACTAAATTTTTACAGCATATAAAAATTATGGCGAGTATTAGTGAAACTATATTTGATAGTTCATAACAATAATTACTTTTGTTTCGTACTTAATATCATGCATGATGGACTAAGATAGTGTTTAAATTGCACCATCGATCTATGCCATCCATATTTTTCTGAAGTTTACTTTCTATTGCATTCAAATTATGATCAGATACATGCTTGTATATGGTAGAATCGTCAGCATAATCTATATTACTATTTATTGTAGCTAAAGCGATATCATTAAAATAAAAATGAATAAAAGAGGACAAAGAATAGGTCCCTGATTAACTCAATAAGTTATTAATAATAATGTTAGATAGATATATATTGAAGATAATAATAAAAAAATAAAAATAAAATAAAATATGAAAAACCTAATCAAAAAGCCTAGAGTACAGTTGACTTGTATATCAACACAATTAAATATCAATAATGTCATATCAAATGCTGACAAAATAATATTTTTCATATACATATATATATGAGCCGCGTCATGACAAAACCAACATAATGGGTTTGCGACCAGCATGGATCCAGACCAGCCTGCGCATCCGCGCAGTCTGATCAGGATCCATGCTGTTCGCTATCAATTTCTCTACTTGTAATAGGGTTGGTAAGCGAACAGCATGGATCCTGATCAGACTGCACGGATGCGCAGGCTGGTCTGGATACATGCTGGTCGCAAACCCATTATGTTGGTTTTGTCATGGCGCGGCTCAAATGCTGACAAAATAGTAAATTAATAGATTTCATACACATTTGAGAAACTTTATAAGATTTTATGAGTGGAAAAAGTTATATATATCATTTCTAGTATTTTGATCCAATACCGTAGTTTCTGTTGTGATATCAAGCAATTCTGACGTCAGCAACAGACTACTTGTACTTATACTGTATAAGTCATAAATGAATATTGTTACAAAAGCAAAAGCTTTAGCCTTATAATTGACACAATATGTGTCATGTCTGTTAACTACAACAATATTAAAATAATAGCTTATGCTTCTTCAAAAGTGTTGCTGGATCTTTTAATATATTACGTTAAAAAATGCATTTGAGCCGCGTTACAACAAAACCAACGTAATGCGTTTGTGACCAGCATGGATCCAGACCAGACTGCGTGGATGCGCAGTATCCATGCTGTTTGCTTACATACCCTATAACAAGTAGAGAAAGTGATAACGAACAGCATGGATCCTGATCAGACGGCGCAGACGCGCAGGCTGGTCTGGATCCATGCTGGTCGCAAACGCATTACGTTGGTTTTGTCGTTACGCGGCTCATTTGTTAAATAATATGATATACAGTAATAATTGTATATGAACCATGACCATGCTACAAACCAAACTACGTTTACTGATTTCATTTAGGTGAAGATTTACCATTAAAGGTTTTATATGGTAGTCTGTACATGATAAAGATATTTCCATCATGTTTGTATGTTAGATTCTCTCCAATGGAATTCTGGAATAAGTAATAAAACATATATTTATATAAATCATTCAATAAGACATAAGTTATGGTATGATGACAAAATAATATTCCAAAATATTTTGTGTCTTTTTAAATAATATATTTTACTTATTTTACTTTATATTTTGATCAATGATTACAGATTCTATTGGAGCTAACTGCCCTGGTTGTGGTATTTTAAGAGATTGTGAAGATGTGCAAAGTCTTGGACTGAAATCAACCGGATCTTACTTGATTTACCCAACCGGAAATGCTGGTATCAGCGTTCGTTGTGATATGGATACAACTTCCGGTGGTTGGACTATTATTCAAAGACGGATATCTTCGAGTGACTTTTATAAAACATGGGCAGAATATAAGAAAGGTTTCGGGGATGTTGAAAGTAACTACTGGCTCGGAAATGATAATATAGCCACATTCACAAGTGGAGGCAATTACAAAATTCGTTTTGATTTATATGATAAAAATAATGTCCACAAATATGCCGAATATAGCACATTTAAAACAACAGGCGAGTCCCAGAAATACGAACTTACTGTATCCGGCTACAGTGGAACTGCAGGTGACAGTTTATCTATTCATAACGGACAAAAATTTTCAACCAAAGATAATGACAATGATCCTTCTAGCACCACAAATTGTGCAGTTCTTTACACTGGGGCATGGTGGTACGAGGCTTGTCATGACTCAAATCTTAACGGTATGTATGGAAGCTCTGAATCAGGGAAAGGCGTTATTTGGTTTACAATAAGCGGCATCACAGAGTCATTGCTGAAAACAGAAATGAAAATCAAACGTAAATGATATAGGCAGTCATCTCTTTCTTCACCTCAAGTCCTTTGATTCGATAGTATGATACATGTACATGTCATTGACGAATACATTTAGTGCATAGTCGTTTCAACATATATTTGTATAGCATATTCAATATACAATACGTATATTAGAGTAACTGTTAGCTGCACATAATAAATAAAAAAATATAATGAAATTCATCTTCTATCCCATTACTAGGACAAAACTGACATAAACGTTCCTCGCGGGGTATTCTATTGGCACCATACCTGTTTCAATCCCAATCCGAAGTTTATGTGATATAGTCTTAATCTTACTAAGCCATTTTAATTAGTTTTATTATGGAGAAATTTTTAGGTAGGTGGCAATTTCAAATGAGTTATACAAATGTACATATATATTACTTAACAATGGACTGTTTGAAATACCACTTGAAAGCTTTTGCAAAAAGCAGTCAAGTAAGCCTTTGTTTAAAAAGTTTAACAAAACATTTGGCTTTTTATTCAGAAAACCCATACTCATTTAGTATTCTATGCTCTTAAGAAGCCCATCATTGATTGTTGTTTTCATGTAATTTAACTCGAGCATACATGCAGTTTTCAAAAATTAATTATTTTAAGCCATATATAACTTGCTTATATCGTTTAATAAATAATGGATAAGGAGCTAATTCGCTATAAATTGCTGCAGTACAAATACTTTGTTTCACTTACAGAATTTAAGATGTAATCGTTCAATATCCTTAAATATTTGTATTATGCTACAAAGCAGCGAGTTGAATTACTGTAAATCAATGTATAAATTTGTGTTGTTATATTTAATAATGATATTGTTTAATCTTGAAATTACTTGATTATGTGTCTATTATAAAACATTGTTTAACCACTGTTCTTAGGAATCTTATCACAGCATATGATTAAGTCAATAATCCACTTTCTATATTTATAAGAATGTAAACGCTTTATTATAGCTAACCTTTACTTAAGAACTAAATGCTGTTAACGTTCATTCTCCAAAAACATGTAAACCGAATATTTTGTGCTACAACTGTTGTTCATGTACCAGGTTATCTCATATAATACTGTTTGTTTTTTTCTTTTTTTAGCTGAATTATGATTAAATGCACATTTTCGGTAGATTTCTTAATTTCATAAATTGTTCTATTACGTTCCACTTTTTGCTTCTTTTCATTAATGAAAACACACAATTCGCACCATGTAAATGGGTACTCCCAAAACCTATATATTTATCATTTTATTACTTTTTCCAGAAGATTTCCCATGATTCCTAGGTAATTGTCATTCTTAATCGTTATCGTCATTGTTTCACTAAGATTGATATGAGTGGATTTTTTTTCAATATTCTTGTAAATAATATTAACTTTTGTAATTACTTTAACAACGATACGTATTTCCATATAAGTTAAACCATTGGCTAGGAAGCATAAAACAATGACTGATAAATGTTTTAATGTGCTTTCACCAATGTATGTCGACAAATAAGAATGTGTCCAAAATGTTATTGACAAGATTCGAAATGAATCTCGTATTGTGTGTGGTGCTACAAAACTTAAATTTAAGATAAACTCCATAATGAAGTTCTAGGGAATCCTTAGAATATCGTAGAAATAACCATAAGTTTGTTTTACTATATGCTTATCTAACTTTATAAAATGAAAAAGAAATACTTAACAGTTTACTAGATGAAACTTGAAGGTTCAATCTACGCAATGCTACGAATATGCAGTCTTTTTGAGCACGAAAATGTTTTCTACCATCTGTCCTTCCTAGTGAAGTAGACAATTTACGATCACTCCTCTCTTTCAAATCACATTTGAGACAAACAGCTGTAAATGCCCCATTTATTTCTATGAAGGCGATAGGAAGCGGCAGATCTATCACGCTTTACTTCCTACTGAATGTTGTTCTCTAAAAATTTTGAGCCGCGTCACGACAAAACCAACATGGTGGGTTTGCGACCAGCATGTATCCAGACCAGCCTGCGCATCCGCGCAGTCTGATCAGGATCCATGCTGTTCGCTTACAAACCCTACAACAAATAGAGAAACTGATAGCGAACAGCATGGATCTTTGACGCGGCTCAGATCATCTATTTAAGGAAAATCTTTCTCCATCTCCTCTGTGTCAGTGTGGCATAGTGGAAAGGAATTGTGACTTTATCATTAAATGTCAACGCTATGTTGACAGTAGGGAATGTCTTCTTAATAATATATCTACCATCCGTTCAGTAACTCTCCAAACTTTGTTTAATGGAGACCCAAACATTAAAATTGACGCAAACAGAAGACTGTTTAAAGCCGAGCAAGCAGGAGATTCTCTTGAGTATATTCGCATCTACTGTTTTCTTTCTATTCAAACCGTCGAAGTAAACGGGTAATTCACATATTTATTAGTTACTTCTTCATTTTTTATATTTCTGAAAGTTTCTTTCTCATTGTAATGCTTAGCGTCTTGATTTAAGTTATTGCTCAAAATTCAATTTAATGAAAAAAAATGAAAAATTCTAGAAAAGGTAATTTCAGGTATTTTCATCATTTTCTGTTAACCCATTACGCGATATACACACCTTTTAACGCCCTTTTCACCCCCTTTTTGTTGTCTCAAATGGTGAAAAATGCCTTATTTAGGCCCCCAACACTTGTTTTTGTTTGAGAAATGTTGTTTAAAAAAGTGACCACTTTTTCGGCTCGGCCCCCAACCAAAAGATACATCAGGGGGTTGCCAGAAGGGGATTTGCCCCCTTCTGTTTGGGTGGTTAAAAATGACCACAGATCGATCATAAGGTAACGTGTAACCAGCTCTGTAAAGCATTTGACTCTATCTCGATCCATTGAAAAGTTGCAGCACCTTGAAATCAATTTTGATGGCAAAAATCAATGCAAATTAGTGATCTTTGGCAATTTTGAAATTTAAGCCTGGGCATGTTGTTACAAAGGCAATGAGACTTTTCAATGAAAACAGCCATTTTTCACAAAATGCTCATGAAGTAAAGGGTTAACATAATGATTCGGTATTGTATTCTCAATTTTTCATTTCTTTGTTTGTTTATAATTTTGCTCTAGATTACAACTTAATGTAGGAAACAATCTCATCTTTATTTACATAAAATAAGGATGTAAAAACGTATTGTATGCATTGTAAATCTATAGGCAGAAGACCTTTATAAGCCCAGCTTACTGGTCAACACTTCATGCCTGTATTGTAAATTACTAAATGATTTTATATGTTCTGAAGTTGTTTGAAATAATGTATGATTAAAAGTTAATATCATTGTACATGTATTTCATTCATGTCCGTTATCACACTAACCAATGTGATTGTCGATTGACTTGGATGAGTAGACTGCTCACTTGTCCTGGATCTAGAACATTTCTTCACAACAGATATAAGTGGGTATGGAAGCATAATTACGCCTGATAGTATTGTCACAATTGCTGATACATATAGCACGTAATCTGTGTCTTGATAATTGTCAACAAGATAACCTGTAATGTGTAATGTTTATTTTAATTTTTGGGTTATGCAGAATATTTTTACGTTCTATTGAAAAAGCATTAATTTATACTTTGTTACTGGTATTAAAACTATATATATTTTGGAATGACCAAACGTTTATTTAGATAAAGATATTTAACTTGTGCCCTCGTTAAGTACAAATTACTAAACAAATAGTGCAATCAATGAATCAGTTACAGTATCGGAGAATTTCCTTACTCCTACCAAATAAAAATACTTAGATTTACATGAAACTTGAAAACACGATGAATAAATAAAAAAAAATCAAGTTGGATTTAATTTACCTATTTTAGACGACAGTTAACTCCTAACAGAAACAAATATAGAACTCACCTGTGATTGGTGGACCTATCATACACCCGACTCCTACAGCAAACAGAACGAATCCAAAACCGATGGCCATAGCATCATCACCTAATATCTCGCAGGCGATTGTTAAAAGATAAGCCGTCTCTAAACCACTTGATAACCCGGCCAAAAATGACAGTGACATGTACATATATTGCACTTGGGAAACTTTTATCAATATTGACGAAATTCCAAAACCGAAGGAGCCAATAATGAGTACAATAATTTTACAGTTATAATTACCAAGTAAACTACCAATTATACATCCAACAAATAAACCTGCCCCAACAAGAGTCAGTGCCAATGAAGCTGTGCCCTCATTATATCCAATAGCAATAGAATGCTGAGGTAGAAATATCACAATAGCGTTATAACCAAAATTAAACAGAATCGTGCTGGTCAAGAATATGAAAAATTTAAAATTTAAAATTGTGCTTATGTTTCTTTTTAATTTCTGCAGGTAGTATTTACATTTTATTTGAAACTTGCCTAAAGTCTCAATATCCTCTTTAATTTCATGACTCTTATCATTATAAATATCAGACAGGCTTTTTTTTCTGTTTTTCATTTTATTTTCTAAACGCCGATCAGACTGAATTTGTGAAGAAGCTTTTACAGGTAGCAGTAATAAAGTAAAGACGAGCATATGTAGATTTATACCACTTAAAAACAAAAGCGATCCCCTCCAACCATATACTTTTATCAAATAATTAATAATGATTGGAAATAAAGCAGAGCCAAATCCGGTACCGGAAATGACAAAGCTAGACGTTATTCCTCTATATTTGACGTAATGTTGACCACAGGACACCTGCGACGCCGTCACCGCTAAACAATTGCCCAACCCTGAAACAGTTTAGACAAATTATTTTTCACATACAAGGGGATTTTTTCTGGAAAAGGAAAAGTCGTATTCATTTCCTAGGTTTACTCTACCCTAATTTCTAATCATTTTACTGATAGATAGAAGGAAATATATTTGGCAATACAACATAATACAATTATAAAAATATAGAAAGATGACAAGGCGGTCAATATAGCTGAAGCAGAATTGATAGGAAACATTATACATATATTTCCGAGTAAATCGTGCTATTATTAATTATATATATTTGTTGTTTAATGACAAACATCAGTTATCTCGCATATTACAGAGAAAAAATGTACTGTATACATACCATTTAGAACACCATAGAAGAAGTAAGCGTATAAAACGTTTGGTGAAAACACAAATGCCACCAGTCCAATACTGCTTAATATAGCCCCAACAACAGCAACCTTCCTGTAGCTCCATTTAGACATCAGAACACCGGCGATAGGACCTATTTTTTTATCAGAAAGTTAAACTTTTGACTATTGACATTTAATTCAATTAATTGCAAGTTTATAGCATAATAAGGCATCCGGCCCATACACATATGATCCAAAAAATGATTTACACTTTACCATGAAGTATGGACATACAGTTTTCAGGACATCGTATCAACATCGACCAATATTGATATTTATGCTTTTAGATACGTAGGTCTGCATATTGGAATGAATCAAGGTGAATTAAACATTTTACAGCATTATATACCGCGTCTGATTTGTAGAAAAAGTTAAATACCCGTCTTCATTATTATCTTTCAAAAATCATATATCATAGTAACATGATTTCCTTAATTCTGCAATATTATATATTCCTCAAATATGGATTAATTAGGTTATTTGTATGCAAAGAGAAAATTGAATAATTGGTATTACCTGCACCGAATAGAAATCCTGTATTAATGGAACCTATTAGTGAGACTTCTGCAGATCCTATGTTGAAGTAGTCAGCAAAATCTAAATTGTAGATGCCGATTGAAACCGATGTTCCGAATGCACACACCTGAAAATGATACATTTTATAAAAAAGGATTTGAGCACCACACTAAATATCGTATTACGGTAGGTAGGTATATATCGGACAAGGCGCTTGAATGATTAAATGCTAATATCTCGCATTTTCACACACCGGAATGACTTTTAATTCATTTCTTGAACCTATTTATATTCGATAATGAATGAAAAATGTTAGGCTCGGCGAAAAAAAACGACATTTGTCTAATTTGTGATCATGATTTCTGCAAGCGCAAACCTATTGAATTAAATCCTTTTATGAAAAAAAAAATTAGATCTAACTGACGCTGTGTAATAAGAGAAATGAAGAATGATCCTAATAAATAAAAAATGAATAACACATGTAATACTTTATAGCGATCTTAATTATAGTTTCAACTGAAAACAAAATCTGTTTGACAATAAAGTAGTTACGTAATTAAGTAATAACGTGTTAAAGTATATTTTATCATAAATAAGTGCCTCTAACTTCGTGTAATGAAATACATATTTAACCCTTACCACGCTAAATAACTGAAACGTAGTTGTTTTTATTTATCAATCTAGACAAAACAATTATTTATTATTTTTAGAGAAAACAATTAAGAATAAGTTCTGACTATGGTGGCTGATTTGGAACACTTTAGTGCGTCGTGTTGTCGCTAGCGATATCACGACAAAGCGCCTAACGGCGCGTTGTTGGACTTTCGTCTTGTCGTTCTGTCGCTAACGATGCAAGCCAAACGGCGCGTTGTCGTGCGGCGTGTTGTCGCGATGTCACATTGTCACTAGCTCAAATCGAAATATTTGCTGTTTGTTTATATATAAGCCAAGCGACATTGCGACAACACGCCACACAACAACCCGCCGGTTGGCGTGCTTCGCTAGCGACAGGACGACAGTGCGACAACGCGTTGTTTGGCGCTTTGTCGTGCTGCCGCTAGCGACAAGACGAAAAGGCGATAACGATATAGGTTGTGTTGTCGCTATCGACAACGCAACGCGCAAGTGTACCAAATCAGCCACCATACCTGACTGAATATCAAAAAAGTAATACACAATATTTATGGTGTACCTATTTTTTTTTTACCTTAAAACAGCACGCCTCCAGATTAATGTCGATGTTCATGAAAATTTTAAAATGTATTTAAAAGTAAAATATTGTGAGGTGAACAAATATTGCAATCGGCAATTACAATAAAAAAAGGTCAACATATGCAAAAACAGCCCTTACTGCGTTCGTAACGCAGTAGAAATATGGTGATAAAATACGGCAAAATCAGTCTTAAACCGCACATAACAAAAAATTAACTTTGATCTAGAATGTTTTACCTTTCTTAAAATGTTAGTACATATTTCTCAATATTGATTTTCTTGAAATATTTTGGCTCATCGGGAAGCGTGCAGCTTTAAGAAAATCGATCATTCTTGCAGACAGAGCTTAGTTTTCCATATTTGGAAACTTTCACATTGACAACTTAATAGTTTCACTTAATGACTTTACTTAATAGATAAATGTGGCAAAAAAAATGAAAATCTCTCGATGATGATTGGATGAAAAGCAAAGGAGAGAGCAGAGTGAACTATAATATGATTATGATATAAAACTCGTTAGGTCATTCATAGGAAACATTCAATAGGCCACGTTGTTGTCATTTCGTAAACCTATGAACGAATAATATGTTTACATAAAAAAACAACAATAAAAAAACAACAACAACATATGTATTCCTACAAACTGGATACGCAGCTGGTATATATAAACGATTTTTGCCAGCCAGACGACAAATATTTAATCGACGTATGGTAAAGTTAATCTTTCATTACGATGCTAACACCACCAAAAAATAAAAAGTGTACGAACTGACTACAATGTATTATGTCACTCTAGAGTATCCCTAAGCAACAGATATGAGAAGACAAGGTTATATAAGTTGTAATGATTTGTTATAGATATATACGATATAAGTCTTACCCATGTTAGAAAGGAAGAAACTAGTACTATCAATCCAGCCCAACCACCCTCAAACTGTTTCAGTCTTGATACACACATTTTGTTTTAACTAAAATAACATTTAACTATTTATAGATCAAACTCTCTGCTTCAGTGGACATATTTTCATACGATTAATTTACTTTTATTAAAAAGCTTGTTTACGGTTGACAAAGCCACGTTAAAGTTATTATCGGTCTCTAATCTTATATAACTGGGTACTTTGCAGTGTCCTTGATTTACTGTCTGCATTCAACGTTATGCGCTATTCAACGTATACTTGAATGTTGGTTTCATATTTATATTTTACTAGACTAGCTTAATGAATGCTCAAAATATTATTACCCCTTATATCTTAAGAATAATTCATCTATTGCACATCTTCTGATATAATGACACACAGTATAAGTAAAAAAAGAGAGAAATAAAACAAAGAAGGAAAAACACCAACTTTTTGTTCCAAAGTGCACGAGCATTTCTTGAAGAACGATTGGTGTATCGAAGTGACGTCTCACCGTTTTATTTTTACTTCTACCAGAATAATTGTCTTGCTCAAAGTTTATAATTATGAATAATTTTAAATATAATTCTTGCATAAAAAAACTGCACACACGGGTAATACATTCACGGTGAATATTTTCTCAAGAACATGCGGCATTGTTGCACGGGCTCGGTAGTTTTATCATCAAATCATAAATGCCAAATAACTTTGCACGAGCACATGGAAAGCATTGAGCAAGCATTTTGTTATACGAAATACAAAATCGAAACGCGGAATAACCGATTTGGAATAAACTTTTATACAAGAATAGCCCTCATACACCTTTTTCCGTGCATTAAAATCAGTAAAAGAGCGCTCGGACTTATTACATCTCTTGCACTTCGGGTTCGGGCTTTCAATAAGTCCTCGTTCTTATGCAGATGTTAATGTACGAAAAAAAGGTACATTATTCATCTATTAAAATACTAAAGATGAAAAGATGTACATGTGTTTCCTGGATTGAAACGTAAACATAGTTTGTACACAACTTAAACTATCATTGCCAGTATTAATAATGAAATCGAAGGTGTATTACTTCACAGATTATGGCCGCTTAAGCCAGTTTTCTTACACGTGCAAAACAGGATTTTCTTTGAATATCAAAACCGCATGGAAAATCTTTTTTTTTTTGGCATGAAGACGTTATGAAAAATATATAATCGCTTGAATGTTTATAACAAAACAGGATCTGAGGTATGATTCTTAATACAGGTTCGTACTTTATTTTCATTAAACACATATCATTTGTTTGAATGTGTGTGTTCTAGTAGTAAT
This sequence comes from Ruditapes philippinarum, assembly GCF_026571515.1. Taxonomy (NCBI): domain Eukaryota; kingdom Metazoa; phylum Mollusca; class Bivalvia; order Venerida; family Veneridae; genus Ruditapes; species Ruditapes philippinarum. Next base: position 219,002 of record NW_026862742.1, on the reverse strand, counting down.
ACTATAAACCCGTTTTCATCCTAGAGGAAAGAATTTTGAACATTCAAAGCTATTTATTTGTAAACATGAGGCGGAATACCAGACAGCCGCAGTTTCCCCTTTAGGTAGTAACTCGTTACCGAACCATCTCAGTCACGACAAGTAGGATACAAGGTTTTTAGATATTATTCAAAATACTGAAACTGTAATCAAGCCGCCGCCGGGCGCCAGGGACGGTCAATAAATACAGCACATAAGCAGAGATGATACAGATTATTGACGTCGCCAGACACATGCGCGAGATCCTTGTTACAACTCCCGATTTACTTTCAAGCCGGTTCAAGTGTCCTGATATTACTTTAATAAAAAATAAATGGACATATTCTCAATAGAAGTGAAGCTAAAGATTTCTTGAGAAAAAAAATTATCCATAAAAAATATCTAAAAAATCTAGCATTATTATCTGAAAAGTATACTGCCGTACATATGACTTACAATTAAAAGAAAATGAGATCTCAAATGATTCTTAAAATATCAAAATCGACTCTCCAGTTGTTTTCAGAAAGACATCAAAGTAGTACTTAGAACTTTTGTTAATTTGCATTTAATGACTAAACTCTTGTGGTTTATTCCATCGTTATTTCTCTTTGTAAATATTTGTTATAAGAACAGCAAACGCCACACCAAGACCAAATCGCACCAGAAATATAATAAATAGGTACCTTTCATAGCAAAAAAGTAAGTGAACCTAATCATAGTGTGACATAACCAATCAACCGTCAGATCTGTACGTTTATTTTTAGAACTGGTTGAATTTTAGTTAAATTGATTGAATATAAGTTTCGCATTAAACAGTGTTAGTCGAACAAAAATATGCAGAATGGGACAAACATATTAAAACATACCTGACTTAAGCACTTGTTTTAGAAATAATGAAACTATGGAAGTGAGGACCTGTTAATAAGGTTCACATTGCATTAGTTTAAAACATTTTTCAATTAAACTCGATAATGAAAGACGCTTGCACCTATTTTCAACCGCCATTAAAATTGCTTTTTGACACTAACCAATACTTGTGCCATACGAGGCAAAAAATGTCATGCGCCGAACTAACGATCCCTGGGGTGGGGAGAAGACGTACTAATTAACCGCTAGGTTACTTCTCACATTTCACTTATTTTCATGCTTTCCAAATTACAAATTTCGTTGAATAATAAATCCAACGATAAAATAAATATAAACTTTCCATTTTCGAGAAGTTTATTTTTGAATTAAATACATATTTCGTACAGTTTTATCATTGTGTAATATGTACGAGTTCAATCGTAAATTCAAATTTGGAAGATTTACATCGCAAAAAAGAAAGAAAAAGAAAAAGAATAAATAAATAAATAAATAAATAAATAAGAAGACAGGTTCCGATATTGGTCTCTTGTAAAATTGTGTAGTGTTGACAGTAGAGCTGCAGTCTTATTACTTTTTGAACAACCCTAGTAACTTTTTTTGTTTGTCTGATAGCAACAAGTACGTAAAAACAATGTGGTTTCCAAAACTGTTTTACATCTTAATCACTAATTATCTGTCCGACATTATAACATTTATGTTCATCTAAAACATGACAAGCTAAAAATAAATCACAATAAGGCCATGCTAATTAACTATTCATTAACTGTTTGTCTTAATGTTTAGGAAAATTAAATCATGTTAGTTCCTAAATCAGATAATTTTCATTTTTGATGAAAGTGAATCAAATAAATACACACACACTTTTTTCTTTTTTTAAAGTGCTGTTAAAACAAAATAGTTTTGGATTCAATTTCTTTTTCATATTTGCTTATATATATTATATCGTGTATATAACTATTACACGCTTTAACATATCCAATAACAAAAATAAGTGTTGCATAAAACTTAATGTTATGTGGAAACCTAATCATTAAAATATAAATGGACAACATATCAAGTTATTTAAAAACTTATAATATTCGTGACAAAGTATGTATAAAATTGCAAATTTTTAGAAAAAATATATCAATTTTAAGTGCATTGTTGTAGAATAATGTACTGTTAGAGTTATAATGCATATGAATATAATCACGAAGGCTGATATGCCTGAGTGATAAATTACAAAACATTTGAACCAAAATAACGACTGAATATTGTTACAAAACAGTGAAAAACTAAATTTACAGAATGTACAATTAAATAACAAATATTTGGGAAATTCTTTTCACTTGTAAAAAGATAATCAATTACGGATGCTACATCACTTGTTACATAAATATACCAGCCAACCCTAATCTACCGTTAACCATACTAATATGCAAGAAAATTTAATATCTATTTCCATTCTATCACTCTAATAAAAAAAAGAATATATAAAAAAACGTCGAACTAAATTGGGCGTAGAAGTAGCCTTCCTGACGTCGCTTGGTTTATAACGTAGAATAAATAAATAAAACCATAATCTGACCTGACAAAAAGAAGAAAACGTTCTGAAGTTTAAAAGGAAAGCTTGCTCCCCGGAGTTTTGTAAACCCTCTTTCCTCGCTGAACATCGAAACTTTTCAGAAAGGAGGTTAGAATAATGTAATTAATGAAATTATATATATACGCTATGTTAATCAAGTTCAGTTTATCTTATAAATCATATGAGCCGTGTCACGACACAACCAACATAGTGCGTTTGCGACCAGCATGGATCCAGACCAGCCTGCGCAGTCTGATCAGGATCCATGCTGTTCGCTTACCAACTCTATTACAAGTAGAGAAACTGAACAGCGAACAGCATAGGTCCTGATCAGACTGCGCGGATGCGCAGGCTGGTCTGGATCCATGCTGGTCGTAAACCCATTATGTTGGTTTTGTCGTGACGCGGCTCATATTTCAGTCTTATGTCAAGTTAGGATTCATAGACAGCATCGTTTCAACATTTCTCATCTGAAAACGCAGTTGATATATTTTTATTAAGCCTTAATTAGTATAAAAGCATAAAAATATTGTACGATCTATTTTGTTCCTATAGCAAGAAAAAGTCCAAATTTTAGGGACATGAAAACCATCACCCGAGCAAAACATACAAATTAAATATCATGGACAATAATACTAAACTAAAGAACAATTGAAAACATAAAACATTATATACAAATATCATGTTTAATTATTTGTAAAATAATATAAGATATGTCTTTATACTGTGAAGTAGTTATAATTCCCTCATGAAGTTTGAATTTAAGAAATATATGTATAATAAAACACACAAAATTTAAAAATGGACGAAAACCAAAGTATTCATTCATTTATTATATAGCTGCGAGGGAAAGAAGGATATGCATCAACGTTATGTGGGGACACAGGTCATGTAAGATGTGGTTGATGTAAAAGTAATGACACAAATACAATCAAACCATGTTGTCAACAAGTTAGTGTCTGTCTCAAAATAATGTAACAGAGGTCTTGATAAAATCATTGCATCTCTATATGAGATCATTTAAATCTTCGAGTTGTGATCTGAGAGATGACAGGAAATAATATGGAATTGGAAGAGATGCCATCGGTAAGAATCCTAATCTGTAGTTTGTAATTCTTTGTTCATTTAACATGCTCTGATACATGTATCATAGTTATATATTTCTTGGCTGTGATGTTCAATTTTATATTCATTTTGTTCGATCACAAGACATTATAAGTACATGTGTAGTTTGTTAAAGTAATTCAGGGATTTATTACTAAAAGCTCGAAATCTACACCATATGTAAGGTACGATAATCAACTGTTTATGAGGAGCATGCACAGGACGAACCTTCCCGTCCATAGTAGTTGTGAAATTATTTAACATTAATTGTACTTTAAAACATTTCTTATGCAGAATAAAGTCAACGATGTCCAAATTGACACAGTGGAATCATTGACAAGACAAGATCCCTGGGAGTTACCTGAAGTTCAAGTCAACTATACGAAATGGTCAGGTAAAGTGATGCAGTTTACTCAAATAAGTATGTAACATGTAGTCTATATTTCTTCAATAAATGCACCACTAGCCTAGCTCCTTTTATGAAATTTTATAATTCGGAAAATTGGGCTTCAAGATTTTATTTAATCATAAGCCTGCTGGCGGCTGCAGAATCTGTCCAGGTATGATTGGTGCAGGCCAATATCTGCCGGTACATCTGTGACGACTAACCATAGTCTGCACTCTCTTCGCTTTTTTAATGATGAACGGCCTTGTCCACATTGAAATATGGCCAAGCCCATTTAAGATAATTCACGGGTAATGTTTTTTCCCCCAAAAAAATGTTATTAAAAGTGATAGCGCTTTATTCGGAGAGATAACATTTCGTAAATTTACTTTTAGTTTGTTTTTGTGTATTGCAGAATTGAGCTGTCTTATGAAGATTAAGAGAGTTGCAGTTTCTGTTGGAAAGACAATTTTACTACTCGGATGTTTATATTTCTTTATTTGCTCTCTAGACTTGCTGAGTAAATCATTCAAGTTAATTGGAGGTATTACTTTGAAGGAAAAGTTACCACGTGAATTAATTACTCTTTGACGCATAATAATTTTATTTATTTAGTGTAAGTTAAAGAACTTTTTTAATTTAATTATTAAGTTATTTCTAAAATCTTTACCTGTGAGGATAATCATCAGATTGCATAACTTCTACTGATGTTATTTTTTGTTATTTTCTATCAAAATATTTATGCCGTAATGGCTGGTGCTAGGGGACGTGCAATTACCACTACCGTCCATGAAAAGGCTAAATCAAGCCGAGCCTGCAACATTTTCAATTTTGCCTTGTAATGATCTATTTAGGGATTCTGATTTACTGAATTGTTTGTGTATTAATTGTTTTGAAGGAAAAACGGCAGGTTCAGTGTTTCAAAATAGCGATGTACTTAGTAACCCTGTTGCCGGCCTGATGATTGGTGTCCTAGCAACCGTTCTCTTTCAATCTTCCTCAACAACCACTGGTATAGCAATTAGTTTAGCAGTTTCTAAAGGTTGGTAAACAGTTTATTATTTAACAGATGAGAATATATGAATTATTTATATAAAAAAAATCTATTTTAATCCATACAAAAATAAAGCAATAATTATTTTGCAAAAACTGTCAACAAAAGTATGTGGTAGTATACATGATTTGTTCTCTCAAGTCTTTACTAATTGCCATTGCGGTTCCTTTTTTTTGCAAAACCAATATAAATGCAATTTTATTGTCTCTATATTTAGATACAACCTTTCTAATCCTAAAAAGTTATAAAGAATTACATTTAACAAACTGAATTAAAAATATAAATGGGATGTCACGTAAATGTAATCGCTGTCTAAATTAAAGCAAAAAGGATACTTAGTAAAAAACAGTCACTCACAATACCATCGTTGTTGAACAATTTCCCTCTGTTGAACACAAGAATTAATTTTATTTCATCCAATGAGTTGCCTTATTATGTAGAATTAACTAATTTCGTTTTTCTCTTTATAAAAAAAATAACGTTGTAAGTGCTGACAGTCCGTGATGTGATACCTATTGTTATGGGTGCAAACATAGGAACATCAACGACAAATACAATTGTAGCTTTAGGACAGATCACAAAACAAGAAGAGTTTAGACGAGCTTTTGCTGGAGCAACTATTCATGACATGTTTAATTGGATGACTGTTATCGTATTTCTTCCACTTGAAGCAGCAACAGGTATTATACTTCTTCTCTGTAGGTCGAGTTGGTTGTTTTATAAGCAGTTAAACTCTCTAGTTGTATATTTTGGTTTAGGGGCTTGATAATGTAATATTTAATTCCTATCTTTTGAGTGGATTCAAATCGTTTCAATTTTTAATAATAAGATGTTTTTAAATATAAACAATAGGCTGAAGACAAGCTACTATTCACAAGGCTCTTAAGCAACCTAGTTCTTCATCTAAAAGATCAAGTAAGACAAATTCAAGAGTCCCGTCACTTTATAGTTTAATAAGTAGACTTGAGATAATTAAAAAAATTTAAGATTGAAGTATTATTGATTGCAGGTAATTATATTTTGTCGATATATAACTTGATATAATTATTATATGATTTGCTTGCAGGCTACCTGTATTACTTCACCACTAAGGCCATTGTGGCATCCATAGACTTTCCGAAATCAAGAGAGAAACGAAAATCGTTACAACTACTGAAAACGATTACCAAACCATTCACAAGCCAAATTATGCAGGTATGTTATACAGCATCCCTACTCCTGTCTTAGTCTTCTTCAGTCATAGTTCGTTTCTCAATCCAAACAAATGATTATAATACATATATTGGCTGTATATTTGCGCTTTTTACACATGTGTTACCCTCAATAGGCCTCCTAAACAGAGTTTTCTGATTTTTAATATTTTGATATTATATCTTATTTCAGCTTAACAAGCACGTTCTGTCTGATATTGCTGAAGGAAAAGAAGGTGCTAGTGACAAAAGTATAATCAAACATTGCTGCAAATGGAATTCATATAACAGATCGTTTACTCAGATCAATGCCAATATTAGCAGTTTTGAAAATGAAACCAGTTTGCATTTGCAAAATATACCAAACAAAATCTGTGTCGCTAAATGTAAGTTTGAATTTGTTTTAACATGCTCAACAGTGAAAAAAGTTCATCGAATCATATTGTGGAATATATTATTTATAGCATTTTATTGAAAGAAAACTTCACCTTTCTGTGAATTAACAGTGGCCAGTGTTTTAGTCATGAAAATTTATCTTATCTTTCGGTCAATAATTATGTATAGGTTAAACAATTTATTAACAAACTAATGCGAAAATTTTAGATTGTTTTAGGGTATAATACAGGTAATTTATTGATATCAAACAAATTATTCACTTTTATTCAGGTCAGTTCCTGTTTGAATCTGTTTCTTGGAGCGACACAACGATTGGAATCGTATTGCTGATCTTCACATTGATCATCTTAAGCGCTTGTTTCTTCACATTAGTTCGGACGCTTTATTCTGTAATGAGAGGACCAATTCTTGCACTTATTCGAAAGTTTATCAATTCCGATTTCCCTGGAATATTCCGGTATTTAACAGGATATATTGCAATTTTAATAGGCACTGGAGTTACAATGGTCATACAATCAAGTTCTGTGTTTACGTCAGCTTTGACACCTTTAGTGGGCATTGGAATTCTTTCACTGGAACGTATGTACCCATTGACATTAGGTGCAAATCTCGGAACAACTTTCACGGCTATAATAATTGCATTATCACAGAATGCAGACGACATGCCTATTGCCTTCCACGTAGCTTTGCGTCACGTTTTCTTTAACATTTCCGGTGTATTGCTTTACTATCCAATCTACCTGTAAACCACGAGATTCCCAAAATTCGAGAATGGTTAAATTATTCTAGGAAACAAACACTCAGCAAGGTACGCTGGTATCCATTGCTTTACCTTAATTGTGTTATTTTGTCATTTTACAGCTGTGGTGTTTTTCGGCATTTGTCGTCTGCCAGCCCTGGGATAGGCCACTTGTATGCAGTCGCTACGTAACAAACCAATTTATGCTTGGTTCTTACTTGCACTATTAAATAGCAGCGTGGTAAGATATATGCAGACAACTAGACCAGTATGTCCCTTCCTGTGAAACTTAAAAACATGGGAAAATTCTGCCGTTCTGTGGTTGTTCGGTCTTTGAAACTATACGACGACTTGATTATTTTAAGGAAAGATTTTGTTGTAAATTGCTTAGGAAAAAAAAAATGAAATTTTAAAAGGATTTAAACAAACCACTTTAATTCTATATGTAAAATCTTTAAATGAAATGTTTGTGATCTATTAATTCTATTGATGTTCACTTTTATTCTAAATTCATCTGGATTTCGTATTGGGAGTCAAAACCATTTACACCATTATTTCCATAACACTCAGCTAAATGACGATAAATCGTTGTCCAGATAACATAACTCATTGCATGTAGGGTTTTATGTTTAAAAATTTCAGTAGGATTACACCTTTGAGATAGCAACATCAGGAGATGCAAATAAAGTATAATATAAAACATTATTAAAATACTTTCGATTGTCCCAAAGTTGCGGAGGCTTTAATTCGCTCATATTGCTTTACAATGTTAATATGACTATTATTATGTTCAGTTGGTGAAAAGAGAAATTCAGCTATCAAGGCTATGTTTGTAAGTTTTTTTCAACTGAGAGATAAACGACAGAGAGTTTAAGAACATTAAAGATGTTGTGAAATACAAGTTGAGACTTGGTTCGGTATACAATCGACATTGTTCGGGTTTCACAATTTAAGCGGTGATATCGGTAGCTAAACAAACAACGCATTACAATGGGCTGAGATCACAGGAATATAAATAAATACTAGATCCTTAAGGATCATTGATACATGTAACAATGTTATGGTTTTAAATCTGACAATGAAAATACGAAGATCATTTTTGGAATAGAGCCATTTATATCCTTCATCTTAACATAGATCTAAGATGACCTGCTTACATATTTATCTTAATCTGGTATCGTTCACATGTTCCTGAACTGAAACAAAAAATATTTTTTGTTCAAAAGCCTTGACCATTTGAGCTTATCCACATGCTACATAAATAATCAAATTGTATATTTAAAATATCAAAGTCTTAGAAAAAAAGTGTCTCCAAGAGAAGTTGATGTTTGCGATACCATCTCATATTGGCTGGTTATCCGGTCCTGTCCTGGTGTTTTTTATTTTGCATACTTACATGTAAGAACTGGATTATGCGGTTTTTACTTTTTCAATTGCATATCTATGTTTTGTTATTATTTAACATACATTTAATAACCTGGTAGATAGGACACATCCCCCAATTACATGGAACGTGTTCTGGAATTTTAAGCACTTACAATTAGACTAAGTTTAAAAATATAATGTCCTAATTTGCAATTGGTCAAAAATATAGGCTAGGTGATACCTAAATATCGAATTACGGAAACAACAGCAATTTGATGAATTGAATGTCTATCTTTTTTTATTCTCGCGTATTTCTTATCACTGTATATAAAAATCAAAATATAAATTTATCATCAACTGTTGATTAAATGTTATCGCACATCTGAATATCTTAAGAAACAAATTGATGGTCTGTTATATAATATGATTTATACTTGTTGGTTCAATGAGATATCTATATCATCTATTTGAACTTTAACGTGGCTTACTAGCACCATATTCTTCAGAATTTGACTTTTAATTTTGAAAAATGATAAGAGTGAAAACGTTTAACATTGATTTCCAATACAAACGAATACAGTCATTGGTAATGAAAGTACCCACGGAAAGGGTAACCGGCGTTTTCCTTCATCGTAACTGTAAAAGTTTGGGCTAATGACAATACTTAAAAATGATAAACACAAATTTTACGATAAATTAATAGAAAAAAGTATAACAAACGTTATCGACCAATCTGAGTATTTTTTTGCTGAATACTAGTAACCACGGAACAGGCATATTTGCTTCTTAAGAAACTGTACAGTTTTATTTAATTATAACTATGTGCAAACACACCCGATAATGTACACTAAAGAATTGTATTACTCATCAGAGATGCCTTACAATGAAAAGGCACGTTTTTCCTTGTTGATTGTACTACATATTCAATATAAGTCACTGCCGTGATTTCAGCGATGGAAGAAAATAATTTGGAATTAGGCGTACTAGTATCGGTGAGAATAATTACCAATCTTACTCACTTTTTCTAAAAATTTCGTAATTGTACTGTTATGTGGTCTAAATAAGATTTGATCTTTTTCTCTTGAGCAAAAACCCTTTCACAACAACTGTTTTAATACCTCTTAAGTTAGACTTCATAATGCAATATAAATATTAATCCATCTAGAGCAACGCCCCTCAAGCAACAACAGAAATCTTTGCCTCTAAAAAGGTGTTTGCCCAGCAGATGTTGTACTGTTTTTCATACGGTACTGCTCCTATAGCCGATAGGTAACGACGAAAAGTGACAGTTCCGTAACATAACGTTTAATATACACAACATTTTGTAAAACAATATTCAGTACATTGAATATGCTTCATAAATATGAAAACATTAAGCATAATTTCTGATTCTTTTAGGTTCATATAAATTTACACTGGCTGAAGTGAGCTTTCTGTATCTTTCGTAATTAATTGCAGAATAAAGCATACACCGGTCAGAATGACAGTGATGCACACAAGGAACCGGAGGTACACATAGAGGTAGATCCTTGGGAGTTACCAGAAGTTCAAGTAATATTCACAAAATGGTCAGGTACCTTGATTCATATCATTTAAAGATATTCAAGTATGCGGATATCTTTTTTTACAAGATAAAACAGTTCCTTAAAATTTATGAACAAAAGTGCTAGACAATTTTATAAAAAAATGAAAACAAATGATAGCTTTTGCACTTGTATTTCATATCTGTAAATATACCGTTGTAAGTGTGGTATGATTGGTTGTTTCATTTTTGCCATTTTCCTATGGTTTATTCTATTTCTGTTTATTATATAATCTCATTTTGGACATTCTGCCTGATACTCAATTAGGTATTTTGAAGGCTGTCGATATTACACTCTGATTTCCTCTCAAACTTACTTTTATCTAGTGCGATATCCATAGCATTATTTTTATCTTATCGTGAAATGACATGATAGCACCATGTAAAATGTTCTATGATAACCGCCATAAAACACACTAGAGAGTGCTAGAGAGTCTTAACGGTAGAATGCATCAACTATTGAAGTCAATGAAAATGGCTCATAAATCGCGGATGAAATATTTTATTTTTGACGTTATCTATGAGCCTTAAGTTTCCCATATTGCTAAATTTTATAATGTACAGTTTGGTGTGAGCATATAGATTGACAAAAAAATTCAATCTGTTTCCATTGTCAGTTAACTATTTGCAATCACAATTAACATAATCATGATATGTCATAATTCTGACATGGTTTTATGACATGGTTATATATCTTATTGAAGAGCTTAGCAATTGTATTACCAATACTAATTACACATGTACTTTTCTTTATATGAATTAAGAAGTCTTGTTTATTATTACCAATAACTACACAAAGTATTATTTAAACAATTACAAATAGGTATATTCGTTTATTTTAATAAATGGTCCGTTGCTTCTAGACCTAAGTTGTTATATGAAAGTGAAGCGTGTGGCAGTTGGTGTTGGAAAAACAATTTTATTACTTGGCTGTCTTTATTTCTTCATTTGCTCTCTGGACTTGATGAGTAAATCATTTCGGTTAATTGGAGGTAAGCGTTAAATATGTTACAATTTAAACTCACAAGTACCCTTAAACAAAAGATGTTAAATATATTAACATAAAATATACTTATATATCGTCTTTTGGCATTGCTTGTAAAAATAATGATTTTTTTACCATTTTCTTTAAAATACATATACAGACAACAGTGTAGATTTTGTTATATTTTATGTAAAGGAGCTAGAAAGACCACACAGGTGAACATCGCGTGGCCATAGACTTACACTATACCACCGCTCACGTTCCCCCTCTTCCAACACAAAACCCTTAAAAATCAAATCCCAAACATTTATAACGTAACTTGACAAAAATAAGTTTTATGAAAATAAATTTTTAATGACTACAAAAATTATATAAAGGTATTTTAACTCTACTTTCTAAATTTTGCATAGACACATATCAATTATCAGCGCATATATTCATATCAATTTTTGCACAAATCTTAAACAAATCTTAGGTCGTCAAATCTTACAATAAATAAAATACTCTTTAAGAAAACAACACTGGCACCTATCGCTGATAATGACGTAGGCCCCGAAAAACTGTCAACAAATGAATCGGAAGAGATCTGATTGCAAACTGTTTTCGGTAAAATCTACACGAGTAAACACATAAAATTCACAGTGAACTGAAATAATTTCTTTGTAATTGCGCTATTTAAATATGATAAAATTACATTATTACTTTGTAATAATTGTTCGATCAAGCATCATTAATGAAACATAACGCGCACTTTTTTTTCCTAATTGTCAAATTATATAATAATATAAAACTATTTCAAGGGCAAACGGCAGGTTCGTGTTTCCAAAACTGCGCATGTACTCTAGTACCCTGTTGCTGTCTGTTGATGATGATTGGAGTTCTACGCAACTTCCATATTTCAATCTTCTTCAACAAGGAACCATTGGTATTGCAATAAGAGCCTGGCTGTTTCTAAAGGTTTGTTTATATTTCATTTCGGCACCAGGTTCCACATTTTGGAAACAGATAATAGCAATATTGATTTGAGCATGGACAAACGCGATGTTTTATAATATTCAATGTTTTGGAGACCATGCTTTTTGTGTGTTCTGTTTTGTGAACTGGTTCATGAAATAGACGATGCTCCAATACAACTCAAATCATTTGTTTGAAGTTGATACCTGAAATTTAATCGGTGTACCTTGTCGGTAGTCTAGTGTTGCAGGGTCGTGTTGATGGATATGCTCATTGGATCCCACCCCATATTGTTGATCTTTGGGGGTTTTTTTTCCTCGTATTTTAGCCAGTGTGAATTATTTGAATCTTAAATTAGATATCATTTAACTGGGTACGTAATTCTTGATGAATTGTTTGTATGTCCAGAAATGGGAAATTTATAAAGCACGGTAGGGAATCACGTGACTTTTACGGTTACGCGTACAGACAATATGGCGGCCTAAAAACCTCGCTTAACATGTGTTTTTAAGGTAATTCTTTATTATATCCCTTTTAACTTACATAACGAGACCTGTTTTGCCAGCCGGGGACTACGAGAATAAAGAATTTGTTGCCGCCTATACTTTAGTTTCCAAAACTCCTGGCCCCTCATAGTTTTACAAAACACTCAAAAATTCAACAAAATTTTCAATGTGAACAATTATATTTGGGTAAGGTAACATTCACGCAAAATTTGGGGTATTTTTTATGAATTTTTGATTAAACACGTGTCCGAGTTTAGCAAGTGAGAAAATGTTCAATAGAATTTTCCTTTATTTTGAAAATGTAAATATTAGGCAATTTAAATTTGTTGAACTGGTCTCTTTTTTCTATTTCCAAAAACATAAGAGAAAAAATGGTTTGGGGTAACTCCCACGCATACTTTTAAATTGTTGATTAAACTCCCACGCAATATTTTTAATAATTGGGCAGGCAATATCTATGCAGGTTATAGCCTAGATATTTGATTGAACAAAATTCGAAATGATTGAATGGCCATTTAGCCTTCAAACGTTCAAAAGAATTTTGGGAAATAATATTAAAAATACCGCCTCCCAAAAGGTCCCTGGATAGAAATAAAGCCCCTATGGATAGCAGAATACATACTCACGTGAATATATTAAATGAAGTTTCGATTATATTAAGATGAATTTTAATCGCAGAAAAATTAAAATTAAAAGTCTCAAATATAAGGAGGTCGATTTTCAGTATAAGCACAATTACAGTTGTTCATTTTTTCATAGTTTTGCAGATATGGGCTATTCCAGTTCGGGTAATTGTTTGTGGATAATGTTTGGGCAAACATTTGTCTTTAATGACCGTCATAAACTGGCCTTACCCTCGGCACCAGGACTTTTGTAAATGTTGTGACAAATCGAAACGGACAGGTATGGCATTTTATGTTATTCGTTATATTAAGATTTTTAAAGACATTCAAGTCTAAGTCATTTTATCACTTAGTCTTTTTAAATGAAACCAACTTTTTTCAAATTTTAGTGTCCTGGTATTTAACTATTATTATGTTGTGTGCGGTTTTTTTTTAAATATGCGCCTAAAAGCATAAAAAAAAAACAACCTAAACTATATTAGAATGGGTTTCTTTTATTTTACAAACTAGGTAATAAAATCTAGAGGACTTATGTTGGGAAATGGTCATCTTAATATCAGCAGAAAAACCGTAACGTTTTCCGATTTGCTGGGCTATAAAAATGTTTTTACCAACAACATTTATTAAGGTCCTGTGGCCGTGTAGACCCTGTTTCATTGGTCAATTTGAGACCTATCCGCGAATGAAATGTTTCCCACATTTATCACAAAACAAATCCGAAGATGAACCTTTTCCATATCTGCCCCAAAATATGAAAAAAAATGACAAACTGTAATTTTACTAATAAAAACAGAAATACAAAAACCTCATTCTAATATTTTAAGACTTTTGTATCAAAATTTGCGACCTAATTTGAATGTTTTGGGCGTTTTGGTAAGGCCTTACGCCGAAAGTTATTGAATTCCTTTTGGCCAATTTTATGATTTTTACAAGCCATGCCTTTTTTGAAATTTTTTACAATCATATTATTGTAACCTATTAAGCAGATGACGTGTTTGTTCGCCCCATATTAATTTTTACGCCCCAAGACGATTCGTCCAATTTAGTTGTATTACTTTTATATCTTAGTGATTAGTAAAATTAAATGTGAATTAGTTTGAAAAATACATTTAAATCCATTGCATTTTTCAAAATTAAATATTGATTAAACTTTTTGTGGTTAAAATAATAAAGTTGAGTGTTAAAATTTTAAGTTTAATTGCCGTGAATATTATAAGGGGAATAAAAAGTTTTCTATTTTTATATTCTAGATCCTGGTCCTGGGCCTAAAATTTAAAGTATTAACAGCTTCGAAGCTTCTAATTACCATAAAAATTTAACATGGAAAGGACTGTTTCTTGGGAAAATGCCTGACGTAACTGAATGGGAGCAAGTTTTTCTTACCAATTATAAGGTTCAGACTTAACCCTTTCCCCCATGACATATTTTGTGAAAAAATGGCCATTTTTCCACTGAAAAGCCTCCTCTTACAAGTTCAAACTGCTTTATGAAACTTGAAAAATTGCTTCAATACTAACAAATTTGGCACAAAATGTTGACTGGACCATTGCTTTTGTAACGACATGAATCATCCCTTAAATTTCCCTGTTACCATGGCAAAGGGGTAAAGGGCTAACAAAAAATGATTTAAAAAACCTTTTTGAATCACCCAAAATCATAGTTTTTAACATGTTAAAGCATGTGGTCTTTTACCTGAATTTTTGGTTGAAAAATTGGTTTGTTTTTGTTAAGCAATTTATAAATTTTTTAAGTTAACCCTTTTCACCCAGTGGGCAATATTTGGGTGAAAAAGTGGTGGCCCATTTTTTCCACCTGAAAAAGCCTCCCTTTCAACTCTTAAATTTCTAGCTAAACCATGGCAACGAGGGGACATCCTCCAAAATTGCCAAAAAAATCACTATTTTTGTCTCCGATTTTTTTTCCATCAAAATTTACTTCAAAGTGGCTGCCAACTTCTCAAGGGGAATTTTGAGATAGAGTCAAAGGCTTTTTTCAGCGTTTGATAACACCTTACCTCATGATCGCCCTGGGGTAATTTAAAAGCCTCTCACAAGTCCAAAATTTTCTTTGCGATGAGGAAGGACTGTATCCGCCCCCTTCAAACCCCCAAAAAGAAGGGGCACATCCCCTTCTGGCAACCCCCTGAAGTATCTTTTGGACAGGGGGCGGCGCCGAAAAAAGTGCTCACTTTTTTTAACAACATTTCTCAAACGAAAAACATGTGTTTGGGGAAAAATAGGACATTTTCTCACTATTTTCAGGCCTAAAAAAAAAAGGGGGGGGGGGTCGAAAGTGCGTTGTGTCGCGTATATATGAGGTTAAGGGTTAAATAGCTTTTTTTAAAAAGTTTTTGTTGTTTTTGTACATAATTTACTGTCAATATGAAACTTCAGACTGTATCTTAATTTCTATATGCTGTTTTATTATGTAAGTCTTAGAAGATAAGCATTTTAAGATAAAACAAATCACTAAGTTGATTAATTATTATAATAATTTGAGATTGACCAAGTCAATTTTAACATGTAACTTCTTATTTTATTTGCAGAAGCAGTAGAAGTATTCAAACACCATCATGACACACTTAAAGACATACCAGAGCTCTAGAAGAAGAACTAGTGGTAGATTGGAACAGATAGTTGTAGCTTAATTGTTAAACTAAAAAGGGACTTCTTAAATCGTTTTTGAATTTTAGCTACACTTGAACTTTTAGTTTTGAAATAAAATAGCTGAAGTATTTAATAGTGCCTTGATTTTTTTTGTTAAACTCTGTTACGTACAGTACTTTGCTTTATATTATTTATATTAAAGTATGTTGGAAATGACATTGAAACTTCAACGTTGTGCAAAACGTTGAACTTCAACGTTTTTTTTAAACTTTCAAATTCGAACATAAAATCTAACGTTATTTCAACGTTGGAATCTGATCATACTTCAACGTTGTTTCACCGTTTTGATGTGCCTGCTGGGGTTTTTACTTCTATCAAGGACCTATGTGCGGTATTTTCAAATATTATTCCCAAAATTCTAATGAAAGTTTGATGCTAAATGCATCAATCATGATTTTTTTTTTTTTTTTCAATCAAATATCTAGGCTATAACCTGCATAGATATTGCCTGCACATAAAATATTGCGTGGGAGTTATCAACAATTAAAATTTATGCGTGGAGTTACACAAAAATCATTTTTCTCTCGTGTAATGGAATAGAAAATTGACCAGTCAACATTTAACAATACCTAATATTTACATTTTTTCAAATAAAGAAATTCTATGAACATTTTCTCCTTGCTAACTCGACGTTAGTTTAATCCAAATTCATAAAAAATAGTACAAAATTTTGCGTGAATGTTACCCGAAAATATTAATTGTTTACATTGAAAATTTCTTTTGAATTTTTGAGTGTTTGTAAAAGCTATGAGCACAGGGGTGGAAAATAAGGTATAGGCGGCAACAATTCTTTATTCTGCGTAGGCTGCAACAGGTCTCGTATGTAAGTAAAGGGATATAATAAAGAATTACCTGAAAAACACATGTGAAGCGAGGTTTTTAGGCCGCCATATTGTCTGTACGCGTAACCGTAAAAGTCACGTGATTCCCTACCGTGTAAAGATGAATCAGGAAATATTTATACAGAAAATTGAAGAAAACTTACATTGTGAAATAAAATAGTTTGAAAGTTTTGTATATGTTATCGTTTGATACAATGTAAGTACATGTAAATATTTTTGTGTACATTTATTTTTTAACTCCACTGATACACTTCGATATCAATGGACCGGACAAAAAGTCTGTATTCTATTCTTTGTACATGTTGCTGTTTAGGAACAAAGAATATGTTCTTTAGTTAATTGTTTATAATGTTCATTAAGGAATTTAATCAATCTAAAGCTTTAATTTACTACATATATGTAGCATCTATATTTCTAATTAAGAAAGGTTCCATATTTCAATAGTCATAAAGCAGAGCTGTTTAGACTCAATGGTACATGTATATCACATTGAATTGTATCGCTTATTGATGTTTGAGTATACAGAGATATGTTTATTATACATACATATACTATATGCAACAAAGAAACTGTGTTTATATTTTCTCCATTTTGATAAAACTACCTTATCTTATATAATAAATATTTTTAATTTTTAAGTACTGACAGTTCGTGATGTGATTCCAATTGTAATGGGTGCAAACATAGGGACATCAACAACAAGTACAATCGTTGCCATGGGACAGATCACAAAGAAAGAAGAATTTAGACGAGCGTTTGCAGGGGCAACCGTTAATGATGTCTTTAATTGGATGACAGTAGTTGTCTTCTTACCATTAGAAGCAGCAACAGGTCTAGTTATGTAGTATTTACTGGTTAAAAATGCTAAAATTGTTGACATTATTAACATCAAAAAAATGTTTATTTTTTGTTCGTTTGTGTGTTGTTTTTTGTTGCTGTTTTTTATTGTTTTTATGGTGTTTTGATTACTGTCTGTATGTTCATTCATGAAGATATGGAGCTAATTTTGAATTTTTTGATTAAGAAAGATCCATGCTATTTCCAAAAAAAAAGTTGATTGCTAGGTTGTTTTTAGGATCCAAGACATACATTCTATAATAATTTCTGACAGGTTATCTCTATTACCTTACGAAGGCTATTTTGGCTTCTGTTGAGTTTCCAAAATCACGAGAGAAAAGAAAATCATTGCAACTCTTGAACACCCTTACTAAACCACTATCAAATCTTTTTGTGCAGGTATGTCTTATATTTGAACACTATATTCTTTTCAGTATTTTATATGTCTAGCTTGTTTATTATGATAATCGAATATTTGTCAACTAAGTCGATGATAGATTAAATTGTGACATACAATCTCTGTTGTGTTATTTTGCTGGTCTCTTACGTGTTAATTCAGACCCTTTATTGCATGATAAGAGGCACTATTTAGAAAAATCATCAATAGTTTTTGTCCGATTATATCTAGAGTTTGTTAACGTGATAAAATTAAAGCAATATTTTTGCTTATCGCTTTTTTCTATACAGAGTTAAAATGTGTTTTAAATATGTATACTTTTATCTAGCATATGTTTACAGCTCGACAAAGGCGTGCTGTCAGATATTGCTGAAGGAAAGGAAGGTGCTTCTCAGAAAAGTATTATCAAGCAGTGTTGTAAATGGAAGTACTGGACAAACAACAGCTCATTTCCTCGAATGTATTCTAATACTACTTATTTCGACAATACATCTAGTTTGCATATGGACGATGGGTCGACCAAAATTTGTATAACAAAGTGTGAGTTTCAGTTTAATAATATTTATTAATGTCTTATAAACATGAGAGCAAAGACCAAGGTGAGCAATATTCATGCACAATGACAAGCCGCACAATACAACTTGGTAATCGTAGATGTCAAACCTATAAGGCATGCGTATTACGAGTATGTATTCATATCATGCATTTATAGTGTTGTAATGATAATATACTACACTTTTCATGTAATAGTTGACACTTAGATATGTCTGGCATTATACTCATTTAAATATATAGAGGAAATTCAAGTTTTTTCTATAAATACATGATTTATTTTCATCGAGTGGTATGAAAATAAATATTTCATGAGTGGCGGTAGCCACGAGTGAAATATGGTAATTTTCATGCCACAAGATGAAAATAAATCATGTATTTATAGAAAAAACTTGAATTTTCTGTTTATTATGTAAATTTTCCCTTTTTTTCGATAAAATTTGAAAAACTTTCCCTTAAATTTTGTGTACTGGTAGAATTTAAAAGAAAGTAGTCCGGCAAGACACCAGTGAAAATACGGAAAATATGTTTCACTGCAGTGAAAAATAAATTTTTACAGTGAAAATACGGGAAATGAAAATACGCATTTTATTTCATCAATATTTCTCAATATTCCATTTATAAGTATATAATAAATTTCAATATGAAAGTTCAGAGTAGCGAAAAAATATTATATTATAACATTATTTCAAATTAACATTTCAGGCAATTATATGTTTGCGTCTGTATCTTGGAGCGATACCACGGTTGGAATCGTGTTGTTAATCATCACATTGATACTCTTAAGCGCTTGTTTCTTCACATTGGTTCGGACGCTTTACTCTGTAATGCGTGGACAAATTCTTGCAATAGTAAGGAAATTTATCAATTCTGATTTCCCTGGAATATTTCGGTACCTTACGGGCTATATAGCAATATTAATCGGAACTGGTATTACGATGACAATACAGTCAAGCTCTGTGTTTACATCAGCATTAACACCTTTAGTTGGTATTGGAATTCTTTCTATGGAACGCATGTATCCGTTGACTTTAGGTGCCAATCTTGGAACGACTTTTGTAGCTATTATAATCGCGTTGTCACAAAATGCAGACGACATGCCAATTGCCTTCCACGTAGCATTGTGTCACGTTTTCTTTAACATTTCTGGTGTGTTACTTTACTACCCTATTCCAATGACAAGATTACCTATTCGTATGGCTAAATTTCTTGGAAACAAAACTGCAAGGTACCGCTGGTACTCCGTTGCTTATCTTCTTGTATTATTTGTCATTTTACCAGCTGTGGTGTTCGGATTGTCGTCTATCAGTCGAATAGCACTCGTTGTAGTTAGTGTGCCATTGATTATTATCCTACTCTGCATTGCAGTAATAAACATTTTGCAAACAAAACGTCCGGATGTACTTCCCGTGAAGCTGAAGACTTGGAAGTTTCTGCCGTCATGGTGTCGATCTTTGGAACCATACGACAAAGTTATAAAACAGATTTGTTGCAAATGTTGCAAACAGAAATAGCTTTAATAACTTTGGCAATCAAAGATGTTTATTAATGTACCCTGACATTTACTCAAACCTTAATTAATTCAAACATACATACCAAGCTTATATATACAAATCCTGTAATCAGAGGAAAAATGTTAATTTAAAGGGATATTCATGGCATTGATATCCTCTGCAGAATGATATAAGTCATTTGATTTAAACTTGGTACTACTGACCTAAGCGTTGATCTGGTACCTTGGAATGTAAATGAAAAACAGTATGGAATTTTTATTTATACTGTATTTTATTAATTGATCAAAATTAGCAAAGAAGTGACCATAAGTGATCTTATATATGCGTATTTACTTCGAATTATCTTGTAAAACTACTAGAGGTTCAAGTATATAATAAATAAAGTTTTAATGAAAATTCAAATGCAGTGTTTCTTTTCTATAATTTCCATATAACCTGAAATTGGTAGGTTTATTAGGCAATGAAACATGCAAACTATCTAAGCTTTGACCAGCATTAAAGTTTTGATCAAGAAAACTTGAATTAGTTTTACTATGTAAGTCTTTTATTCTTTTTCCCCTTACAAATAAGGAGAATATATTTCTCAAATTGGCTTAAACACTTCATATATTATACCGTTAACATTTTTTTTGCATTCAAAACGGTAATTAAATTATGCAGGGGGCAGAACTGTTACACGAAGGATGGAGTTCTTATGAGAACTTGTTTGGAGTTCGTATAATAACTGTCATATAAGTATAATAACTTTTCAGTTCCTGGAAAACTCACGGAGTACTCATGGTAGTTTTGAGTAAAATTTCAAAATAACTTGCTCATTCGTACATATTGACCTTTTCATATTTGATCTTCTTCGTTGCTATACTTAATTACCTAATTATAACGGAGAGTTGCAAACATAATGCCGAGGCTAATAAATCTATAGCGAATTTTTCAAATGTCACGGAGTTCTTGTGATAACTCAAAATATGTCCTGGAGTTCTTATGATAACTTTTGTTACTGCCAATGTGTTTCTTGTGCTTAATTACGGCACGTTTAAGCGTATTTTATTAGTCAATAAGAGTTAAATCATTATGAAGCATTGTACGCTTACTATTTGCACAAAAATTTGGTTAAATAACGTTGGTTTAGAGTGTATTTCAGTTCAAGAGATATTTTTCTTACCTCCGTTTTAGTGTTTTTTTTTGTTTATTTGGGTATTTTGTGTTTTCATTTTTTTTATTTATTTTTTTTCATTTTATTAGAATGACTGAAAACATACTTGATGTAGAGCATTGACTTACAGGATAAAAATACCCAAGCATGATTTTTTTTCATGTAAACATAATTCCTGGTAGTTTTAGAGAACATTAAGTAATTATGATATCGGTCTGCCGAAACAAATTTCATGTAAATGGTTTGCAGCAAAATAGGAAGTAGTATGCACTACCTTTATCTAAATTTAATGAGGTGGGTGTCATCTTTAGTTATTCAACGGATATTTTAATTTCTAAAAGGTATCACATTTTGTCATAGAAACTTATAAAGTTCTATGACAATGATATGACAATAAAAAGTAAGTATTTAATAATATTTAATACCTATGTTACTATATATAGTAACAAAATTCTAGGGTATTTCAGGGACATTATGGCAAGATCTAGGTCATTATGCAATTTCGGCCGCCTTGCTACTCGGCATTATTTTTCCATAATGGGCGAGTGAATGAGCGCACGTGCAAAATGACGTTATCAACTCTCAATGACTTTCAAGATGGCTGCTGACGTTGAATGAACTCTAGTTACTTGCACAAAAAAAACTTTCAGTTTAAATGACGTAATCAGTCTCAATCAACAAAGCTTAACATTGAAGATTTATAAACTCAAGAAAAGTACCAAAGACAAAACATAACCCTCAGAATTTCCAAAAATGATTTCAGTTTGACTGTAGAAATAAGATCGGATCGATGTCAAATGGAGCTAGACATCAGTCTCGGAGGCACAACAGTTAATAATCAAAGCACAGAAGGCGCTGAATTTGTTTGGGTCTCAGAATGTAAGAAAGGTGCAGGTTGTGAGATTATATGTATAGTGCCACCAATGCTTTCCAGCGTTTTAATTGTAGTAAATTGGCTATAAGACTAATTGCAACACTGATATGCAATCCAATGTTTATTTGACTTAAACAATTTGAAAAAAAATGAGTTGCCTTTACTGGGATTTGAACTCCAGACCTCTCGCTTCATAGGCGAGCGCGAAAACCCTTCAGCCACGGTGAATTTATATGTGAACGGCCTGAAGAAAACCATATTATTCTAAATTAGGGCTTGTAACGACTTTAACTGTTGTTTAACACAGATGTAAATAATCCTGGAGCTTACTATAAGCATGTATATTTATAAAGAATCAAAGGTATGCAAGTTCTGTGGTATTTTCTGATCTTAATCGTACTGTATATCTGTATGCATTTTCCTGTATAAGTTTATTTTTATGTATTATAATTCATTTTGCAAGGCACCAGAGTTTGATATGTGGTATTTTCTGATCTTTGCAATCTTAATCGTACTGTATATCTGTATGCATTTTCCTGTATAAGTTTATTTTTATGTATTATAATTCATTTTGCAAGGCACCAGAGTTTGATACATACGGAATTCTGCATAACTAGAGATGCATCAAAAAATCATTTATGTTCATTTTTTTACGACAGTCACACTTTATCCTTGCATATCATGGCTACTTCCTTAACAAAGACACTTAAAAAAGAATTTAAAAAAAAAGTTTCCTCGACTTGGATTTGAACTCCAGACCTCTCACTCCTGAAGCGAGCGCGTTACCCCTGCACCACAGTGAAGTTATACAAATATTATCTGAATAACATCAAGTCATTCTATATTTAGAACTTCCATTGCATTTCGGGTTTGTTATCCTTATTAATTTCGAAGTATTTTGTTCAGGATAAACCTGTTGTTTAAAATTGAAGTAAATAATTTAGCGAAAATCTTCTCGCCCAAACAGTCCGACATGTAGAATCTATATATTCCACTAAACGGTTTGTGTAGTATTCGGTAATAAACATCGCTAAAAATAGTATTTTCATTGATAAAATCATATTCATCCGCGTAATTTGTGATTGTGCATTTATTGACAATTCTATAAGCCAACGCTATTTTTAAACTTTGAATGCGTTGTTATTTGTTGGATACTTGTAACAAAATAAAAATATTTCTTTCTTTTAAATCGCTAGTTTTAAGCTGTTTTGAGAACTACTTGTTGTTAGGTTTGTTGTGAACTTCTGTGTCAGAGATTGAATGTCCGCTTTGTATTTACTTAATTTCGATCAGAAAATACAATAATAACAATATTAGAAATCTTCGACCATTCGGGAATTATTTTGCTTGAACATTAATTCGCCTGTCTTTGACCATCTTTACGCAGTGATCTCCCCTGAATTTTTCGGCGTTAGTGTACATATAAAGGGAAGTAACCGCTTCAAAAAAGTGGACTACTTTCGGCGTTTGCAATTAACAACATTAGACTCTGAAATTTCGCTACCATTATTTGTTTGGTCTGACGACCCAAACAAATAAAAACTGGCACTATATGTCATTCTCACAAAAAAAATATATAGAGAGTTTTTATCGATATAAACAACAATATAACAACAGTGTCTCATATTTTTTTCTCATGTTTTCAAATAAACTAAATGACATATTTTTGTTTACATTGACAACTGTCCGTTTCTTAGAAAGGGCGACAACCAAGATTAGCGGCGATGTCTAAATGCCGTATTTCGGACATAGGTATTAAAGACGTTAATACTTTGTTGCAGCTCGGCATTATGCGATAATGACCCTCGAGTCCATAATGTCCTTCGGGCCCGCGGCCCTCAGGCCATTATGCACATCTTCGGGCCATTATCGCATAATACCGAGCAGCAACCAAGTATTAACCTCTAAATGTGAGTCACCGTACGTTCATGCCGTTTATCGACCTTGTTCCTTTCTCTATTAAATCCAACGTAGCATCATGTGACGTACAGAAATCCCCATATTGCGGAATATTATTGCACACATTTTTCTTGACAAAGTTGAAGTCCTTCGGGCATTTCCCTATATAATCCTAGTTGCGGAGATTCTGCAACAAATTTTGCTGTTATTGATAACAAAAATATATTGTCGAACTTCTTTTGCTCGAACCCGTAGGGCACGTGCAAATCTGTTGAATAGATCGGTTGTGATCGGTTGATTTTTTTATGAATACAAAGATCATGCATTTCGGGTACATGGGTGAGAAGGGTATCCCGGTTATATACTTGTTGTTTATGGTTTAAAATGATACAAATTACCTAGCCGCTTCTTGAAGGAAGCCCAACTATATATTGTCTGCTTAAGAAAGGCGGATGCTGAAAGTATCCAAAACGGTAATTAAATTCATTCAGGCTAGATCCTCCTGTATATTTCGTCTGCAACTTGTATAAACTATGATGATGTAGACTTTTTCACAGAACAGCATTCTGATTTAACAATAACAAAGAAAAAATTGATTTTTGTACGAACAAAAATTTAAGTATATACTATAATGTAAGGCTACGATATTTTCCTTAATTCATCCGACTGTCACTTGTATTAATCATATATATTATTATCAATAATATTAATATTAATAATACCAACAATAACAACAGCTTCAATACAAAGTGGTTGCAATTGGCATTTCAATTTTCAAAATGTATCTAATTGTAGAATAAAAAAAACGATTTTTACAGCTGCTTTTTTGTCAAACATTGTTTTGTAGTAATAGTTTTTTGTTCCATAAAGAAATACTGAAATAAGAAAAAGAATCCTTTAAATAATTAGTATGAGTTATAGTTTTAAGAATAAGATCCTTATGAGCGAACGAGCGTAAATTATGTAATACATTGAAAGAGAAAATATAACATTCACTCTTATATAACGGTATCAGATTGTTAAAAGATTTATAAATCAAAATCGCTACTAAAATTAAATTGCAGCCATTTAAGTTTATTAAAAGATCCAATGTTGGTAGACTTATATAGGTTGGTTAAGTATTATTTTGGCAGTTCTTTTTTTGTGCCGAATTCACTTTGTTGACGTATATGTGTGCCCTTTCCCAAAATCGTACGACAATGATCAAGTACTGGAAGGATATAAGCACTTTTATATAACATTTTTAATTCGTCAGTAAGGTAGAAGATGATGTGTTTGAGGAGTGAAATTCTTGCATTTAGTATTTTGTCAATAGAGTCTACTTATAATACCAGTATAATGTATTATTTATAAATCAATATTGTCATGTCCGAAAAGGAAATAATTTACCCATTGCATTCGGCACTTAAAGCTACACGCCTCTAGATGAGCCAAAACATGTCCAATAAATTTAACTTGAGGATATATCCTAAGATTTTAAGAAAAGTAAAGGAAAAACGAAAATTTGTGCCTAAATGGGCAGCTCGGCCATCTTATAACACAAACTCAATCAGACAGTAATAATCAAGGTTTGGCAATTTTTTAACAACGGTTTATGGTTTATAAATGTTACGAGTTTTTTACTAGGAAATGCTACATAACTAATATCTGAGCATTGTGCATTGTAGTTTTACAAAAATGACTGTATTTTCATGAGTCTTAAACTTTTAAATTTTCTGTTAAGCTTCGCAGTAAAATCGGATACAGGATAAAATCAGGTAAACTGAAAACTAAAAACTTTTTCATGAACATACATTATCATATGTTCTGGCCGTTTTTAGAATGGTAATTAATTTCCATTTCATGTGTTATAAAAATCTCTACTTTTTTACATACACTTTTTGAAGAACAAAGAAGTAGATCTCTTTCTTGCGAAATAAATATATTTCGACATTTCAAGAACAATTATTTCAATAATTTCTAAGTGCAACATGATCGCAAGAAAAAATTCTGAAAACAAAATCATCTTTGGCAATCTTGTAAAGACATCTTATGCCTTTTTTTATTAAAAGCTTTTTAATGAATATCTGGAAAAAATTGATTCACCGGGAGCATTAAAATCAGCAAAATTACATTAAAAAATGCAGACTCGGTTTGATTAAGTCTGTACATGAGGGATAATAAAAATATACAACATCCCTCACGCCCCTTACCACGGGCTTGAGCGGTACTCAATTTTAAACAAAAATGTAAGAACACTGAAGTAAAGTACGGTGCAACAGTTTACCAATATCACACGACTCTTGTCACCTGCTGTTGTAATTTATAAAATTTTTTTATACTTTTTTACTTTGATCTCCTATTAAATTACTTCTGTCGATTAATACCGTTCATACAGAGTCGCAAAAGCGACACGGGTGTGCGATAAATATGATTTTACAACATGTACATTATACAACATCATCATCATGCCATGTATATCGTATATACAACACCTGTCACGAATACTACACAACACCTTTGGCATATCAGACAGTCATATAACATCATTTGCATAAGCATTAGCATAACAGCTGCATATACATGTAGTCCCTAACCAGTGTTTATTTGCTGTTAAACACCGCTTTTTTCTTCTTTGTGTATATTGACAAAATCACAAAGAGTGTTAGAAATCATCATAAAGATCCTGTCACTCATTTTTTATTTTTATAATGCTCAAATGAAGATTTATCAATATTGTAAGTTCCAAAAAGATATTTACCAAATTTACATATCAAAGGGAGGTTATAAGGACATTATTTTCTATAATTTCTAAGTCAAATTTTTCAATAAGAAATGAATGCATATATTTTAATGATTACATATAATGTGGACAAATATTTGCAGTACATATTTTACATATTCTTCTATGTTTGAATATTGTTTTAAAAGCAAAATTATATACATATATAAATTTTCACTTAAGTGTGGTTACAACCTAGATTACAACATACAAGATCTTTAATAGTACTTGAATATAAAACGATACGTTAAATATTTCTTATATATTTCATCCTAAAGCACTTGAAGCACACAGTCGTTATTTAATGTTTGTTTGGTTTTACAGGATACGTACTTACCAACATAATTTAGGTCATATGACGCCGAAACTGGAAAGATAATTTTGGCTAACCATGGTTGCCAGAAACTTAAAGCAACACCAGTGGTCAAAACCAAATCTACCGCTTGAAACACTAATAATTCGTGCCCATAAACTTAGGCTTCCTTAGCCCTTAAAGACAACCCCTTAGCATTAACAAAGAGAGTTTTATAATGTACATGTATATAAGTGCGCATTTAATGTAGAGGAAAGACCCTGTAATTCAGTAGATTAAATTAAGCCAATATTTACATAAAACTAGTGTAATTCTGGTAAAAATATTTCAAGTGCATATTAAAAATATCAAAAGATACAAATCTAGTTATTTCGTATTCCATTGGATAGTATACTCGTAAATAGGATAAGATGAGTAGAGAGTCATGTCATGGTTGATATGCTGATTTCTTGATTTATTATCGTTATACAGTAGGTAAAATCTTATTTCGCTACATACGCAGATACCATAAACGTAAAAGGAATATAAGCTTAAGGAATTATGTTGAGTAAAAATAATGTGCTTGTAATTCTTGTGTTATCTGTGGTCTATCCGCTCGTCTCAAGATATATAAACAAACCAAGTCTTGGTGAGTTATTGGTAACAGATGATATCAAGAATGAGTATGATTACGTCATTGTTGGTGGGGGGTCTGCTGGTTCTGTCATAGCTGCAAGATTAGCAGAAGACGCAAATAATAAAGTGCTTTTGTTAGAGGCCGGGAATCATTTCGATAAAGACCAGAACATACATGTACCTGCAAAGGCTTTTAGCTTTTTACCAACGGACTTCGCATGGCAATTTAAAAGTGAAACGGAAGATGGAAGTTTTCAAGGACTTAAAGATAAAAAGACCATACTGAACAAAGGCAAAGTTTTGGGCGGCTCAAGTTCAATAAATGGTTGTATGTATGCAAGAGGCAGTTCATTTGATTTCGACAAATGGGTAACAAAGTATGGATGTGAAGGTTGGGGATATGCCGATCTCTTGCCTTATTTTAAAAAGGCAGAAGATGTAAAAATATCAGATTTAAAGACATCTTACTACCATGGAAGTGGTGGACCTATTGCAGTTTCTGATTCCTATCAAACTCGCGTCTGGAGGTATTTCCTGAACGCTGGAAAAGAAATGGGCTACTACGAGATAGATTACAATGGCGCATCACAGACAGGATTTAGCAGGATACAAGTTACGGTTCGTAATGGAGTACGCAGTAGTACAGGGCTCGAATATTTGGGTAAACAAGGTAAAAAATCAAACCTTGATGTTTCCATCAACAGTTTTGTAACTAAGATCAAAATTGACAAAAATGTTGCAAGTGGTGTTTATTTCATAAAACATGGAAGAAAACAATTTTGTAAAGGGCTTTAAAGGGAATGGTAAAATATTATTCAGCAGGCCCGCTTTTAATTTTCCGCCCAACAATTATTATAATATTATCTGGAAAGGTCCCAAGGAAAACCTTTTGGAAGACTTAAACGTATACCACTGATCAAGGATTTTACCAGTAGGACAAAGATAGATGCCATTGTGAAGTTATTTTTAAATGCCTAAAATCCAATCAATTCAATTTGGTCTCGTCAAGAGAAAAAACTTCATGGGAGTTATGGTGCCAAAAATTTTGAATATGCATTGTTTGGGTCAGGGGAACTTTATACCGCCATTTACTGAAGGAAAACATCATTTTATGCACTTTAGCCCAAATTCAAAAGTTGAACAAAAAAATGTCCAGACATTTCAGTTTTTGCTCTCATCTTT
Organism: Ruditapes philippinarum; assembly: GCF_026571515.1. Taxonomy (NCBI): domain Eukaryota; kingdom Metazoa; phylum Mollusca; class Bivalvia; order Venerida; family Veneridae; genus Ruditapes; species Ruditapes philippinarum. Next base: position 190,065 of record NW_026862742.1, on the reverse strand, counting down.
CCTTTATAGGGAACCCCAATGATATTTTTGAAATTACCCCAATTGCATTATTAACTTATCCTGAATTTAATTTGACCACCTACCAAAAAGGATACTAAATGCCTGTATCCTGTTTGGCTATAAGTAAATTGTTACATCCCAAAGAGTACGGGGTACCCGTGCCGTTTACAAAGTACAGATCCTTTTTTGACAGCCCTATATTTAGATACCCAAATAATACTCCCAATGATAGGACGGGAATGTTTAGATGAAATTTACTGCAGGTATCCGGATGTTCGAGGAATTTATATTCAAACCCAAGCAATGGCAAGATCTAGGTGCAATATTTAAGCATTTTAATAAAGCATCCATTTTGCGGGGGGTCAACAATGAAAATTTTAGATCAGTGATTTCTGGAGATTTGCATGATTCGTTCATATAGCTATCAGCTTTTATCACTCAAAACCAGTACATGTAAATGGGAATAGAAAGATTGATATGACCGTCTGTTTGGTAATCCGGGAACCCCTTAGAAGTTGAAAGGGGAAAATGAAAAATTCTTCGCAAATTGTTGAATGCCCTCCAGTGTTTTCCCCGAAGTAACCCAATCGGGATAATTACAAATCACCTGTCAAATTTGGGCCGTTGCAGAAAGTTTTCGCAAGACATGCTTAAAAAGTAAGTTAGCAAGAATTTAAAACATTAAACCATCCCTTGTAAAACATCAGAATTCTTTTTTAACTTGCAACTTCTAATTAGATATATTTTGGCGCTATTTTGTGATTTGGAGTAGTCTATGTTAGTATATCTATAAACATTCTTATCAGGCTTTTCATCCTTTTAAGTTTGTGGCTATCCAGCTTGGGCCAGTTTCAAATGCCACATACTGAGCACTGAAAGGCGAGCTTTTGACTTATTCTTGTGTTGCCTAGTTCATCTAAATAGATGAAAAAGCGACTTATTGTTGTATTTTAATTACGTCGGTGCTTGGAGAGTGAACTTATAATTATCACTACTGCCCATAAACAGGCCCAATTAAACTGTGCATGCATTATTTTCAATTCTTTGCACATTTTTGCGTTCATTTTAAGATTCCGTTTTTTCTCTTTTTTTACAATCAAACAAAGACACTATCACTGACTTTTTGCTTAGCGGGGTCGCGGGACGAAAACACGAATGGCACAAATCAGCCATCATTCTATCGCAACATTTTACGTTTATTTTGCCGCATCTATATATACATCTTTGAGTACAGTAGGTCTAAATAGTTGCTAGTAACTAGGAATCTTGCCAACATGACATGTGACATTTAACGTTAATGTTAACAATTATAAACAATACTGATCTTAACATTTTAATTAGTTACCTATTAACATACATTTTTATACAAATGATTTCATAACACTACTTGGTTATGCACCATTATACCCACTTTTGGAAATAGCTGATTTTGTACTGTTGTATCTTAGTTTTATATTTGTCATTTTCTGGCATTTCGATTTTCAAAATGTTTCTTATTGTAGAATAAGGAAACGATTTTTACAGCTGCTGTTTTTAAAGAATTTAATATCAAACATTGTTTTGTAGTAGTAGGATATTTGTTCCATAAAGAAATGTTGAAATAAGAAAACGAATCCTTTATATAATTAGTATGAAATATAGTTTAAAGAATAAGATCTTTATGAGCGATCGAGCGGAAATTATGTAATACATTGTAAGAGAAATTAAAACTTTCACTCTTATACAACGGTATCAGATTGTTTAAAGATTTATAATTCATAATCGCTACTAAAATTAAATTGCAGCCATTTAAGTTTATTAAAAGATCCAATGTTGGTAGACCTATAGGTTGGGTAAGTATTATTTAGGCAGTTCCTTTTGTGCCGAATTCACTTTGTTGAAGTATATGTGTGCTCTTTCCCAAAAACGCATGACAATGATCAAGTACTGGAAGGATATACGCACTTTTACATATTTTCAATTCGTCAGTAATGTACAAGATTGTGTGTTTGAGGAGTGAATTTTTGGAATTAGTATTTTGCAAATAGACTCTATTTGATAACAATATTGTCATGTCCGAAAAGGAGTAATTTACCGATTGCAATCGGCACTTAAAGCTACACGCCTGTAGATGAGCAAAAAACATTTAAAATAAATTAAACTTGAGGAAAATATCCTAAGATTTTAAGAAAAGTAAAGGAAAGACGACAAAAAATATGCTAGAGTGCGTGAACCCCTAATATGGTAAGAAAGGCAGACCTTTTTTGCTTGGGGTTACCTCCTTTTTATATTGTCTCCGGATATTTTACATTTAGGTTTTCATTAGCCGTTCAGTGACCTATTTTAACAGAAAATTAATATCCGTGAAATGGCATGGAAGTACATTATCACCAATTTGTGCTTCAATATTGATCCTTTAAGGACATGCCTGGTAATATGTCCGGGATCCATATTCGGCAGCGCAAGCTTCATTTAATGCCTAAATGGGCAGCTCGGCCATCTCATAACACAAACTCAATCAGTCAGTGATAATCAAAGTTTTGCAATTTTTTAACAACGGTTTATGGTTTATATATATGTTACGAGTGATTTACTAGGAAATGCTACATAACTAATATCTGAGCTTTGTGCATTGTAGTTTTACAAAAATGACTGTATTTTCCTGAGACTAATTAAACTTTTAAATTTTCTCTTTGGATTCGCATTAAAATCGGAGACAGGATTAAATCAGGTAAACTGAAAACTTTAAACTTTTTCATGAACATACATTTTCATATGTTCTGACCGTTTTTAGAATGATAATTAACTTCGATTTTATGTGTTATAAAAATTTCTACCTTTTTACATAAACTTTTTTAAGGACAAATAAGTAGACCTCTTTCTTGCTAATAGTTTAAAATATATTTCGACATTTTAACAGGTGTTCTAAGTGCAACGTGATCTCAAGAAAAAATTCTGAAAACAAAATAATCTTTTGCAATCTTGGTTACAAAGCTATAAAGACATGTTATGCCTTTTTTATTAAAATCTTTTTAATAGATATCTGGAAAATATTAATTAAAATCAGCAAAATTACATTAAAAATGCAGACTCGGTTTGATTAAGTCTGTACATGAGGGATAACAAAAATGTACAACATACCTCACGACCCTTACCACCGGCTTGAGCGGTACTCAATTTTCAACAAAAACTCCTACAGAGTCGCAAAAGCGACACGGGTGTGTCATAAATATGATTTTACAACATGTTTATTATACAACATCATCATCATGACATGCATATCATACAAACAACACCTGTCATGAATACTACACAACACCTTTGGCATATCAGACAGTCATATAACATCATTTGCATAAGCATTAGCATAACAGCTGCATATACATGTAACCTTACCAGTGTTTATTTGCAGTTAAACACCGCCTTTATAATTCTTAATGTATATTGACAAAATCATGAGAAGTGTACATTGGAATACTTCTTAATACTTTTTAATAGTACTAGCTTGAATCTAAAACAATAGGTTATAAATTTCTTATATACATGTATATATATATCATCCTAAATGCACTTGAATCACAAACTATACGTTATATAATGTTTGTTTGGTTTTACAGCGTACAAACACAATTTAGGGCACATGGCGCAGAAACTGTAAAGATGCTTTTGGTTAACCTCGGTTGTTAGAAATTTTAAGCATTATCAGGGGTCAAAACCACCTCTCTCGCTTGAAAGACTCCAGTAATTCGAACTCTTTTTGTCGCCTTTTACGATAAACTGTGGTTGCAATATTAATGCCCCAACCCTTAAAGGCAACCCCTTAGCCACTAGGAGAGTTTTATAATGTACATGAATATAATTGATCATGTAAGTTAGAGATCCTTTAATTCAGTAGATATTTACATAAAAACTAGTGTAATTCAGATAAAAATATTTCAAGTGCATTTAAAAAAGTTTAACATGTTGTATACATTTATCTTGATATGTAAATGAATATTAACTATTAAAAGATACTAATCTAGTTATAATGTATTCCATTGTATAGTATAAATAGGATCAGATGTGTAGAGAGTCATGTCTTGGTTGAAATGCTTATTTCTTGATTTATTATCGGTATACAGTAGGTCAAAATCTAGTTTCGCTACATACGAAGATACTATAAACGTAAAAGGAATATAAACTAAAGGAATTATGTTGAGTAAAAATAATGTGCTTGTAATTCTTGTGTTATCTGTTGTCTATCCTCTTGTCTCAAGATATATAAACAAATCAAGTCTTGGTGAGTTATTGGTGACGGATGATATCAAGAATGAGTATGATTACGTCATTGTTGGCGGAGGGTCTGCTGGTTCTGTCATAGCTGCAAGATTAGCAGAAGACGCAAATAATAGAGTGCTTTTGTTAGAGGCCGGGAATCATTTCGATATAGACCAGAACATACATGTACCTGCAAAGGCTTTTAACTTTGTACCAACGGACTTCGCATGGCAATTTAAAAGTGAAACGGAAGATGGAAGATTTCAAGGACTTAAAGAAAAAAAGACCATAATGAACAAAGGGAAAGTTTTAGGTGGCTCAAGTTCGATAAATGCCTGTACGTATGCAAGAGGCAGTTCATTTGATTTTAACAAATGGGTAACAAAGTATGGATGTGAAGGTTGGGGGTATGCCGATCTCTTGCCTTATTTCAAAAAAGCAGAAGATGTAAAGATACCAGACTTAAAGGCATCTGAATACCATGGAAGTGGTGGACCTATTGCAGTTTCTGATTCCTATCAAACTCGCGTCTGGAGGCATTTCCTGGACGCTGGAAAAGAAATGGGCTACTACGAGACAGATTATAATGGTGCATCACAAACTGGATTTAGTAGGGTACAAATGACTGTTCGTAATGGAGTACGCAGTAGTACAGGGCTCGAATATTTGGGCAAACAAGGTAAAAAATCAAACCTTGATGTTTCCATCAACACTTTTGTAACTAAGATCAAAATTGAGAAAAATGTTGCAAATGGTGTTTATTTCATAAAACACGGAAGAAAACGATATGTTAAGGCAAGAAGGGATGTTATATTATCAGCAGGCGCTATTAATTCGCCACAATTATTATTATTATCTGGAGTTGGTCCTAGGAAACATTTGGAAGACTTAGATATACCACTGATCAAGGATTTACCAGTAGGACAAAGACTAGATGACCATGTGAGTGTTATCTTAAATGCCAAAATCAATCAATCAATTGGTCTCGTCCCAGAAAACTTCAGGGGATTATGGCCAAGAATCCAATATGCATTGTTCGGATCAGGCGTTTATACCGCGATTACTGAAGCGACATCATTTATGCACTTTGACAAATCAAAAGTTGACAAAAAATGTCCAGACATTCAGTTTTTGCTCTCATCTATCTTTATAGGGAACAATGATATTTTGAATTACAATGATTCTATTGCAGCTGAATTAATTGACCACTACAAGGATGCTTATGCTGTATCTGTAATGATAATTTTGTTACATCCAAAGAGTACAGGTACCGTGCGTTTACAGAGTACCGATCCTTTTGACAGCCCTATATTAGATACAAATATACTCAATGACAGACGGGATGTAGCTGATTTACTAGCAGGTATCCGGATGTTCGAGGAATTTATATCAACCCAAGCAATGCAAGAACTAGGTGCAGATTTAAGCATTAATAAAGCATCATTTTGCGCTCAACATGAATTTAGATCAGATGATTTCTGGAGATGCATGATTCGTCATATAGCTATCAGCTTTTATCACTCAACCAGTACATGTAAGATGGGAAAGAAAGATGATATGACGTCTGTGGTAGATCCGGACCTTAGAGTAAAGGGAATGAAAAATCTTCGCATTTGTGATGCCTCAGTGTTTCCGGAAGTAACATCGGGTAATACAAATGCACCTGTCATTGCCGTTGCGGAAAAGTTCGCAGACATGCTTAAGAGTGAACTTCGTCAAGAATAAAATATTGAACATACCTGTAAACATCAGAAAAATCCTTTGAACACACTTCTTTTAATAAGATATATATTGACGCTATGTGTGATTTAGAGTAGTCTATGTTAGTATATCTCTGAACGTTATTATCTGACAGGCGAGCTTTTGACTTATTCTTGTGTTGCCTAGTTCATCTTAATAGATGAAATAGCAAGTTATGTTGTATTCTGTTTACGTCGGTGCTAGGAGCGTGAACGGAAGCTAATAATTATCACTACTGTCCATAAACAGACTCAATTAAACTGTGCATACAACATTTTCATTTTTTGCCGTTTTTTTGCGTTCTTTAAGGATTACGTGTTCCTCTATTTTTACAATCGTATGAAAAAACAAGCAAATTCGTTAAATTTATATCCCCCGCCGAGTACTGGTTATTATTAACACAACAACTGAAGACATAAGGCTTTATTTATATATTAATCATGGCATAAACTGTAATATTCTTTGACCTTGAAGCCTTGTACCTTCAAACAAGAAGAATTTTTAAGTTTTCACTATATACATATAAGGAAAATCTATGACCCCCTGGAGTGGGCCAATTTTGACCCCAGGGCTAAAATTTGAACAATTTTGGTAGAGGACCTATAGGTTATATCATATACCAAATATCAAAGCTCTAGGCCTTGTACTTTCAGACAAGATTTTTTAATTTTGTATTTTTGAAACTCCTTTTCTGGCCCTGTGACCTACTTATTCAACAGACCGGAACCATTTGATCAACTTTGGCAGGGACCACCCTAGGATCATTCCTGTAAAGTTTGGTTGCTGTGCAGTCATTTGTTTCTGAGGAGATGATGTCTAAAGAAATTGCTGACGACGCACGACGACGGACGGTGGGGGATCACAATAGCTCACCTAGATGTAAAAACATCTTAATCTCCAGACTTCATTGCCATTTTCAAGGCATCAAGAAGGGATCTCACAATTTTCAAATATTTTTAAATGTTATTGTAACAAATCATTATAATTCTTCTTTAATAAAAACTAGAAATGTGTCCATAGGACACGGGTGCCCCCACCGCGCCACTGTTCTGTCAATCTTATGACTCTAGGTCAAATATTTTTTGAAAACTAAAAATCTTTTTACTAAGTAAAGGGCAAGAACTTTACAAATACTGAATAAATCCCCAAGCAAACCCCAAGTTGAAAATTGCAAATTTATACTACTGTAATTCAAGGGCAATAACTCTAACAAAACTGAAAAAATTCACATGCAAAGTCCCAGGTTCATAGCTTCACAGTGAGGTGAATCATTATTCCTGTAATTTAGTGATGTTGATCATTATTCCTGTTAAGTTGGTTGATTCTAACTCAAGCACTCCAGGATCAAATTGCTCGATTCTAACTCAAGCACTCAAGGATCAAATAACAACATAATGAAACAGTTTTTACTAAGTCAAGGGAAATAACTCTACAAATACTGGATAAATCCACAAGCGAAACCCCAGGAACAAACTAAATATGCTGAGCAACTTTCCAATAAGGTTTAATGACTCTATGTCAAATCCTTTTTGAGTTACATGCGACACATGTTGAAAATTGCAAACATTTTCTAAGTCAAGGGCAATAACTCTCAAAATACTAAATAAATCCAGACGAAAATACCCAGGTGCACAACTACACATGCTGATCAACATTCCTGTAAAGTATATCATGACTCTAGGTCAAATACTTTTTGAGTTACATGCGACACAAGTTGAAAATTGCAAAATTTTACTAAGTCAAGGGCAATAACTCTAAAAATACTAAAAATATCCAGACAAAAATACCCAGGTGCACAACTACACATACTGATCAACATTCCTGTAAAGTTTCATGACTCTAGGTCAAATACTTTTTGAGTTACATGCGACACAAGTTGAAAATGACAAAATTTTATTAAGTCAAGGGCAATAACTCTAAAAATACTAAAAATATCCAGACGAAAATACCCAGGTGCACAACTACACATACTGATCAACATTCCTGTAAAGTTTCATGATTCAAGGTCAAATACTTTTTGAGTTACATGCGACACAAGTTGAAAATTACAAAATTTTACTAAGTCAAGGGCAATAACTCTAAAAATACTAAAAATATCCAGACGAAAATACCCAGGTGCACAACTTCACATGCTGATCAACTTTCCCATAAAGTTTCGTTGAATTCCAGCCATTAGTTGCAGAGAACTACTCCGGAAACGAAATTCTAAGTCAAGGGCAATAACTCTAAAAATACTAAAAATATCCAGACGAAAATACCCAGGTGCACAACTTCACATGCTGATCAACATTCCCATAAAGTTTCGTTGAATTCCAGCCATTAGTTGCAGAGAACTACTCCGGAAACGAAATTCTAAGTCAAGGGCAATAACACTAAAAATACTAAAAATATCCAGACGAAAATACCCAGGTGCACAACTTCACATGCTGATCAACATTCCCATAAAGTTTCGTTGAATTCCAGCCATTAGTTGCAGAGAACTACTCCGGAAACGAAATTCGGAAGGACGGAAGGACGGACGGACAACGCCAAAACTATATCCCCCTCCCGATTCCATCGGCGGGGGATAACTATCGTATGGTGGCTTTTCGCTTGGCGGGGTCGCAGGACGAAAACACGAATGGCACAAATCAGCCACTATACTATCGCAACATTTTACGTTTATTTTGCCGCATGTTTATCTTTAAGTACAGTAAGAATCAAATTGTACTCTAAATTATTCTAGGCAACAGGGCATGCGACATTAAAGGTCAATATTGGCAATTACAAACAATACCGACATCAACGTATAATTAGTTATCTATAAACTTACGTTTTAAACTAATCTTTTTATAATACTACTTGAATATGCACCATCATACTCACTTGTGGAAAGCTAAATATGCTCTTTAGTACCTTTTTACGTATATATTTGTCATTTTTCCTTTATACGTAACTTTTTCTGTCGTGCGATTGACGTTCGTTTAAAAATGTATTTTTTTGATATGATGTAAACTGCAAAGGTGAGCTGCAACTCTATGTGTGTTAACAAGAAGGTTTAACTCTGAGTACCATGAAGATTTGCTAATATATGAGCAATAATTTAAGATAATAGTAGTCCCAAACTGGTGGATTTTATTCGCTCAATAAACATCAACTGAGTTTGGAGTTCGGATTCGTAGTATATTATATCAACACGAGGGCGTAGCCCGAGTGATATAATGACACCGCATCGCGATGAACAAAACAGATGATGTTATCAACGCGATAAAATGCACCGATTTGGATATATTACTTTCGATTCTAACACGTTACATAAAACAATAAATGCTTGTCGTACTGCTATTAAGCAAAATTGCGCCTTTGATTTGTTTCCGTAAGCTTATTGTCAGCTGCTCCAGATTGTTATAGTGTTACGTTCACATGTAATAATGATTACCAGTCACAATGTCTAAATTATAGAATATGTCTAAACAGTAGGACTCCCTATTGCATAATAACACACACTTTCGGTTCTTCTATGTTCAATAGGGAAAAATGCAGGTCGTGTTAGAACAATTCTTATAACATTTTAAAATTTGATATTGATTTCAATATAACATTTAATTTGTGAACAATTCTTTACAAATCTTTGTTTAACGAGTGTTGTAACTGGCCATTTAATAACAAATGACCAAAGGGATCTTCACAATGAATTGAAAATGAAATTTCCTCAGCTCAGAAATAGATGGTTAATGCCATTAAGGTTATGTTGACCAAGTATGCTAGCTGTGTTCAATTTAAAGAACTTTAGCTTGTAAAATTAAAATGGTACGATCAAAGTAAAGACAAACCAACCTCCACTTACTTTCGAAACACACCCTAACAACTGAATAATGGATCAACTAAACATTGAAAGCATATGTAAAAAATTCATCCCAAAACCTTACTTTAAAATGTTTTCTTTTTTTTTGTTCTTTGTTTGCTTGCTTGTTTGTTTGTTTGTTTGTACATGTAGGTTTTTTTTTGGTTACTGGATTTTGAATTGATTTTAAAATATCAATTTTCCTGTTACGTTGACAAATCTACTTTAAATAAAATATTCACATTAAATATTCATACGCACATAGTGAATATAGTTGTGCATATTACTTGAATACTTATAGTTTTTGTATTTATCCTTAATATTTTAATGATTTATGCACATTACCCGGTATATTGAAGCGAACCGATTCAATGTTTGATAAAATTATTATATACGTTCACCCATGCAATAAGATATTGAAATATTTTAGATTAATACATCGTTTCGTCAATTAACTTGAATGTAGTCACAATCTATGTCAGAAGCGAACTATGTTGAAGCTATTTGTAAAACTCAGATGGTCTATAAATTCACCTCTTAAAACACCTAAAAGAACACCCGATATTTTTGTACTTTTTTGACAGGACAATTTAGGGTCACTACAAAAAATCATTTTCTTGATCGTCTTTGTTTTTGGATGAAAATGTTTCAGGAATAACCATTGTATAATTTAATTTACACACTGTCCCATAATATTTTTGTAGGAAGTAACAAAAATATATTAATTGAAATTAAGTTCATTATTTCAGTGTTTACAATTTATGCTAGTGATATCAATAATAAGTCATTAGAATTATATAATACAGTTAACTTATCAGATATCTGACAGACAAGAAATTAACAAAGAAATTAAGACAGGCTGGATTATCTCTAAAACATTAAAAGAATGAGACAAATAAGTTAAAATTACAAATTATTTGTTGAAAAATGCAATGAAAATAAAATGTTGACAAAAAATCAGTTTGAATTTAAGTTAGAAAGAAAGAACATAAAATACAAATCACAGGAAGATACAATGCTAGAAATGAAGATTCAGATAAAAAAGCTTGATAAAAGTTTACATGCTAATAGTATTGTTGATATCTTTAATAAAACAATGAAATGTTACACCGAAAAACATCCGTAAAACAGTCAGATCGAACTTTTACTGCAATTAACTGAATGAAATGCGCTGATAATTACTGCAAATATGTGATAAGAACTGGACACAACTAAATTCCAATGAGAAAGTTCTAATATCCAGAATGAACATTTCTTACTGTGGTCTACGTGGGAACTACCAATGCATGTAAAGAGAATATGAACAAATGAGAGGTATTACTTAGATGACAAAGAAATAGGCTCAACTTCAACATTTAACATTGTTCATAAGTTTTTGATATTGGCTGAGATGAAAAGGTGACCTTAATTTACACTAAAAAATCTACCTTCAAAAGAGATTCTTAAAAGATCAATTTGTTTGTTTTAAACAAAATCGATTTACATGTATTTTGTTATATGTTCTTAAACAGGCAGTTTTCAATCAATATAAACAAGTCCCCATAATTTAGACAATGTCAATGACTGTGTTAATAATCTATTGAAAGGTATACCCCTTTTTATGAAGCGAAACATTTATTTAGCTGGTGTTAGATGCTATAGACTAATTCAAAAATGAAGAAAAAGGGCATTTTCAAGATATGAACAAACAGTATCACAATCTTATAAATTACTTGGAAAAATGCTCAAAAGATTATACTATCATTGAGGATTTCTGTCGAGTGAAGGAATTCCTTTTGACATTAGGGCACAAGTTCTGACCATTTTTAGATGATTTAGCATGATGGGGGTTAGTCATTTACCAGACGGCAAATTTTGGAATCTCTCATTCAGTCCGATGCAACAATCAATCTGTTACGAAGCACAATAAATCACTAGAATAATTATTTTATCAATTAAACTAACTGCAGTGAAATAGACCATATTTTCTTATTCAACAAAAACTGACAGTGGTTGCAAAATCATAATTATGGAAGAAGACAAGAGCTTATAAATGAACAAGAAAGCAAAGTAAAGATATAATGAATATAGATAATGAATATCTTTTTCAAAGAATTGTTAAAAGAATGAAAGAGATTTAAAAATTGAAAGGCAGAGAAAAATATTTTGAAATTCATGGGAAAAAAGAAATGAAGAAAAAAAAACGACAGATGAAATAACATATTATCAGGTAATTGTTTCTTTTACAAAGACAAATTACAGTATTGATTTCATTGTTTTTGATCATGTGCCAACTAAATGTTATATAAACATTTAATCTTACATGTCTTATAACGCTGCATTAAAGTTCTTTTTTCAAAACTGTTTTATTATGTACTAAAGAAAAATACCGTTAAACAAAGATTGTGTGTTACAATAAATAAATAGTTTATTGTATTTTTTTCAGCGGTTATCTTTCTTTTCATACATTGTAATGCTTTAGACCAAACATTATATATCATTTACATTCATCATACAAGAATTTGTGACAGTAGTATAGAGACGGTGCTTGAAAAAATACAGTTCATACTTGCAGTAACAAAACAGTAACATTTTTATTATTGTGCTTTTAATAATTGTACGATAATTTATATACTTGAAAACTTATACTTACAAAGTCGCTTCATACTTACAAATTTAAAGATATGCAGATTATGTTTATAAAAAACTTTATGTAAAATTGTATAATTTTAAAATTTAAGTAGCGAAACATACAGACAGTAAAACCGTCTCAGTGGAACAGTACTAATATTCTACAAGTGCATATTAATATATTAACTTAAAATATTCGAAAGGTATGTGACTAATAAAAATATTAAGTTTTGCATGTGTATTTATTGCCTGTTTTAAACTCTTCTAAATACATAATATCTACAAAATCACCCTGTACAGTTAGAATGTCTTTGACAAATCTGATTCCTTTATTATACAATGTCTGAATGTAGAAATATATCTAATTTCTGCTAAAATAAAAAGTTGTGACTGTAAAATAGTGGCATATGTAATATTTGCTCAACATTATTAACGCAAAGTTCATCTACAAACTCCAACATCAATCCAGATTTCTTATCTTAATAATAATCAAATGACAAAATAGTTTTCTAGTGCTGAAACTTTATCAATATTAAACAATTTGTTTGTTAGCTTATAGCATTTACTTTTGCCATTGCTAACACATCTTTTAAACCATTCTATTTTTCAACTCTGTAGATATAACTATAAAGATCACTCTTCTTTGTATGCATTGATAAGTACTGATAATTTTATTTTTACCTTACCTTCCCATATAAAATCATAAAATAAGTCAGTAACTGTTCTCAAAGTTACAAAGTCAACCAAACATTTCAATCGACATCAAAACCCAATTATTAAGACTGTTTATCACCCCATGTTTATGTCCATCTTGTTATATTAACTAATCTAGTACAACTGTAGTTTAAATAATCAGTATCAAAGTATTAAAATTAATAAGGAACATCTTGTATCGTAAACCTGATGCTATCACAAAATAACATTATCATCGCCTTAAGTTTAGATAATCAGTATCAAAGTATCATAAGTAATAAGGATCATCTTGTTGTTAAACCTGATGCTATCACAAAATAACATTATCATCGCCTTTATTTTATATCTGAAGATACAAAAGGAAGATTAAACAAAATTGAGTTTGCTGGCAACAAATGTTGACGAAATGTGACTTTATTGCCTACAACTGCACATTATTTCAGAGAGATCAATTCAACATTAATATATTACTATAAATTAAAAAAAGTCGGTTTAATTAGAAACGTTGCAACACAGAGTTTCGCAGCTACCATAATCTCGATTAACTCTTGCGTTCTGATAACATTTTTTTCCTGTTGTTTAACTTCATTACATCACTAAGCCGAAGAAAATATCCCCATAGAAATATGGTTTTTAGAATAATATTGTGTTTGTTTTTAACAACAAAATTCTCAAAGTATGCATTAATTAGAAAGATTAGACCCATTTTATTATTGGCCAAAGGCGCGGGATTATTAGCTGTTGCTGTTTGTTGACACCTGCAAAATAGTCCACGAGGAGTCCTTCGTAAGTTGTCGAAATATATCATTTTTTATTTAAAATGTTAACTAAACATTCTGCTTAAAAGCAGCACATTGCCTACGTCATGGTACGTTGGTAAGTGGAAGACTTCATTTTATATTTACCACTTGTTGATAATACCGATTATGAGGAACTGTGTGATATTAAATTGTACAAAAGGGTACTCAGTCAGTGGCAAGAATGTCAAAATTCGATGAAAAGCATATCTGGTGTCAAGGTTATGTCTCAAGTAGAATAATCTTAGTTAGAAAGGTATGTTTCCACATATAATTACTTTACATGCAGAATATGGCACGTTGATGTTGTGATAAAATTAGAATAAACATGGAACATCCATGTGACAAGTTAGTGTCATTCAAAGAAAAGCAGCGTGTGGTCTCCAAGTAAAAGAATGCGTGTGCCCAAAACGAGAAAAGGCAATGGGCGGAACAAAATAAAATTGTAATGTTTGAAAGGTGACCAGAGGTTATGAAGCCTGCATATTACAGATATGATGTCAAAAGACAAATCTAAACAGCAGGCCAGATATCCTAGGGATGATTATACAGTATTCAAGTGAGGAATACTGAAACCACCCAGCTAGAAAAAGCCTGAATAGAAAAAAACTAAAAAAACAACAAGCACAACAATAATGTCGTGCTGAACGATATTTAAGGATCGGAAATATCCACAAACGACCTTTGTTTAATTTCTAATAGTTTTCAGTAGAGCATGTGTGGTACATCTAAAATAAAATACGCTTTTCTTGAGGTATCAAATGGATTGATGAAGGCGCTCTTGTGGTATCAAAAAGATTGATCGAGACATGTACAGTTTCAGGTCCTAGGAATGTATGCATGTTAAAAATTCGCACCATTACATGTAAGGAAAAGGACCTTAGTTTAAAATGAATTCTGAGCAGGGAAATGGCAGTTCAAACTTTTAGATAAAGGAAGTCTGCACTAATGCCTAATGCTCTGTGTGACAAAAGCTGCGGAAGGAAAATTAGTGAAGTTAATAATAGCACATACATTCCAATTGTACTCTACAAGTCCATAATGGTATTGCAAATATTGTCAAGAGTGCAGTATCTCGAACTTCATCAACCTCTTCTTTGTTCGACTTCAAGCCTTGAAGTGTAGCATTTTGAGTACGTCTTAGTTAAAGCCTAATTCACTTTTAATGAAATGAGAATCGTGAAATAAGCTTATATTGCATAAACTGCGTAAATACCGTGTGCTGTAAAGCTCACTGTTTGTTTATTTGTTGGAAAGTTGGATTTTCTTGAAATATTTTGGCTCATCTGAAGGCATGACATCACAAAACCTCACCCCAGAGCTTTATGAGATAAGCTTAGCTATATATACCGATGCCAAAGATGTCAAGTCAAAAGATTCAGCTATACCTTTGACAAGCAGAGCAAAAATGAATTTGTTACCGAAAATTATAGATATAATACAACCAATGCTACCAACTAATATAACCAATACAACCAACTAATCTACATTTTCGGTATTCAACTACATGTGTCTTGCCGTAGGAGGAATTGTAAATTCTTTTAGAATTATAAATTTTCATAAGTAAATAAATGATTTATAAATGTGCAAGGTCACATTTAAAACCCGAGCCTGCAATAAGTCAAAGCTCTTCTGCAGATGTCAATGCACGTAGTAAATACATTAGAGCTATCCCTGAATAAACTTTGCAACTTAATCGGTAGTTCTGCGGATTCCTGATTTGTTTGTCAATAGAGAAACCGCGGCTCCAAATTGACGGTCATTTTTTGTGCGACAGTCATGCTTTAATAATGAAATCTACGACTTTAGTTATAGCTAGGATAACACGATAGATAGGATATTACGAGCAGAGAGTTATGTCATGGTTGACCTGTTTAAGATACATTTGCCAATTTCTTGGTTTTAAAGCGGTTAACATTAGGTAAAATCTGATTCAGGAATATATGCAGATAACATTTCTAACTTTTCTAACTTTAAAATATATCGAAGGAATAATGTTAGATAAAAATAAAGCTATTGTCATTCTTTTTTATCTGTGGTCTTACCGCTCGTTTCAAGATATATAAACAAACCGAGTCTTGGTGAGTTATTGGTGACGGATGATATTAGGACTGAATACGATTACGTCATTGTTGGTGGAGGGTCTGCTGGATCTGTCATAGCTGCAAGATTAGCAGAAGACGCAAATAATAGAATCCTCCTTTTGGAAGCCGGGAACCACTTCGATAAAGACGAGAATATACATGTACCTGGACAGGCTTTTAGCTTTTTACCAACGGACTTCGCATGGCAATTTAAAAGTGAAACGGAAGACGGAAGTTTTCAAGGACTTAAAGAAAAAAAGACCATAATGAACAAAGGGAAAGTTTTAGGTGGCTCAAGTTCTATAAATGCCTGTTTCTATGCAAGAGGAAGTTCATTTGATTTCAATGAATGGGTAACAAAATATGGTTGTATAGGATGGGGATATGCTGATCTCTTGCCTTATTTTAAAAAAGCAGAAGATATAAAAGTACCAGATTTAAAGACACCAGATTACCATGGAAGTGGTGGACCGATTGCAGTATCTGATTCCTATCGTACTCACGTCTGGACGCTGGAAAACAAATGGGGTACACCGAGACAGATTATAATGGTGCATCACAAACTGGATTTAGTAGGGCACAAATTACGGTTCGTAATGGCGTACGCAGTAGTACAGGTCTAGAGTATCTTGGTAAACAAGGTAAAAAATCAAACCTTGATGTTTCCATTAGGCCATTATTTTTTGATATTTCGGTTTACAGACCCGCCGACTCTGTATTTTGGGAAAAAAAAAAAAAAAAAAAAAAAAAAAATCTGCCCCCAAAAAAATTCTGTGTTGTCTTGAAATACGCTGCTAATAATACGACTTGTCAAAGAAATGTCGCGGTAAGTATTTTAATTAACTGTTAAACCTACCACATGCCAGACTATTTTACCTACGATTTATACAGTGAGATACGCAACCGGTTATCTTTACTCGAGAATAGCCTGTCGTCTGCTAGTTGGGCAAAGTGTTTATTGGTGTATTATGAAAGAATGTCTGTTAAATGGGGTCAAGCCATTCTCACAGAATTATAATTAGGCTTTGATCATATTTCATCAATGCATTGAAGGTCGAAATGCGTAAAAATGTAAAACAACCAAACAACCAAACAAAAAAAAAAACACGCCAAATTACGTAGGAAATTACATTCAATGACAGAGCGAGAGAAATCTGCTGCAATTGACAAGATCAGTATTTTCAGATTTAACAAAAAAAAAAAGTCTTTAAAAGCAGATTGAATACAGGTTTCAAACAAACAAAATAAAAAAAAAGCCCGCACTTACTTTTAATAGATTTTTATGTCAAAAATTGACCCGCTAATTATCCGATAAAAATATTTTCACAATGGGCAAAATTGAACATGACTTTGTGTAATCTTTTCTTGACAGTTTTTTTTTAACATCTGATCTATAAAGAAATGAGTGCAAGTCAGCTGATTTTCGGCACCTTTGATGATTCAGATTACACAGCAGTGTGTAAACATCAAAGAATGACAGATTCTTTTGAAGAGCTCGCTTGCCACTTGTCATAAGTCATTGTGTGTAGATTTCATATGTGTTTTTAAACAATGGCAATATGAGCAAAAGTTTTTTTTGTGTATTTAAACAATCTTTGGAATAGACAATCGGCGATGTATTTAATTTCATTGCTCTAGTAAGTACTATGTATATGTATGCACCACATTTATAGTTATGAAAACTTTTTTTTTTTTTTTTTTTCCCCGCCCCCGACCCTACCTTTTTTTGGAAAAAATCAGTAAACCAAAATATAAAAAAAAAATGGCCTTAACACTTTTGTAACTAAGATCAAAATTGACAAAAATGTTGCAAATGGTGTTTATTTCATAAAACATGGAAGAAAACGATATGTAAGGGTTAGAAGGGATGTTATATTATCAGCAGGCGCTATTAAGTCGCCACAATTATTTTTATTATCTGGAATTGGTCCAAGGAAACATTTGGAAGACTTAGATATACCACTGATCAAGGATTTACCAGTAGGACAAAGACTAGATGACCATGTGAGTGTTATATTAAATGCTAAAATCAATCAATCAATTGGTCTTGTCCCAGAAAACTTCAGGGGAGTATGGCCAAAAATCCAATATGCATTGTTCGGATCAGGCGTTTATACTGCGATTACTGAAGGAACATCATTTATGCATTTTGACAACTCAAAACTTAACAACAAAAGACCAGACATTCAGTTTTTGCTGCAACCTTTCTTTGTCGGGGACAATAATATTTTGAATTACAATGATAACACTGCTGCCGACTTAATAAATCGCTACCAAGATATTTATGGAGTTTCTGTAGCTATAGTCTTGTTACATCCAAAAAGTACAGGCACAGTACGTTTACAAGGTATTGATCCTTTTGACAGCCCTTTATTAGATACAAACATTCTTAATGACCAGCGAGATGTAGATGGTTTACTAGCAGGTATCCGGATGTTTGATGAATTTATATCAACTCAAGCAATGCAAGAACTAGGTGCAGATTTAAGCATTAATAAAGCATCATTTTGTTCTCAACATGAATTTAGATCAGATGATTTCTGGAGATGTATGATTCGTCATATAGCTACAAACATTAATCATTCAACCAGTACATGTAAGATGGGAAAGAAAGATAACAGTACGTCAGTGGTAGATCCAGACCTTAAAGTAAAAGGAACTAGACCTATCACTGAAGGTGATTAATACCCCCACCTGCAACTTTGACTTTTTGAAAAAAAGTAGTCTGAAGAAAAATTTGAACACAAACTATCAACTGTGTACAAAGAAATATTTCAATTAATTGTAATCGCAACTCGGGTCTTGAAATAAGCTTGCTATACACCAAGTTTGATTACAATATCTCATTCCTAACTCTAGTTATTGTCCGGAAACCATTTTTCTATTTTTAGTAACACTGTAACAGTGACCTTGACCCTAGGGGTCCAAATGCAATACCAACCCAGGTCTTCATAAAGGCTTCCTATACACCAAATTAGATTACAATATCTCATTCCTAACTCTACTTATTGTCTGAAAACAATTTTTCTATTTTTCGTAACGGTGACCTTGACCATGACCCAAGGGGGCCCAAATGCAATACCAACCAAGCTCTTCATATAAGCTTACTATACGCCAAGTTTGAAAATAATATCTCATTCCTAACTCTAGTTATTGTCCGGAAACCATTTTTCTATTTTTAGTAACACTGCAACAGTGACCTTGACCCTAGGGGTCCAAATGCAATACCAACCCATGTCTTCATATAAGCTTCCTTTACACCAAATTAGATTACAATATCTCATTCCTAACTCTAGTTATTGTCCGAAAACCATTTTTCTATTTTTCCTAATGGTGACGTTGACCTTGACCCCAGGGGGGCCAAATGCAATACCAACCCAGGTCTTCATATAAGCTTGCTATACGCCAAGTTTGATATCAATATCTCATTCCTAACTCTAGTCATTGTCCGGAAACCATTTTTCTATTTTTAGTTACGGTGACCTTGACCCCGGGGGGTCCAAATGCAATACCAAACAAGGTCTTCATATAAGCTTGCTATACACCAACTTTGATTACAATATCTCATTCCTAAGTCAAGTTAGTGTCCGGAAACCATTTTTCTATTTTTAGTAACGGTGACCTTGACCTTGACGCCAGGGGGCCAAAATGCAATACCAACCCAGGTCTTCATATAAGCTTGCTATACCCCAAGTTTGATAACGATATCTCATTCCAAACTCTAGTTATTGTCCGGAAACCATTTTTCTATTTTTAGTAACGGTGACCTTGACCCCAGAGGGTCCAAATGCAATACCAACCGGAGTTTCCACATAAGGTTGCTATATACCAAGTTTGATAACAATACCTCATTCCAAACTCTAGTTATTGTCCGGAAACCATGATGTGGACCGACGGACGGACGGACGGACCGACCGACCGACAAGCTGACTCCTATATACCCCCCTAAACTTCGTTTGTGGGGGTATAATAAAAAACCTTCGCGTCTGTGATGCCTCTGTTTTTCCAGAAGTAACATCCGGTAATACAAATGCACCTGTCATTGCCGTTGCGGAAAAATTCGCAGACCTGCTTAAAAGTGAAGTTAATCTAGAATAAAACATTGGGCATTCACGTAAACATTTGACTTATCACTTCGGCATACTGCCTTTTTAAGATTATGTTTGGCTCAAAGTGTGATTTACAGTATTCTTTAAAATAGAGATCAAAACGTTTATTCTCTGTTTAAGTTTTTCAACCACTTTAAGCTATATTAGTTGCTGTCCTGCTAGGGCTAAATTTAATGTCGCATACTGAGTATTGGCATGGGTGATATTGGCTTACTATCGTGCTGTCCTGTTTATTTTAGTAGTTAAATTTGCGAGATACGTTGAAGTCTACTTAAGTCAGTACTGGCACCTACCGTCTACGAATAGACTCAATTAAACCTTGTCTACTACATTTTCATTTTTCCGTTTTTAGCGTTCTTTACGGATTCAGTTTGACAATGTTACAAGGACAATATTACAACATTAAACGTTTGTTTCGCCGCATGTTTAATTATAATAATTCTGAGAACAAAAATGTTCTTTCCCGAATCTGTTTTTAAACCTTTGCAAAGATTAACGATCATATTAATAGTAGCTAGTAATTTAGAACTTGCGACATGACAATAATTAACAATTCCAACATTAACTGTATAGTTGGCTACCTATTTGATTACGTTTATAGTAATGTTTTCATGATCCTACTTAAATTCGCACCATCACTTTTGTGCACTTCTGTATATTTTTAGTTATAGTTTTGTGACTAAATTTCCTTTAAAAGCTTGCACATTTATATTTCATTATTATAATGAAGACCGCGCACGTGAGCTGCATTTTATCTAACTTTATGTGTGTAAACAAGTCGTCTCATGTTACCAAAAGATTATGAAATATAAATGGGTTTTAACATCAACACATTTTATACTGATTTTAACAATTTTACCTTCATATAAATATCTACCATTTCTAACATGTCTTATTTCTAATAAATCATGTAACAGTTGTTAAATGTCCAAAGGAAAAAAAATGACCTTGAAGGTCAATGTCATTTTAGTGTCATGTTATTAGTAATAATGATTTTGACCCTATATAAACGTTTGTTTGGAAATATAACCCGAGCCGCTAAAAATGTTTACAGTTTCCTATAAATTCTTATAAAAGGACCATGTTTCTTTTCAATAATGAGTAATAATGTATGTGTATCATATATATACAATGGATAAGACTTTAAATAATGAATTAATAAACTTAACTATAGTAAATAGGTATTTTATATTTTAAGCCGGGTATTTCAGATAGAAACAAACAAATTTCTTCTATTTTACTTACAATATACTAAATAATACCCATTTGTATAGTGTTCAAGCAATCTATGAGACCTTATTAATATATAAACAAAAGCTGCATGCGCAAAAGAAAAAATTCTCTGTTCTATTCTTTAACGTAAAATGCTTATATGGCCGACACATTTCTTAGCCATTTGGAAAAATAAGATAATTACGTCATGATTTTATTATTCTACATATTTTCTCTCTGTGAGACTTTTTTAAAAACCGGAAACATTGACAAACCCATTTTGGTTGTTTATTTAAATTATGAAGAGTCGGTTTCAGATGTGCCAAGTATGTATAAGCTCATTAAAATTAAAATATGATGTGTAGATAGTTAGGTCATGGTTTACCTGTTTAAAATACAGCTGCAAATTAGCAGTATATTTAAAGTATATACAGGCAAAATTTAAAAAGAGTTAAATTAATATACAATTTTAAAGGAATTATGTTAAAAAAATACGTCACTGTTGGTGGAGAGTCTGCTGGTTCTGTCATAGCTGACACATTAGCAGGGAGTGCATTTGTTAGAGGTGTTACAAGTGAAACCAAAAACGGAATATTTCATGGACATCAAGAACAGAGAAAATCATGAATTATGAATCTCATAATGGACAGATTTACTAAGATAATTTCCTGCATGTTTTCAAGTGTTAAACAGGCGACAACTGTAAACTATAGCGATATTGACGTTTAATTACAAATTGCTCATTATCACAATTATTTCTGTTCTATTGTTTAACTGATACTGCTTTAAATTATATATAAAACATATTAATCGTGTATTCTCGCTTGTTGAAACGAATTGAAATTGTTTTTTTTCTACTGTTTACTGAGCTCCATTTATGTAAGATCACAGCATTATTACTCTATACATATCCATGAAGTGATTCAAGGTCGTTTAAAAGCTTGTATTTCATCGCTTGCTTTATGAAGGACACGATATCTTTTTGCGTGTAATATTTAGGCTGATGTTACAAAGTAGATTGCAATGCATGCAACATATGCATGTTTTCAATGTACTTTTACATATCAATAATACCTTCCTAAAAACTGTCTACCGTGTCTTTGCTTTAAAGGTCATCAGCAAAAATTATATGATTTATTTTTATACCTCCTTTAATAATAAATAACCAAGAGGATCTAACTGGGAAATTTGACCGTCAATGCCATTTAGGGGTTAATGTCACCATGTATACTGCATTTGCGTTCAATTATAAAAGCTAAAATGATCAAAATTAAAACTGTCTTCAAAAGCAGACGAACTTTCACTTTTAGAACTGACAATGTGCAAGCAAATATATAAGTTAGGTGTCAACTAAAGATAATAAATTTGATTAGTAAACGTTAATTTTTACAAGTTGTTGAAAATACTTTTACGAATTAATTTTTATATCAAATAAATATCTAGACATTTTCAAAATAATTAATAACATTTAAAATACTTAAGCATTAAGTGCATTAAGTTGACTAAAATAACCTTGAATAAATGTGACTTGAATAATGATTTTTGTAAAAAACAGACTTATCTGCATTGCATTAATCTGCACTGTATTAAGGTAGTACACCCCTAATGCACTGTCTCCACTTTGAAGAGTATTCAAATAGGCTAAAATCACTGCAAAGTGTATTGTAACTGAGGGGGCGTGGGTTCAAACCCCAGAAGAGGCATTTTTTTTCTTTCTTTTTTTTCTTTTTAACATTTTTTATAAATCTCTCAGACCCCCTATGGAAGAAAAAAGTGTTTTATTTTAATTATATAATTATTGTAGGTATTTATTTACTAAATAATGCCAAATTTAATAGCAAATATGATACCAGATATTTTCAAAGTTTAATAAAATAAAAACTAAACGGTAAAAGTATTTTATATTTTGCAAGACCAACCAATATACATTAAAGAAAATTTAGGCAAACTTTGAAAATAGCCCCTCATTTTGGAAAATTTTAGGGATATTTTAAATAAGGCTTTTTATATAGGGAAATGGTCAAATTAGTGTTAAAAGTGGGTGGGGTAGGGTTACATTTTTATACATATTAAAAACATTTCGTTTAAAAACAATAATTTTGCTTGTTTAATTTGTTACCTAAATGTCAATATTTATTTCTTAACAATGAGCAAAAGGATTACATTTTTCATAATGATAATATTATAGATTATTTAGAGTTTCCTCATGTCTGAAAAAATCCCTTCTAATGGCAAAGTTTTAGTTCATAAAAATGTCCGTAACTCATTAACCACACGGTAAATTTTGTTTAAATTTTGCATACAGGTGACATTTAAAGCATATAACTGTCCTATGTTGTCAAATTTACAATTCCTTATAGTGCCCATTAGGGGTGTACTACCTTAAAGTAAAACTGGTTTAATGTTTGAATGACCTCAACACTTATCTCATACAGCACATAATTTCCAAATGGGTGACGAGTTTTCATTTAATTTTTCTCAAAAAAATAAATATTTAATTGATAAGCAGAATGTACATATGCATAGCCTACTTGACATGGTTTATACAAATTATATTGCCATCAAGGCTTTGTTTTTCTAATTCACTTTCTCACAAATTTATAAGACCTTGAAACTCTCTTCATAATATTACAATGGTATTGTTTTTAAAGTAAATAGAGGTATATTATAGTTGATGCAGGTCCTTTCAGATAGATTAAGAGGAGCTATTTCAATTTGTGAAATATAAAAACATTTCTCGTGCATACTCAATAAAAGACATTCAACTTTTCTTGTTCATAATCGATAAAAAAAAATTTCTTCACATAGGGCGCCCAAGGGCGGTTGGTTTATGTCCTTGACTTTGAACTTGCCCAGTAAATCTCGCCAGATATTCGGATTGTTTTTTGTGAGGATGCTATCCAGGTAAGTGAACATTGGTGACCGCCATGACTGAAGTAATGCACCGAGGTCACCCGAGTCTTTTCTCCACCAGTAAGGCTTGGTATGACTTAAAACTCAACAACAAACACTCGCCCACTCATTGAAACATCTCTTCTCATTGGAACAAACAAATCTGATCCATCTAGAAAATTGACCTTTATTTATATTTCCAAAGCAAATTTATCAAATATAGTTTTATCTGTGGTGAAATGTCAGAATTTATATTTACTTTGATGAAGGTACAGTAGTACCCAAACCGGTAGTCTTTAATAAAATTGTCAACATCCTTACATTTTAAGTCAGCAAGTAATAAACATGCTTACATTATTTTCTATAATTACATTACTTTCCCTTTTAAAAATATCTGATCTATAACCATGAACAAAAATCCCTTTCACTGATCCTCATTTCATAACCCTCCTCATCACAATTGCTCCCATAAACATACAGCATCTTTTAAAGTTTAAACTATACAATCCTTCACCTTTAACCTGCTGACATTTTGTATGATTTGAATTTGGATCACTCCATTGGAAAACTGAGTTATTTCAATATCACAATACCCGGGGCAAAACTTGAGCTACCAACAGTATAGAGCATGCAGGCAGACCAGGTTCTGTACTGGTGTCTAAGGCCAATCACTTGATTCCAGCAATGTTAAGGGTTTAATCCAAGAATTTCAATGCCCAGTTCCTATAAAACAAGTTAAACAATACTCAAAGCAAATTTGTTCCATTTATTTTGAATTATAAATATGAATATGAAGAAATAAATATGACAATTTCATGAAAAAAATGAAAATCAAAACGTTAAAGCATCAATACGTAAGTATATAAGCAATCATTGTGCCTCGAAATAATGTCAAGTGATTTCTTGTAGCTGAAAACCTTTATAAAGAAAAAAAGGATCAAGTTTACGCATGGAATTTAAAGATAATGTCTATAATTTGTATAATCATTCAGATCTATCATAAACATTCTTAAAACCTACATCTCATAACTTTTAAGTATATAAGTTTAATATATCCAGCAAAAATTAATGTTTGAATTTACAAAAAGAATTATTCCAAAATGCTTTTCTGAAATAAGTTTGGTAGTAAATTGCCTTAAAGTGACATTATGCCCATCCATGGGTAGATATAGAGTGAACAGGTGAAAGTCAAAATAAGTTAACATTTTCTTATAATTCCTTTCAATTTTAGAATTTACTTCACATGAACGATAAATAACTCACTAGGCCCTATAAAATGTGTGTAATTATCCGTCGGAATGTATCTGTAACTTTCAATTCATAAAAAGAGTGGGGCAGTTTTTTTTATATATATATTTAGGTAGATTTATTTTTTACCCTAAACATTTTCAAACATCATGACTGTGTTGGTCAATCACCATAATAACGACCAGTTTATTGAAATATAAAGTCAATTAAAGTCAATTTGACAATGATAAAATGAGCATAATGTCACTTTAAAAGCAAACAGCACATGCATAAAATTATTGCTAAACAGATAAAACACTTCTAAAATAGCAGAATAATGTTTTATACTGTTCACATACAATATTCATGAGTGATAAAGTAACAACACTTTTGAGAATCAACTATAGGAACCAATGTAATTTTACTGATGATAAATTTTATAAATATGTTTCATAAAATACAGCTTTATACCCTATGTAAGTTATGCATAGAAATTTTTTCCTATAACTACATTTTACGTCTAAACCACTTTCCTATTATTGGAATCTTTTAATACCTGTACATGAACCTATCAATTGTGTTTATTCATTTTATATAGCAACATAATTCATTATGTCTATCATTAAATATCACAGAAATAAATGTTTGTAATTGACATCATTGCAATATCAATAGTTTGAAAATTACACTAAAATAACATACAAAAACAAGCAAAATTGCATGGACCACAACACTTCATCATGTCACATTTGAAGAATTATCCGAAAACAACCGGAAGAGCCATTCTGGAGCTTTACAAAAATAGGAGAATATTGGCAGGAAATGGTGCACTTTCAAAAACATTAGCAAAAAATGATGTTTTTGAAAATTCAAAAATGGTTCCCAAAATATTTATGTTTTAGAACTTCCAAAAATGGTTACCGAGAATGATGTTTTAGAACTATCAAAAGTTAGCAAGATGTTGTGTTCTAAAACTTTCAAACCAGTTTGAAGGAAATGATGTTCTATTCTGCAGACCCAAGAAAGAAACACATAAGCACAATAAACAGAAGTACTGTAATTAACTTTTAAGGTCAAGAGGATTCCCCTATAATATAAGCACTTTATTTTCCCATGCAATTACAAATACTGTATAAATCATATGGGATTTAAAAAATGTCAGACTATTGCTAGTCTTTTCTTTTCTCTGCAAACCCCAACATCTCTGGGCATCCAGGCAATTACATAAGACCTAATTAAATACCTATAATATAATAAATCACATTTCATCATCATCGTCTATATCCATTCCCTCCTCGGGAAAATCACCAATTTCTACAAATTCTGGTTTCACAAATCCTCCGTATTTATCTGGACACTGGAAGTATTGTTTACCTTTCACACTGGAATAAAGAAAACAGTATAAGTTATTAATGATAAATAATACTACTCACTTAAATATATCTTCAAATGTGTAGTTAAAGGTAAGAATCATATTTATTTTTGTTGTGTACATAATTATAACGAAGAGTGATTTATCGAAGGCTACAGTGTAGTTAGTTATCATTAGCACAATACATATAATTTACACAAGAGGTACCATCATTATAATTCACATTAATTATATTTCTCTATCTTTTTTCTGCCATATATATTGTACAAAACAAAGAAAAAATATACAGTAATATCAAAGTACCTTCCATTATTTTTACCAACTGGTTCGTCGTACTGTACACCAACCCAATATCCTGGTTTAAATTCTGTCGTTCCTAAAGAAATGCAAGAGGTACAATTTTAATTTATAACATATCTGCATGAAAGTTTAAAAAAAAAGTTTGATGCTAGGTTACATATATCTGAAAATCAAAACAGTAATAAACAGAAACAAAGTTAACTCTTTAAGAGTCTCCTAGTTTGCTGATGAGGCTTTTAATCTACATCGGCTATATCACTAGTAATTTGACCATTCATAAAAACCTGGGAAAAACGCAGGTGAGGATTCTATTTTTCCTGAATTTTTCATAGTGAGATATGGGGTGCTAATGAGCAAAAATCAAGAATATATGATTATGTCCTTGTTGGTGGAGGGTCCACTGCTTTTGTTATTTCTTCCACATGATTACCTCAGACTTTATGATTAATTTCTTCAAAATTGACATTCTGATGTAATCATTCTAAACTTATATTGCATGTTCATTATAAGTCAACTTTTAAAGATGAATTATATTTGGAATTTGTTACAGTAAGAAAATAAAGACATGCACTTGGTAAGCTCACTTAACATGATTTAGAAGTAGAAAAAGGGAGGAATTTATACACTAAAAGAAATCAAAGAAAATGCATACTTTGTAATACTGAGATTGAAACTGATTTTCATTTTGTTTTAAGATATCCCAGATTAACCTCTCTTAGAGATATTCCACCTAAATTCTATCGATCCCCTAAAATCATTAAGTCCAATATTTTGATGTCATCTAAAATGAAGATATTTTATGCATTTGGTTTTGTTTTTATATTGTGCTATCAAGAACTTAATGACATTGTTTTAATGTGTAATTATGTATATATCTACACATTCTAGATGGTATATACCATACATATATTTTAAATAGTTTGATTTCTGTCACTTTATATACATATATATACTAGTACTTGTATTTATAAAGTACACTGGCATTAAATCATGTCATGTTTGTAATGTATATGTTTTGTTGATTTGGGTTGGAAGCCAAACTCAACTAAATCTATTGTCATGACATAGATTCAGCTTTGTGATTCTGATATCAGCCATTACACAAACTTAGTACAGTTAAAATACTATACAAACATCAAAGGGTTAAAAATAATAAACTGAATTTTCAGATTAATGTGAAAATATATATATATATATCAAACATGGGAATTCAGAACAAACTTGGAAATGATTTTGTTTCAATACCTGCATATTGAACACAGCCTCTTCTTTTTGGCTGTCCTGCAACCTGGACCTCACATCTAAAATTGATGAAAGCATTATTACAAATTTCTTTCAAATGATTTCTTTTACATACGGGCATATCATTTATCTAAGTACATACAAAAATATCATTTTTCCCTAAGTTGTATGTTTTGGAAGTACAATGTTACATGATCAAACTTTATCAGATTGCATATTCTGACAATAAAATATCAATTCCATACACAGCTATTTTCCTACCTACATGTATATAAAACTATGATACTGGTATTGCAAGATTTACTGAAATATCCTGCAGCATTAAACATATAAATAGTAAAAAGAATAGCATAGTTTACCATCACAGAATTGCTGTGACTGCATTAATTTTATAACAATAAATAACAAGGATGCCATAGTCACAAAATACGCCCGTTTACGAAAGCTTTAGATGGAGATGGGGGCATTATGGTAGTGTTATCTAGCAAGCAAGTTTTTTCTTGGCAGCTGTGTTGTTAAATGAACCTTAAAAACAAATCAGTAGGGAAGATATGCACAGGATGTGTGACCTTGACCTGGCGCAGGGAGCTGAATTTTATGCACGGCACTCCAGCCTCACAATGATGAACATTTGTGCCAAATTATATTGAAATCCCCTATGCATGTAGAAAATTTTGCTCCAGACAAAGCGTTTTTCTATGAGCTCTAACTGTGACCTTCACCTTTGACCTTAGAGACTTGGTTCTGTGCAGGGCAACTACGTCTCATGGTGGTGAACAATTCTATAAAAACATTAAAAATTCCTCTATGGCATGTAGAAAAAATATGCTCCGGACAACATCTGGATATTTAATCATCTCCAGTGACCTTGACCTTGCAAAAATATTAACCTAAATTAAATGTGTCACACCTGTAAGTATGATTTACCATTTGTGCTACAATCCATCTAAATTGATGACTTGGTCCCGATAACCATTTAAATTTTTAATCTCAACTTTTGACCTCTATGTGTAACCTTGACTTTGGTCGCAGGGATCTGAATTTTGCGATGCGACACTCAGGCTCACAATGGTGAACATTTGTGCCAAGTTATATTGAAATCCCCCTATGAATGTAGAATTTTTGCTCCGGACAAGCGTTTTTCAATGAGCTCTAAGTGTGACCTTGACCTTTTTGACCTGGAGACCTGGTCATGCATGGGAGCAATACATATCATGGTGGTGAACATTTGCCATAAAGTTATTATAAAAATTCTTCCATACATGTAGGAGATATGCTCCATTGGATCAAAAATCTGGATATTCACCATCTTTTAGCTTTGACCTTGACCTTGCATATATTGACCTAAAGTACATGTGCTCACAGCCGTAGTCATAGATAATGACCATTTGTGTTACAATCCCTCAATAAATTGATGATTAAATGGTCCCTATACACTCTTCATATTTTTAATCTAAACTTGCCTCTATGTGTGACCTTGACCTTGGCTGCAGGGACCTGATTTTTGGCGCGACACTCCGCCTCACAATGGTGAACATTTGTGCCAAGTTATATTTGAAATCCCTCTATGCATGTGGAAGTTTTGCTCCGGACAAGCGTTTTCAATTGAGCTCTAAGTGTGACCTTTGACCTAGTTCATGTGCGTGACATGGCTTCTCATAATGGTGAACATTTCTATGAATTTCATTAAAATCCCTCCATGCGTGTAGGAGATATGCTCCGGACAAAATCTGGGATATTTCATCATCTTTAGTGACCTTGACGCTTGTATTTATTGACCTAAATTATATGTATCACAGCCATAGTCTTGATAATGACCATTTGTGTACAACTCCCTCAATAAATGATGACTAAATGGTCCATATACACATCTTCATATTTTTATCTGAACTTTGACCTCTATGTGTGACCTTGACCTTGGCTGCAAAGGACCTGAATCTTGCGCGCGACACTCCGCCTCACAATGGTGAACATTTGTGCCAAGTAATATTGAAATCCCTCTATACATGTGGAAGTTTTGCTCCGGATATAGAATACATTTCTTGCTCTATAAATTATCAATGCCCTTGATTGGACAATATCCTAAGACTGTTCCTGACAATAATTGAGTACTCTGTTAACAACAATACCTGTCTCCAATTTTCATGCTTTCCACCTTTGCTTTATCTTGTTCTTCCTCAACCTCTTCTCCCGAGCATACCAACCTTTGCTGTCCCTCTGGAGATATTTCTTTAAAATCTTTTCCTAACTTATTTCTTTCTTTAAATGCTCTTTACAGAATCTGTGAAATAAAAATGTTGTCTAAATCTTCATGGTTATTACTGTTCAGATACTAAAATTATAGAACTGCTTGCACTCTGAAATAGTTGTATTTTATGTCAAATTTTCACAATGGCCCTCTATACTGGGTGCTTGACTGATATATATCAATGTTTTGTGTACATACAGTTTTATTAAACAAGAACTGTCGGGCTAGGAACCAGTAGTTGGCTCGACTTATTCGAAAAAGTTTTGTCACAAGGGTGGTTTTAACTGAGTATAATAATTGCTTACCTATGAATACATAAAATTGACCAAAAAAGGTACAAAGCTTGTTTATTAAGATGTTTTATTCAAGTAAATCACTGCTTTATTATTATGAATGCATAAAAATTGTCCAAAAAAAGGCACAAACCCCTTCAGTAGTTATGGAGAGAACAGCTTAGCAAGCAAAACTTTACCATGAATTTTCTAAGTTGAAAAAGGGGAGAAAAATCAGCCTAAATGCAAGATAGAATTATGGATCTTGGGTCAGTGACCTACAATTATGACCCTAAATGCATATGTGAAGTTTTAAAGAAATATCTTTAATAGTTATTGAGATATGTAAAACTTGTATGTTTAAACATTAACCCAAGATTAACCAAGAGACTAAGTAGAAAAAGGGGAGATGAAATCAACCTAAATGCAAGATAGAGTAATGGAACTTGGTCAGTGACATACAATTATGACCCCTCCAATTATGACCCTAAGTACATGTGTAAAAGTTTGCAAGTTAAATATCTTTTATTAGAAGACCTTTAACCTTTAACCAAAATTTCTAAGTTTCAAAGGGGCAAATAATTCTGCAAATATTGCATGCAGAGTTATGCAATTTTGCAAACTGATGTACATTATTACTATAATAAACTAGAACTGCCACTGTCATGGCGTGAATACCCCCGCATACCACTTTGTCAGAATCAACAGTGGCCATTTAGAGCTCAAGGACAACGTCCCTGCAAAATCTGAGGTTACTAAGCCAGTGCTATGTATTCTACATGCTTCAAATGTGAAAATGTCAAAATCAATAAACTGCCGACAGGCATTCTTAAGCAATTGAGGGGAAAAGCTTTTTTTAGTCGACCTTTGACCCAGTGACCCTCAAAATCAATAGGGGTCACCTTAATAGTCATGAATCAACCTCCATGCCAAATATATGAAGACTGTGGGTCAAAGGAATATTAAGTTAATGGGTGGACAATCTTTTGAAGTCAAAGTCCATGTGACCTTGATCTTTGACCCAGTGACCTTAAAATAAATAGGGGTCACCTTACTAATCATAACTAACCTCCATGCCAAATATGAAGACTGTGGGTGAAAGGAATCTTAAGTTATTGAGCGGACAAGCTTTTTAGTCAAGGCCCCTGTGACCTTGACCTTTGACCCAGTGTAATAAAAATAAATAGGGGTCATCTACTTATCATGACTAACCTCCATGCCAAATATGAAAGACTGTGGGGGTCAAAGGTTTCTTAAGTTATTAGGCCGACAAACTATTTGAAAATAAAGGCCCTGTGACCTTGACCTTTGACCCAGTGACATCAAAAATCAAAAAGGGGTCATCTACTAATCATGACTAACCTCCATGCTAAATATGAAGACTGTGGGTCAAAAGAATCTTAAGTTATTGGGCGGACAAGCTTTTTATAGTCAAGGCCCCTGTGACCTTGACCTTTGACCCAGTCAACTTAAAATCAATAGGGGTTATCTACTAATCATGACTAACCTCCATGCCAAATATGAAGACAGTGGATCAAAGGTTTCTTAATTTATTGGGCGGACAAACTTTTTAAAGTCAAAGTCCCTGTGACCTTGACCTTTGACCCGGTGACCTCAAAATCAATAAGAGTCATCTACTAATCATGACTAACCTCCATGCAAAATATGAAGACTGTTGATCCAAGGAATCTTAAGTTATTGGGCGGACAAGCTTTTTGAAGTCAAGGCCCCTGTGACCTTGACCTTTGACTGGGTGACCTCAAAATCAATAGGGGTCATCTATTCATCATGACTAACCTACATGCCAAATATGAAGACTGTGGGTCAAAGGAATCTTAAGTTATTGGGCGGACAAGCTTTTTGCAGTCAAGGCGCCTGTGACCTTGACCTTTGACCTGGTGACCTCAAAATCAATAGAGGTCATCTACTCGTCATGACTAACCTCCATGCCAAATATGAAGACTGTGGGTCAAAGGAATCTTAAGTTATTGGGCGGACAAGCTTTTTGAAGTCAAGGCCCCTGTGACCTTGACCTTTGACCTGGTGACCTCAAAATCAATACGGGTCATCTACTTGTCATGACTAACCTCCATGCAAAATATGAAGACTGTGGGTCAAAGGAATCTAAGTTATTGGGCGGACAAGCTTTTTTGAAGACAAGGCCCCTGTGACCTTGACCTTTGACCTCAAAATCAATAGGGGTCATCTACTCGTCATGACTAACCTCCATGCCAAATATGAAGACTGTGGGTCAAAGGAATCTTAAGTTATTGGGCAGACAAGAAAAAACCGACGGATGCCCGGCGGCCGGAAAGCCGGACGGACAAGCTGATTCCAGTATACCCCCTTACAACTTTGTTGTGCGGGGGTATAAAAAGTATTGTAAAGTTCAATTGAATATCTCAAGCAATAATTGAGATATTTGACTTTGCAAAAAACTTTAACCAACGCAGACGCCGACACGGACGCCAGGGCGACTGCAATAGCTCTCATATTCTTCGAATAGTCGAGCTAAAAATGTCAATATGAGTTAAATATCATAAATAAATTGTACATGTATATACACACTCTATCACTGACTTAAATAAATGCAAGAATATATCAAAAACAAAACTATGTCTCTACATGAACTAATGCAAAACTTTTCATTCATTTATTTTCCTCACTTTTTAACACCGATGAAGAAGGGTCATTTAGGGTAAACTTGTTCTATCTTTACACTAATCATAATGTTTGGATCATGGAATATCACTTCTAATTAAGAATCTAAAATGGGAAAGATCTTTGTAACAAGTATCACGTATTCTCTCTAATGGTGTAATTATGAAAGGTGGTTTCAAAGATGAAGTTATGTAGATTTGTGGACAAACCAGAAGAAAATAAACTGTTCTACTGATTGGCCATTATTGGATGATACTATCTGTTGGTCATATCCTAATGTTGTTACTGATTAAATTTAAAGAATTCGGAAAAAAAAATATGAACAATGTTGTTGTTTTTTTCATATGTAATATACATGTACTATTATCTAATGTAATATAGTGTTACAGTATATTTAGGTGTTTTCAACAGACCTGCTCTTTTTTCATATTCATCAGCACTTATTTCAAATTTCTCAACTTTTGACACATCTTCAAACTCTCCCACTTTTGCAGATGATCTTTTACCTGCAAAACATAAACACATAAAAGGAGATGGCGAGGACAGTGATCATGTGATGACATTGTCACCATGAGGATAGGCCACTTAAGCCAGTTTGTGCCCAATGAGGGATTGGACCAGGGTTTGTACCCCATATGTTGCGGCTAACTTTGTAGCATCATAGTTATTTGTTGTAGGTACGGCTGCGAGCAAGAGACAGAGCATTTACAGTCCTAAATTGGTTTATTATTATCAAGTGCATACAGCCAAAAATCGATTCATATTATTGAGGTTTTGATCAATTCCTGTAAAAGTTCACTGGAAAATTGTGCATAAAAGAGAGTAGTCTAGGACAAAGAACTTTTAAAAACAAAAAAAAATTCAAAGGCCAAGTCAAGAGACACCACAAATTCATAAACAAATGGGAAAGTTAAATATATGCACAACTAGACTTGGTATTAATCATTCCTGTAAAATTTAAATGAAATTGCACCAGTAGTCCGAACAAGTTTTGTGACAGACAGATGAATGGATTGACAGGGAGACAGACAGACAAAGGAGTGATTCTTGAAAGGTCAAAACCCCTTTTTATTCAAAAGCCATAACTTAGCCAAAAATCATTCAACCAGAAAACCTGTGTAATATGAGCAGGAACTTGAGCTACCAATCAATCTTGTAAAGTTTCATTCAAATTGCATCACTTATATAAATGAAGAAGTCTGGAGAAACTTTAAAAATAAAAATAAAAAATCAGTAAAGGGCCACAACTTTGACAAAGTTCATGGAACTGGAAAATGCAGATGATATGTACACAGAGAATTGGTGCTAATCAGATCATTCCTGTAAACTGTGAATGAAATTGCAACAGTAATTTTTGAGTAGTACCGACAAGATTTGATATGGACGCAGGTGCAAATGAAATGGGATATGGGGCCATTCCTTTTGTTATGGAATGAAATCTATTGTTCTTTTTCGTTCTGTTTACAATTAGCTGGTCCTCTATCCCTATTTGGTAGTTAAGACAAACAATTGACGGATAGGTGATCCCTATATATATAAGGTACTCTGTAGGCAAGGCAAACACAAAAAGGCACCAATATAAATGATGTCTACACACAGTTTTTTTAGCATTTCTTTGAATGATTCCTGTGTTTGCAAGTTTTTGAATTTCTTTAATTCTGATATGGATACTTTTTTCTATTGGTTTGTCGCCCCAGCCACAGTAGTGTCATAAAATGGTGGAAACTTTCCAGCTTTACTGGTGGAGGAAGACCTCAGGTGCTCTTCTGTGCATTATGTCAGACACAAATGGACATCTGAGTAGAACCACAGCCGTTCTGTAGGCTAGCTGGATATTTTCCTCACATGAATGAATTCAAAGTCCCTGTCAGGATTTGAACTAACAGTGGTGAGGGGAAAGTGGCTTGAAGTCAGCGACCTCAACCACTCAGCCACAAATACACTTAAAAAATACAACAATTTTGAAAAAATGTAAATACATGTAGCAACAACTGCAAAATCATAAATTTAAAATTCATTGGTAATTTTGTGTTACCAAATCTTAACTTTTTTTGACTGCAAATGAAGTCAAAAATAAAATAAAAAAATAAAAAGTATATTTACATGAATTCTCATGCCATCATAATTGGGTATGAGCCGAGTAGAGCCTCATCATTATCTAAAGGACACAACTAGTTTATCTTCCTTGTTAAAACAGCTCTAGTTTCATTGTACTCACACCGGCACCTGTTAGCAAAACTAACTTGTCCTGTTAAAAGATAAAATATTTTGTCTAAAAGTTTAAAAACACCACATTACAAAAAAAAAAGAAAAAAATGTGCCCCCCCCCCTTCTGATTGGGGGAAGAGGGTTTGAAGGGGACCAGCAGTCCCCCTCATCACCAAGAAAATTTTGGACTGTGGAGGGGCTAAAAATGGCCTCAGGTCAATCTTAAAGGTAACATGTAACCAACGCTGAAAATCCTTAGACTCTATCTTTATTCATTGAGAAGTTGCAGCTTTGATGGAAAAAAAAAAAACGCAATAGTGATTTTTGGCAATTTAAGACGTCCCCCGTTGCCATGGAAACAGGAAATTTAAAATTGAGCATGCTGTTACAACGGCTATGGTCAAGGCAAGATTTTATGCCAAGTTTAATCAGTATTTAAGCATTTTTTATAGTTTTATAGCAGTTTGAACCTGTAACAGGAGGCTTTTCAATGAAAAAAACACCCATTTTTTGCGCAATATTGCTCATGTGGTAAAAGGTTAAACTGTTCTTGAGATTAAATAACAAAGTTGAATGTTAAACATTTAAAGATGCATGAATTTATAGGGAATAATGATAAAATCTATTTTTATATTCTTAGATCCTGGTCCTGGCTGAAAATTGAGAGTAATTGCTGCTGTAGTCTGTATACCATACATTTTACCAGGTTTGTTAAAAAAATTGAAATTCCTAATATCTAAAATATATATATTTCATTACAATGTTTAATAAAATAATCAACTACTGGATATTTTTTTTGTCTTAGTATATATATTATTTTCAGAATACTTCGTAACATTATTAATATATAATTTAACTTTGTTTTTTTTCAGGATGCTGCATAAAATGGTCTTAGCCCTAGAGCCTAGAAACTGAATATTTTCTTGGAAAAAATGCTGCAAGTGACTGATGGCGAGCAGTTTTTCTTTAATACCAATCACAGGTGAGGCTTTTAAATAACTTCTTTTTTTGAAGTTGAATTGTTTTTATGTACATAAATTTTCTGTCAAATATGAAACTAATATTATCTCAATTCATATGCTGTTTTATAATGTAAATCTTAGAGATAAACAAATCACTAAGTTCATTAATTATATATAGAATTTGAGATTGACCAAGTCGCTATTAACTACTTACTTCTTATCTTATTTGCAGAAGCAGTAAGAGAGAGCAAAAGAAGTATCCAAACACTATCATTATAATACATACCCAGAAAGATCTTAAGGAGTATAGATAGGACACTCAACAGCTATTTTGAGCAAAGTTGTTTGTAACTAAAAAGGACCTAATTGTTTTTTTGATTTAAACCTGCATAGCCCATTCTTGACTCCATTTTCTTGAAATAAATTATCTGGAGTATTTACAATTGTTAGTGTGGTCTGATTAAGGAACAATGGGTATTTCACATTGTTTTGCCACCCGTTGAACTGCATGTTTTGGTGATCAACGTTTTGAAATTTAACATTGGGGGTTTTAGAACTTTCAATGGTATTTTTAAAATAAATTCCAACATTGAAATTCCCCCAAGGACTATATTTCAATTGTTGTTTACAATGCTTGAAGTGCCTGCTGGGTAGCTTCTTTTGAATAGAACACCCTTTGTTTCTTTAACCAATTGCCCAGTGTATAGCACTTAGAGTAATACATGAGAGGATTACTTGGATTTCTTACCAGTACACCTCTAGGTAGGTGGGAAACAATGAAAGTGTCTTTAAAAATCCCAGTGTTACCCAGGATCGAATCCGGGACCTCCGGAGTGATAGTGGTCCAACAAACTGAGCTATCATGCCACTCAAGAAGAGCCGCCTGTTGGATCGGCTTACAGACACTTAACCCCCCAGACACTTCACCCTAGGCCCTTTTTTGCAGACACTTCACCCCTTAGACAGTTCACCCCTCATTTTAAGAAATTTGATTGAGACACTTCACCCCTCATTTTTTTATTTTGTGTTTAACAATTATTTATGTAGATTATGTAAAATACACTCAATAGTGATTGAGTATGTTTATTGTTTTAACATATTTTATTATTATTTTATCATGTAACTGACAAAAGACAACGGATATATTGTTGTTTTTGCCCTACAAAAAAGGCTCATATCACAAAGTTAATAGTATAAAGTTTTTTTTTTAATTTTTATATATTTCATACTGGCAACCGATTCATTCATTCATATTCATTTATTATTATATTCATTTTATTTATTTATTATAAATAAATTTAATTTTCATACAATTATACCATTTTAATTTAATTATCTAATCAATATGAGATAACTGTTGAATAAACAACCAATCCAACATCTTGAATAAACAAGGTGACATGCAATAAAAACTTAATAATACTAAAAATAATTAATATAAACATATAACAGCATTTTGTTGTTATCGAACTTGTTTTATTTAATTTATAGAAAAAAAATTGGATGAGGGGTGAAGTGTCTTACTGATTTTGGGGGGTGAAGTGTCTTAAGGGGTAAAGTGTCTTCAAAATTTGAGGGGTGAAGTGTCTAGGGGGTGAGGTGTCTTGCTACCGTTGGATCAAGCTAGATTATGGTCTGACCTTATGCTTCACTCCCTTACACTTTAGAAACTGGAACTCAGACTTATAGATGCTAGGTTATCCCTTTTCTAAAAGATTCACCATGGTCTGGTTGCTATTTCCATTGAAGAATATGTGACACCCCTCTCCGGAACATCTAGCTTAAGGTCTTCAGCGTACCCGTTTATATATATGACATGACGTGAACGCTGAAGATAACCCCGTAGGGAAAGTCCACCAATAATCGTGCCAGGAATCTGACACGCTCGTATTTATTTATCGAACATGCCACGAAGTAAAGTGAAGCATACCTTGATAAAACGATATATAATCTGTTGATAAGCCAAGGATGGACAGATAAAAATCTTATAAGGAACATAAACTACCTAATAGTTTCCGACAGGTAAAAATTTCGGCACTTGGCCGCCATATTGTCAAAATGTTTGACCACGTGATTACGAGATTGACCTTTATCACGGATTTATATTACAGGGATCGGACACTCCCAGTTAACCCTATATAAATGCTTTAATATCTTGTCGTGCGCCCGATAAAGGTACATCGATCGATAATTTACCGGCGCTAAGCGTAAATGTCCGTTCGCAACGGATACCTACTTTACAAAATACCATATAACTTTTCCATTTATTATCCGATTTTGGAAATTTAAAGTTTATTTTGAAGAAAAATACTTGTTTAATTCAAATATCTAATTTATTTTTTAAAGGTACAGTTTATCTGTCCGCAACGACGGTTAAAAAATTAACTTGACGAAATCCGCGGTAAATTTACATTTTTTATATAAAAAGCAGGTATTTGAAATTTATTATTACGGTACCATAATACTTTCAGTTTCAAAATAAAAAAGAAGCCGATGTTAGTTATTCACAGATAATCAAAGATGCAATATTTAAGATTTATTGGGTTATGTAGTCAAATTCATTAACGCACAATTGTTTTACGGGTAATGTATTGCGGCCTTTACACGTGAAGAAAATTTATTCATTTTTTAGTACAAAATATTGCCGAGATTGTCAATATTGCCATATTCATAGAATATTTAAATTTCATTCATCATTCATATCATTATTATTTTTTGTAAATCTGTTTTCAAATGTCGGTGCAGTGAAGTAGACAATCATCGTAACAGTAAAGTTCTCTCGTGTGGCTGTCTCGATTCCGGCCTTTTTAATGTCACTCGTATATTTTAATCCGTATATTTTAATTATTCTTTTTATTTGAATGCCTGAAGAAAGATATTTATGATACTTTTTAATGTAACGCTAGAAAAACAATAAAAGTCTTTACAGATTGAGTCATTTTTTTGCGAACTAAAAGTAACTGTTGATTATTTTTTACACATTGCTTAAATTTCTTTCAAGTTTAATTACTTTTGAAGGGGGTAAGTGATAATTAAAAAACTTTATTTCCAAACTTTCATTACCAGGTAACATGTGATAATTGCAACACTCAATCTTCAAAAACAAATAGAATTTGAATGTATATTTTGTATATGCGCGGTCTTTAACTACAGTCCATGGCATATATGTGGTAAGAAAATGATTCTGAAGAGGATATATATAAATACAATGTAAATCTATTTTCTTTATTAACATTTATAAATGAAATTGAAAATATACAACTAAATTTGTATAGTCCTTTCTCTGAAAAATAGTAAAAATAAACATGTGATAAATAAATCATTTGACGTGAATTGTTAAGGATAACCATGAAAAAATTATGTTTCAAAATAAAAAATAATATTATAAAACAGCTGTTCTCTATGCCAATAAAAGTTTCTTCCTTGCCAGTCTAATGAATTCATCTATAGGAATGCTTGTCTAGAATGGCCTGAAAATATATTTAATACACTTATTAGTAGAATATTTACTATATTTTTACTAATATACAGGTAATCAAATAAAAAATGTACAAATCATTTGGAAATAATTCACAGAAATAAAGACACATTTCAAACATGAATTTCTTTAAAAGTTTTTTAGCAATCAAGAAACATTTTTTTGCAATGCCATCATTAAACCATGTAAAAAATAATTATCTTATTCTGAATCGCGGTAATAATTCGTGCTTGAAGTAAAAGGGCGACGAAGTGTAGAGAGTATGCCTAAACAATAGGCGAATATTTTTTAAATTAGGTACTTTTTAACTAAGCGTTGCAGCGTTCTATCAGCATATTTTCATATATTAATACTTTAGCGACACACAATAATACTGCATCAATACATTCATATGTGTATTATTTTTCACAAAGCTGCAATAACACCACACACTCCGGTGAAAATCTGTCATATTTCGTACTCCGCGCGTTCCGCCATCTCATTCTGTCCACCTTTATCCGATTCCGCGCATGCGCGCGACGGGACTTTAAGCTAAACAAAAGTGTCCGATCCTTGTAATATAAATCCGTGCCTTTATGAACCCATGTGCCTCCAATATTTTTATAGATTACTTTTTTTAAGATGTTGAAAAAGGTTATTTACTGACTTTTATAGTCAATAAAATCATAATTAAATACTAAAAAATAGGGATGTGCGGTATTACCGGTATACCGGTATACCGCGGTTTCGTTCAGACGCGGTACGTACCGGTACGACCCCTAGGAATACCGGTGTTTTAATATATATAATTTACATAATATTTTTGTAAGATTCGGACGTTATTTACCCTGTAATCTGTGTTTCAACTTTCAACCTAAATTAAAGTGGAATTCCAAGTCTATTTTTAGAGCAGCAGTAAATGCACAGTATAATACTCTAACGAATAATTAGTCGCGGAAAGGTCGGATCGTTTCCCGGTTGTTTTTCATATTTATTATGTAGTGTAAATACATTTCATCCGCCGACATTTTTATAATTTCTATATATCATTCTTCATTTAAATGCATTAAAAGGGGACACCCATGTTAGTGCTCAGTCTAACGCTAGTAAACATGTTGACGTATTGACGAGTGGCGACAATAACAAAACGTAAAGCATTTAGACATAGCCCAACTTGTAAACAGCTCATACCGTCATGGACGAATTCACCACGGTCAAAAATCCAAAGGGGAAATCGGATATTTGGAGGCATTTTGGGCTCCAAAAGTCTAAAATAACACTGAAATTAATTGATAATACAGCCGTATGTATGAAGTGTGATATGGTCATAAAATGTTCAGGAGGTGGGACGTCCAATTTATCAGCTCACATTCGCCGACATCATCCGTCATTATTGTCGTCTGCTAAATCATTAAAATCAAGTTCAAAAACTACCACCGCTGATGTTCATGTGGACCAGAAACAAAGTGAGACTGTTTCTTTACCTACAATACCAAAGCTATTTGCGTCAAAGTATGCCAGTAGTTCAGATCGATCTAAAACTAATAACAAATAAAATTGCAAGATTTTTGGTGAAAGATCTCCGTCCATACAGTATGGTAGAAAAGTCCCGAGTTTAAAGACTTGATCAGTTGCCTTGTCCCAAGATATACTGTCCCAGGCAGGAAGGTGTTTTCAGAAAGAATCATACCCGAGATGTATGAATCTGCCAAGGAAAATGTGAAACTTAATCTGAAGAATGCAGAACAGGTAATTAATGTGATAGACTGTGACAGATTATAATTTTATAGTCATTTTTTAATATAACAATAATTAATGAAATATTGTAACATAATAGACTTAAAAAGACATAACTTATAAGTTGACATCAGTTTTCCTTAAAATAATGATTTTTGAAAAAAAAGGGTATCATTTATATAAAACTGCAAAAAGAATTCATATTATATCAAAATATGCATATGATTTTTCTGTAATACGGTCTCAAATTTAGGGTTGATGACTCGATGGCCATCACAGAATGTCAAGTTGCATTTAATTATAAAATTAACGTCTTTTACATGTTCTTGCAAATTTACTAAATTTAGTAAAGGATAATTTTGAACCCATATAGTCTAACAATTTTTTTTCAGTAAATTTAGTCAGTTGTATGTAAGTTATGCCTAAATGTATGTAACTAAATGTATATGCATTTCAGGTTTCACTGACGACTGATGGATGGACGTCCTGTGCTACTGAATCATATATGACAGTTACATCAAGCCATATCACTGATAGTTGGGAGTTGAAGAACTTTGTGTTGCAGACCAGGGCACTCCCAGAGAGTCATACAGCAGAGCATGTTACAGCAGTATTAAATGCAGCAGTTGAGGAATGGGCTCTACCAACAGGGCATGGTAAGCCGACTCTAGTAACCGATAATGCAAGTAACATGGTGAAAGCTGGAGAGTTGTTTGGTTCACTTCACCTTGGATGTTATGCTCACACATTGAACATAGCTGTGCAGAAATGCTTATCAGTAAAGAGAGCTAGTCACCTGCTTGCCAAGATCCGTCGAATAGTGGCTTTTTTTCACAGAAGCAACATAGCAAATAATATCCTTCAAGTAAAGGCTGAGGCTCTAGGTCTTCCGCAGCATAAATTGATCATTGATGTTAGCACAAGGTGGAACAGTGCATATGATATGGTGTCTAGATTTCTCGAGATGCAGGTTGCTGTTTTTGCGACCCTTAGGTCAAAAGATGTTGGCAAAGTGAGTGATGTCTCCATTTCTGATGAAGAACTGCTTCTAGCAGAGGAGATGATCAAGTTTCTAAAGCCCTTAAAGGATATCACAGTGATGCTCTGCTCAGAAAACAACCCAACAGTCTCTGTAATAATGCCCTTACAACATCAGATTGTAAACTCCATCTTGACAGGCACAGATACTGAATGCCCTGCAGTGACAGAGATGAAGTCCTTGGTTAAGAAAAGTCTTGAACCTCGATACAAAGGAAGTGAGCAAGTTCTCATATGTGCTCAGCACTTGACCCAAGATTCAAAATGCTTCCTTTTTGTCAGATGAAGACAAGGCTGGGGTTTTCAATAGACTTACATCAGAAACAGTTACAGTAAATGAAGTGAGTAAGGTTAAAATTGAGCCAGATGAGAACCTCCTAACTGAAATTGATGAGCCAGAATTACCAAGTTTGCCTGAAAATACAGAGAGAGATAGTAAACCAACTGAACAAGAATCCACCCAAGGCCCACCTTCAAAGAAGATCAAAACTGAAACAAAATCAATATCAACAAGCATGAAAAGTGCAAAATCATCAGTATTTGGAGAAATCTTTGGTGATGTCTATATTTGTACAGTTGAGCCACCCAAGACACCTCTTCTTCTTGCTCAGGCTGAAGTACAGCAGTACAAAGAATGTCCACCAGTTCCATTGGATGTGAACCCTTTGCAGTGGTGGAAAGATAATGAGCACAAGTTCCCTCTTCTTGCTCGGGTTGTTAAGAAGTACCTGTGCATTCCAGCCACTAGTGTTCCATCTGAACGAGTCTTCTCTACTGCTGGAGATATTCTTTGTGCCCAGAGGTCACGTCTTAAATCAAAACACGTTGACAAGTTGATTTTCCTAAAGAAGAACTTGCTATAAATGTCCCGCATAACCATAGCCGGCCTTCAAATTATTCTAGACAATGGTCATGCAAACCAATGAAACCATGTGCTATTAAAAACTTAAGACAATAGAGGAGTCTTCATGGGAATTGCCATTTTTCTGTTTTAGATTTTGTTGAAAATATTATCAAGACAATCAGGTTATTTTCTTCTTTCTTTTATTTATTATTTTCCAGTCAGGTAGACAGATGTTAGTTGAAAGAAATAAAGATATTAATCTGTTTTTCTAAAATGTATTGTGTTTTATCAAAATGTTTAAACATTCTTATGGCAGTTGGTCTTAGTTTGCATAAGTTAAACATTAAAAAGTGTCTTCATAATACCGTGGTACATACCGCGGTACACAGGTGAAATACCGCGATATACCGCGGTACAAAAAAATTGGTGGTACCCATCCCTACTAAAAAAATTATGAAAATAAATAAAAACATTATCTTGAATAAAAATATCGAAATCATGTCAACAAAATGTTCTAAATATAGTCACAACTCTATTCAAATCTGTTCCTGCGAATGACGTCATACGAGGTCTCGCGTGGCACTTGAATGTCATGGCCGACTGTAGTCGGCGAAAATTGATGTTTTACAGTTAAATAGGCAATTGTAATGAAGGTATTGATATTTTATTACTTGAATTGGTATAGAACGATATTTAAATAATTGTTTTACCGTAAAATGCACAAGAATTTATCTGTTCAAGTGTATTTGCAAGTGAAATACTAGAATAAATCAACTTATGTTATTCTGGTTAGGTTTCGTAACGGGTCTAATCCAAAACTTTAATGCCGCATCTGATGAAAAACAAAAATGTTAAAAAGCGGCTTATAAAGTTTTGGAAGCCAGAACTACGGAACATCAACAGGCTGGTGAAATTGCCAGATCGGGCTTAAAATGAAAAAATGTAATTTCTCAAAAACAGTCAAAGATATTGCTTTTAAACTTGTGATATATCTTAGGCATTACTGGCATGCGAGCAGTTCCCGTACAGAAGTAGTACCCGTATTTTTCATTTAAACGCTTGATTTTTACTTGCATTCTTCAAAAATTCATTTCAAATCAAGCAGAT
Organism: Ruditapes philippinarum; assembly: GCF_026571515.1. Lineage (NCBI taxonomy): Eukaryota > Metazoa > Mollusca > Bivalvia > Venerida > Veneridae > Ruditapes > Ruditapes philippinarum. Next base: position 145,194 of record NW_026862742.1, on the reverse strand, counting down.
ACATAAACGAGACAAAATCTAAGTGTCAGTTCGGCAGTACGTATATAAAGTCTCATTTTAAATCACTTTCACCTGTGCGTCGTCAAAACGTGACCTTGTTTTCTCTGGGGGATTCCGTCCTTGCGCGCATGCGCAATTATACTTACACGTGAGGCTTGTTAAAGGGTTTTCCACTAATACCACCTGTTTACAAATAAGTAGGAAATGTGATGTAAACTTGTTTAATTATCAGAATGTTGACCAATATTACTATATATAATAATTTTATGGCTTTGATGCGTAAAATATCATGCATACAAGCATGCTATTGCATGTGAATGCGTTGGGGTAACGGTACCGGGTAATTGATACCCGCGTTTAGTCTACGCTCTATTTCCTGAATTACATCTATTTATCTCTTAGATAATGGTCTGTTCAACAATTGTAAATGAAAAATAGGTCCAATATAATAAAATTGTATAATTATAATGGGTTAGATTTTATGTACGGGAACTGCTTCTCTTCATACAAAATAATGGATAATTTCGGCACCCCATATGAGGCCTCATAAGTAAGGGTTATTCTATGTTTAGAACATGATGGAATTTCCATGATTTGTGTGACGAGCTGAATATTGATGTGTAACATTAAAATTTTGGTGAGTGAGCGTAATAAAAAATAATGTTTAAGTAACTATGATTTTTGTACGGGAACTGCTCGCATGCCAGTATAATTAGATAGACTTAAACAAACGTTACATTTTTTATTATGAGTAATAGGGATTTCACATCACTTTTTTTCATTTTTATATGGTCCAATTTTTTTAAGTCCATAAACACATCTTTTGCATTTGCCTTTTTCCTCAAATCTGGATAATTTTGCATCCTGGGTATCTCTTCTAATGCGCCAGCACCTTAAATTTCTGTATTGTATGCTGTATTTTTAATTGCATAACAATTGTTGACCACACTCACCCACAGGGGTTACATGTTTTTGCTAAAAAAATTTCACACAGATTAGAACTGCCATAATTTACATGATGGCGCATTCAAATGAATATATCTGATCATATAAAACTCAAAATTCAATTGGAATTCATTTTAAAAAGTCATGCTCTTGGACTTTGAAAATTTTAGCTGCTTAAAATCCAACAAAGGCAAAATATTCTTGTGTAATAACTAAAATTCATTCAATTTTAGTTCTTATACATCACAAATTAGGTAGGGAATAATATGCTTTAAAAAGGTAAAAATGGGTCTCACTAAAAAGCGTCCCGAAGGATTTTAGCGTCCCGAAGCGTCCTGAAGCGTCCCGAAGCATTATTGTTAATTTAAACAGCCGGAAGGGTTATATTTATTGTAAATGAGCTATATTATTATGTACTGAGGTATTTATGGTACAAAAAAATAATCTTACTTATCATTTTTTTCTATTTATATAAAAAAAACTAATATACCTTCGACTCCAGTTCACTTGCTCAAAAACCACCGTTTACCGACAAAGCGTCCGGAAGGTTTAATGTTTATCTAAACCAAAATTATTTTGAAATACTTCGTAATTTTAGGTAATGAAATAGTAATATAAGTAACAATAGCGAGAAAAAATGTTTTCCATACATAAAATTATCTTTATAGCGCCCGAAATCGTACATCTATCCCGCATAGTTCAAGTCGCTTATACTGACTAACATAGCGTCCCGAAACGTATTCATGGTTTTTATTTTTATCTAAGCAAAGATAAATCGTAATTAAGTTCTTTTATGATATGTGTAAGTGACATTAAAAAGGAAATAAACATTTCATCCACAAAATATTATTTTACAGCGCGAAAACTGACGTTTCCCATGTTGCGCTAACAAAGCGTCCCGAAGAATTTAGCGTCCCGAAATGTCATGAAGCGTCCCGAAGCATTATTGTTAATTTAAACAGTCAGAAGGGTTATATTTATTGTAAATAATGTATATTATTATGTATTGAGGTATTTGTGGTAGGAAAAATAATCTTACTTATCATTTTTTCTATTTATATAAATAAAACCTAACATACCTTCGACTCCAGTTCACTTGCTCAAAAACCACCGTATACCGACAAAGCGTCCGGAAGGTTTAATGTTTATCTAAACCAAAATTATTTTGAAATACTTCGTAATTTTAGTTAATGAAATAGTAATATAAGTAACAATAGCGAGAAAAAATGTTTTCCATACATAAAATTATCTTTATAGCACCCGAAATCGTACATCTATCCACGCATAGTTCAAGTCGCTTACTGACTAACATAGCGTCCCGAAACGTATTCGTGGTTTTATTTTTATCTAAGCAAAGATAAATCGTAATTAAGTTCTTTTATGATATGTGTAAGTGACATTAAAAAGGAAATAAACATTTCATCCACAAAATATTATTTTACAGCGCGAAAACTGACGTTTCCCATGTTGCGCTAACAAAGCGTCCCGAAGAATTTAGCGTCCCGAAATGTCATGAAGCGTCCCGAAGCATTATTGTTAATTTAAACAGTCAGAAGGGTTATATTTATTGTAAATAATGTATATTATTATGTATGGAGGTATTTGTGGTATAAAAAAATAATCTTACTTATCATTTTTTCTTTTTATATAAAAAAAACCTAACATACCTTCGACTCCAGTTCACTTGCTCAAAAACCACCGTATACCGACAAAGCGTCCGGAAGGTTTAATGTTTATCGAAACCAAAATTATTTTGAAATACTTCGTAATTTTAGTTAATGAAATAGTAATATAAGTAACAATAGCGAGAAAAATGTTTTCCATACATAAAATTATCTTTATAGCGCCCGAAATCGTACATCTATCCACGCATAGTTCAAGTCGCTTACTGACTAACATAGCGTCCCGAAACGTATTCATGGTTTTTATTTTTATCTAAGCAAAGATAAATCGTAATTAAGTTCTTTTATGATATGTGTAAGTGACATTAAAAAGGAAATAAACATTTCATCCACAAAATATTATTTTACAGCGCGAAAACTGACGTTTCCCATGTTGCGCTAACAAAGCGTCCCGAAGATTTTTTTTTGAATTGCGCAATAGTGCCTTTTTTCCACATTCAGTTTTTTATCCTCGTGTATTTTAATGATTTTTTATTTAACGATTAGCGTCTGCTTCTTAGCTTTAACGATATAAGCATGCATATAGTATATATAGCAGTAATTACGTAAGTCTCTTTATTCGTTGAATTGTTACTAAAGTCTTTTATAACTTAACATATGAGTGGCAATGTACTTTTTAAATCATGTTATATGTGTTCTATGTATATTGTTGGGAAAGTCCATTAAAAGGGAAAATTCTGCATATTATCCGAAAACGAAAGTGTCAACAACTAGATAAGAGCCGCGCCATGACAAAACCAACATAATGGGTTTGCGACCAGCATGGATCCAGACCAGCCTGCGCATCCACACACATGCTGTGCGCTATCAGATTCTCTACTTGTTATAGGGTTTGTAAGCGATGCCCAAGCTGGTCTGGATCCATGCTGGTCGCAAACGCATTACGTTGGTTTTGTCGTGACGCGACTCATATAGTTTGATTCTAACATCGTGATAGCTCAGGTGGTAAATCAACGTCACTGTTACTTTAAATGATTTGAACTAATAGGTTCGAAACCTACGCACGGCTTGTTATTATGATGTTGTTGTTAATGTGTTTCTCCCTTTTTATTTACTGTGTCTTTTGTTTGAATACATTTTCAAATCTATGAATGACATTCCAGTAATACATTTCACATCATTCTAGGAATGACATTCTTTATAGTTGTAGATAACTGTTATGCACGACTTTCACGTGCAAATTTAAATGTCGAACTATACATACATACGCATGCATGCATCACATCATTCTAGGAATGACATTCTTTATAGTTGTAGATGTTGTTGTCATGCAATGCTTGCATATATATGTTTATGTTGATTATATGCTATAAACATTGTATAATGTTTCAGTCAATAAAATTTGAAATTGGAAAAAAAAAATATTATATTCTAATGTATATAATTGAACGAATTAACAAGAGACTATCTAAGGAGTAGGTATGCTATTTTTCACACTTACAGCTGTATACAAATCGTGATTGATATATAATTACTTCAGGCACTATTTATGCAGGTAGGTGTTACATTGTGTTAACAGTTTACTTCATTCAAACATTAAAATATGACATTTTCAGCTCAGTTTAGATGTTTATAAACTACTAGTTATTGCGTACTGATTACAATCTGACTTACAATGGCTAAAGTCGTACTATTTGGTGACAGTTATATCAAACGTCTTCACTATCACTGTGCCGAAGATCCACTGTTAATACCAGGGCACGTGCATTGGTGTTTTAAAGGCGGTCTAAGAACCGACCATATGGACCATGCCCTATATTCTCGTCTGCTGCGCCAAAACGCAGATGTTGTAGTTCTGAATGTAGGCGGTAATGACATAACAGCTACATCATTCGCGAACGAAATTGTCAGTAGAATCCAAATTCTTGTGGATAATTTAAAGGCCTCTGGGGTTAAAAAAGTTTATATTTGTGAAATTTTGACCACAGGCGAATTTTCTAAAGCACCGGGTTTGACAAAAGAGCGCCAGATTACAACGCGTGCTGTGTAAAACAGATACGTGAATGGCTGAAAACTGTCCTTTTAAGGACAACAAAAGGCCCTTTTAAGGGCCACACACATGTCTCGAAAGAAATTACCTCAGTTGTCAATATAAATCAATCGGAATATAACCTTACCAATGAATTTCCGTTTTTCTATCAGTGCATCATACATTAAGTAATGAATATATACAGAAACAGAAGAAATGTATATTTCCTTGTATTAATTCAAAATATCGGTAATTACCGGTTTATTATACTTATTGTAATACTTACCAATACTTACATACTATTTCAGGTATTCACAATTTCATGATTTTGCCCGTGTAATATACACTTTTTTTTACATATTTACTGTGATATAGAGTCTGAAAATAAAAAAAAAGTTTTAAAAATTATCATACGATTTTGAAATTTTACATTTTTTAGTGTTAAGATATCACAGAAAACAACAAATATGTACTGTTATTATACACAAAAATGTCTAAGAACTATTATATAACTTAATTATTCACAGTTTACGAACGAATGTCCGGATATACAATGCAATAAACTAGGAAAGGCTGTTATCTGGACTCTTCAGTAATGCGTACACAACGGGGGGTGGATGGGGTGCGGTATCCATAGCGATTGCGGTTAATTTCCTCTATCGATAGATTACAATCTTTCACTCCGTTTACGGCTTAAAAAATTAGAAATACAATAATTAAAATTTAGACAATTTAAACAAATCATAATGATAATAGTCTTGTTGGATGTCATGTATATTATTTATTAACTTGACAAAATGATATTAGGATTGCAATGAAATGAACAAACTAATCAACATAAGGAACGAGACAATGAATCACAAATCAATAATTATAGATTATAAGAACAGTGCTCGTGCACCTAAATGTATAATTACCTACAGTACATACAAACCGAAAAAAATGACACTGCCAGTCCGTGCATTCCATGAAATATTTATAAATACAAACATTAAAATTTTGCTTTTACATACATGTACATAAGTGTTATAGAAATATATAACCTTCTTATGGATAATACATAACGTCATGATCGGTACAATTTAGAATAAACAATGATTTCAATAAGTTACCATTTATTTCAAATACTATCAGGGGTTTTTTCCGGACGTTTTGTTAGCGCGACATGGCTAACGTGAACCGATTAATATTATCCATAAAAACAAATGTTACTTGATAATGATTGTATTCGGCTATATACAATTTATTACAATATCAACTTTTTTTGGATTACAATAACGTCTTCCGGACGCTTCCTAATTCTAGGAATATGAGAGTGTGTCATCAACTGCGCACGTCCATGTCTACTTTAATCTTCTGGATATCAAATAATATTTGATAGAGAAGAACTGTCTTCCTGAATAATATCATCTAGAAAAAAAAACAACAATATTTAAATGGATAGTGATTTCTTTTAATTATATCGATGTTTAAAGTGAAACTGCTTCGGGACGCTAAATTTGTTCGGGACGCTTTGTTAGCGCAACATGGGAAACGTCAGTTTTTGTGCTGTATAATGATATTTTGTGGATGAAAAGTTTATTTCCTTCTTTATGTCACTTACATATAACATAAAAGAAAAAAACACGATTTATCTTTGCTTAGATAAAAAAAATACCATGAAGACGTTTGGGACGCCATGTTAGTCAGTTAGCAACTTGAAACATGCGTGGATAGACGTACGGTTTCGGGCGTAATAAAGATAATATAATTTTATGTATGGAAAACATTTTTCTCGCTATTGTTCCTTACATTACTATTTCATTAACTAAAATTACGAAGTAATTCAAAATAATTTTGGTTTAGATAAACATTAAACCTTCCGGACGCTTTGTCGGTATACGGTGGTTTTTGAGCAAGTGAACTGGAGTCGAAGGTATGTTAGTTTTTTTTTTATATAAATAGAAAAAATGATAAGTAAGATTATTTTTTTCTACCATAAATACCTCAATACATAATAATATACATTATTTACAATAAATATAACCATTCTGACTGTTTAAATTAACAATAATGCTTCGGGACGCTTCATGACATTTCGGGACGCTAAATTCTTCGGGACGCTTTGTTAGCGCAACATGGGAAACGTCAGTTTTCGCGCTGTAAAATAATATTTTGTGGATGAAATGTTTATTTCCTTTTTAATGTCACTTATACGTATCATAAAAGAACTTAATTACGATTTATCTTTGCTTAGATAAAAATAAAAACCATGAATACGTTTCGGGACGCTATGTTAGTCAGTTAGCAACTTGAACTATGCGTGGATAGATGTACGATTTCGGGCGCTATAAAGATAATTTTATGTATGGAAAACATTTTTCTCGCTATTGTTACTTACATTGCTATTTCATTAACTAAAATTACGAAGTATTTCAAAATAATTTTGGTTTCGATAAACATTAAACCTTCCGGACGCTTTGTCGGTATACGGTGGTTTTTGAGCAAGTGAACTGGAGTCGAAGGTATGTTAGTTTTTTTTTATATAAATAGAAAAAATGATAAGTAAGATTATTTTTTTCTACCATAAATACCTCAATACATAATAATATACATTATTTACAATAAATATAACCATTCTGACTGTTTAAATTAACAATAATGCTTCGGGACGCTTCATGACTTTTCGGGACGCTAAATTCTTCGGGACGCTTTGTTAGCGCAACATGGGAAACGTCAGTTTTCGCGCTGTAAAATAATATTTTGTGGATGAAATGTTTATTTCCTTTTTAATGTCACTTATACGTATCATAAAAGAACTTAATTACGATTTATCTTTGCTTAGATGAAAATAAAAAACCATGAATACGTTTCGGGACGCTATGTTAGTCAGTTAGCAACTTGAACTATGCGTGGATAGATGTACGATTTCGGGCGCTATAAAGATAATTTTATGTATGGAAAACATTTTTCTCGCTATTGTTACTTACATTGCTATTTCATTAACTAAAATTACGAAGTATTTCAAAATAATTTTGGTTTCGATAAACATTAAACCTTCCGGACGCTTTGTCGGTATACGGTGGTTTTTGAGCAAGTGAACTGGAGTCGAAGGTATGTTTAGTTTTTTTTTATATAAAATAGAAAAAATGATAAGTAAGATTATTTTTTTCTACCATAAAACATACCTCAATACAATAATAATATACATTATTTACAATAAATATAACCATTCTGACTGTTTAAATTAACAATAATGCTTCGGGACGCTTCATGACTTTTCGGGACGCTAAATTCTTCGGGACGCTTTGTTAGCGCAACATGGGAAACGTCAGTTTTCGCGCTGTAAAATAATATTTTGTGGATGAAATGTTTATTTCCTTTTTAATGTCACTTATACGTATCATAAAAGAACTTAATTACGATTTATCTTTGCTTAGATGAAAATAAAAACCATGAATACGTTTCGGGACGCTATGTTAGTCAGTTAGCAACTTGAACTATGCGTGGATAGATGTACGATTTCGGGCGCTATAAAGATAATTTTATGTATGGAAAACATTTTTCTCGCTATTGTTACTTACATTGCTATTTCATTAACTAAAATTACGAAGTATTTCAAAATAATTTTGGTTTCGATAAACATTAAACCTTCCGGACGCTTTGTCGGTATACGGTGGTTTTTGAGCAAGTGAACTGGAGTCGAAGGTATATTAGTTTTTTTTTTATATAAATAGAAAAAAAATGATAAGTAAGATTATTTTTTTCTACCATAAATACCTCAATACATAATAATGTACATTATTTACAATAAATATAACCATTCTGACTGTTTAAATTAACAATAATGCTTCGGGACGCTTAATGACATTTCGGGACGCTAAATTCTTCGGGACGCTTTGTTAGCGCAACATGGGAAACGTCAGTTTTCGCGCTGTAAAATAATATTTTGTGGATGAAATGTTTATTTCCTTTTTAATGTCACTTACACATATCATAAAAGAACTTAATTACGATTTATCTTTGCTTAGATAAAAATAAAAACCATGAATACGTTTCGGGACGCTATGTTAGTCAGTTAGCAACTTGAACTATGCGTGGATAGACGTACGATTTCGGGCGCTATAAAGATAATTTTATGTATGGAAAACATTTTTCTTATCATTTTTACTTACATAACTATTTCATTAACTAAAATTACGAAGTATTTCAAAATAATTTTGGTTTCGATAAACATTAAACCTTCCGGACGCTTTGTCGGTATACGGTGGTTTTTGAGCAAGTGAACTGGAGTCGAAGGTATATTAGTTTTTTTTTATATAAATAGAAAAAAATGATAAGTAAGATTATTTTTTTCTACCATAAATACCTCAATACATAATAATGTACATTATTTACAATAAATATAACCATTCTGACTGTTTAAATTAACAATAATGCTTCGGGACGCTTCATGACATTTCGGGACGCTAAATTCTTCAGGACGCTTTGTTAGCGCAACATGGGAAACGTCAGTTTTCGCGCTGTAAAATAATATTTTGTGGATGAAATGTTTATTTCCTTTTTAATGTCACTTACACATATCATAAAAGAACTTAATTACGATTTATCTTTGCTTAGATAAAAATAAAAACCATGAATACGTTTCGGGACGCTATGTTAGTCAGTTAGCAACTTGAACTATGCGTGGATAGACGTACGATTTCGGGCGCTATAAAGATAATTTTATGTATGGAAAACATTTTTCTTATTATTTTTACTTACATAACTATTTCATTAACTAAAATTACGAAGTATTTCAAAATAATTTTGGTTTCGATAAACATTAAACCTTCCGGACGCTTTGTCGGTATACGGTGGTTTTTGAGCAAGTGAACTGGAGTCGAAAGTATATTAGTTTTTTTATATAAAAAGAATAAATGATAAGTAAGATTATTTTTTTCTACCACAAATACCTCAATACATAATAATATACATTATTTACAATAAATATAACCCTTCTGACTGTTTAAATTAACAATAATGCTTCGGGACGCTTCAGGACGCTTCGGGACGCTAAATTTCTTCGGGACGCTTTTTAGTGAGACCGGGTAAAAATAACTTTGATACTTTCCAAGAAATGTGCAATTTTCATTTTAAGCCCGATCTGGCAATTTCACCAGCCTGATCAAGCCATGCCCATCCCTTATGTTATAGGTTACTCACAGAAACTTCAAACTATTCTAAATTCTCTTTCTTTCCTAGTACGGTATAGCACTGGAACCACTTACCCCGGTTTATATAGGTAGCCTAGGTATGTACTCCCCCCCCCCCCCCCCCCCCCCCCCCCCCCCCCCCCCCCCCCCCCCCCCCCGCCCTGACATTTCGCTTAAATTTTCTACCTTCAAATCCTTTATCTGTAAAATTCTTCTGAAAATCTTCTCTCACTACCGAAGCTATTGAGAGAACTTGATACATTTACAGTCACCACGCTCTGTGTTATCACAGAAAAGTCCTGAGGAGCTGCTTCCATTTTTGACTGTTGTTTACAAACACACTCGCATTCGTCGAGAATATTCTGAGAGTTGTGCCCCTTGACAAATTTAATACCTCGAGGTTTCAACAGCCTAATTTAATAAGTACAAATGTGTATGTTAAATAGACATACTGCAGTAGGCCTATGATTACTGTTTATAGATCTACTAGAGTAGCATTTTGCAATTTTATTTTGCATGTTTAAGAAGAATATGGAACTCCAAATCTACATACTCAAATAATTGAAGATGTCTGCTCTAAAGTACTATACAGTACAGTACACCTGAGTTAACCCGGCCTCAAGTCAATCCGGCCCCAAAATTAGTCAATCCGGTCCCACATTATTTCTATTTGGTTAATGCGGCCCCAAAAGCGGTTAATCTAAAATTGATTTTCAGAGAATATTTTATTTTTTCTTGCATATCAGACAGGATTATCTACCGTTTACACCGGTGCTAGAAAACCCTGTCTTACACCCCCATGTAAGAAAAGTCGCGTGCTTTAAATGATGTCATTGCTGCGCGCCTTTTATGAATGAATTGCGTTCTTAGAATGACGTCAATTAACCGTTATGAATGAAGTTGTAAGTTCATACGCTAAGAACTATAAGAAAAAAGTGCGTAATGAAAATATCAGTTTTCGTTATTTCTGTTCTGAAAATAACCCTAATTGATATGCAATATGCAAGAAAAAGAATAAAACACCGGCAGTTGGTGCAGACGGGAATATCTAGCTCTCGGGTAACTGTTTAGCGGTAACTCGGCAAAGCCTCGTTACCGCCGTAAACAGTCACCCTCGAGCTATTGTAAGATTCATATAATCACACACCCGTGCCGAATTTGCGACTCTGTAAAATGTATTGCACGGCCTAGCATATATTTTGACGTGACGTCATTAGCGTTATACAAACAAAGTGTAAAGACGCGCTAATTAATACTAGCGTTATACTAAAGGCGCGTCAATGAAAAACGACTCTTATTTCACTTTAAACGGTCTTTATTTTGGGTATGTGATAAATAGAATATTGATGGTTGAATGATGAGAGGTTTAAATGAAAGACAAAATTGTGAAATTTTATTTTTAACGACATGAAAATTCTATTTATACTAAATTAAGAAAGATAATAGAATAACAAAAAAAAAAAGAAAAAAATTAATGAACAATAAAGACATATTATAAGTATCAATTTGAATATTGAAACAGAGTCATATATATAACATGCTATCTACATCTCTGATTGAAATCACTACCAGTACTGTTGTTAGTATTTTTATAGAAAAAAAATTGGATCAACAAGTGTTACATCTATTAAGTTGATTTAACAAAGAAATTTGAAATTTATTATAAATGTACTAGTTACAAAAAACATGGAGCTTGTTATGACAAAGAAATTCAACTATAGTTCATGTTTTCATATTGCTAATTAATCAAAATATCTGTAAATGATCGTTGTTTCAATATATAATTTATGTAAAAAAATAATTAAATTTAAACAAGAGCACCGCTAGGCGGAACATTATATGCCCGAAAGTGTGTTTTTGTAAGGATGAAGCATTTGTAAGACATGGGAATTAAATAAAGTGTTACCTCCTTCAAATAGCAATCGTATTGTGGGCCAAATGGACTTAAGTTGTGCTACGGAAACTGTTTTCAGTTTTAAGGTTATAGTGACCTTTACCTTTGACCTTGTGACCCAGAAATCTATAAGGGTGTTCAACCACCTAATATGGACAATCATCCTAAAGGAAAGATATACGCTTATCATTCATATCATTAAATTATTAGATAGAAGATTTTTTAATCGAAGAATTGTGAATAATTATTTCTCATTAATGTATGTGTTTCATACAAAAATACCCTCCTACCTACATATAAACTGCTGAATGTTCAGCGCACCGTTGAATCAAGACATCAGTTTAAATAAATGAGTAGCAACACAAATATAGCGGAAATAAAGAACACGAAATTTTGGGTGCTTTTTGTCATTACAAGCTAGCTATGCAAATGATATTGTAGATAAAATTGAGGAGACATGGGAATATATCACGGACTGACCGTCTGCGTAATGCTAGGTCAGGAAGAAAAATTAAATTATCACTTCGATAGAATACTACTTAACATCAACGAAGACCATAATTATTGTCTGCGATCGGACAGCAAAATGCGATTCATCACAGAGCAGACACTTAATTTCACACACACGAACTATTTTTAATTTCTATGTCTATGACTACAGAGAAACTGTGATGAAAGGCTTAAAACTGGATAAAAAAATGTATTGTACTGAAAATTGCAAAGTTTTTTTTTTTGCTTAGTAGCGCATACTCGAATTGTTATAATCATAAGTTATTTTGTTAAGTTATTTTGTCTATCATGTAGTCACTCAAATGCATATACATTAAGTAAACAAAACGGAATCCAAACAATATAATATAAGAAAAAGACATCTAAGTACAAAATTTATGAAACCGATTCAGTTGCCCTGCGACTGGTGAGTTAAAGGCCCAATATGCCCCAGAATTGCTTTTCGTTTTATTTTTTAAAGCTTTTTTGTAGTCCTGCTATAGTTTTTAATAAGTTACTCAGTTACATATTGACCGACAACCTGAACCATTTTTGCTTCTGTTGCCTTTTACCAACCGTACACTATAGTACTTATGTTGATTAAGTTTTTTGTATGGAAGGAAGCCCAAATACAACTTTTTATACATTTTACTACCTATGTAACAAATTTTATGACAAATAATTTACTTTCTATAGGTGATAAGCATCTAACATGCTCTAGAACCATAAGTTAAACGTTATAACACTCGTGTTTGCCTTATCTAAACAAGTAAAGAAATAATACATTCTGAGGCATAATGTTTCTCTTTTTAAATTATCAAGAGTTATCTTATGTCACAACCTTATCGTGTTCATTGGTTCTAATCCAGTTACCTCTCTGGCGTGTGTTCGATCCCCGGGAGATGCTTTGATAGTTTAGCACGGAGGAAGGTAGTCTAGTACTGGTGTAACTCTCCAGGAAGGGTGGTTAGGAAACTACCCGCCTATATGACTGAAAAACTGTTGGGGAAAGGCGTAAAATGAATCAAATAAACAAACAATTATGGGGCCGGATGGGTGGGGGAGGGTTGAAGGAGGCAAAAAGGGGGATGCCTTTCATCTAAAATACGTGCAAAACATTTACTTATAAATCTAGGTAATGAAACTCCTCTAAATATCTACTTCGTTTAAAATACTATTTTATGCATATGTATATTATGTAGCTGTTGAACAATTATTTCTCGAAAAAAAAAATATCTCACCACCTCAAATTAAATGATAAAAATAAAGCATTATTGCAAATAGTCAACGTAGATGTATACAAAAGGGAACATCTTGCAACGGTAAATCTAAGTATACAATTCACATAATAATAATAATGCGTAAAACGGATTGTATTTCACTGATAAAACCCGGCCCCGTGTTCACTAAGAAAAGATCAGGATCAGGATCAAGTGATCCTGATTTTATTTTCATTGTTTTATAGTATTAAAATTAATCGTGTTTTGCTAAAATTAAATAATAGGTATTCAAAATGTAAAAAATTGCCGATTTGCAAAGAAACCAAACTATTTTTGGATAAAATCAACAAATAACAAAACAAATACAAAATTTTTTGGATAAAAATAAGGATCAATTTTAGGATCAGGATCAAAATTTGGATCAGCTGTAAAATGCCCGTATCTTGTAAAAATAACAATAAATTTATTCTAAAATTTCATGAACTTGCTATTGCAAGTCCAGTTCTATCAAATTAATATTAGATATTTAATCTATGACGATAAACAACGAAGAATAATAGAGTTTTTAAATTTGATCCTGATCTTGATCCTGATCCTTAAATCTTTGTGAACACGGGGCCCGGTGTTTTCGTGGTTTTCATCAAATAAAGTAGAATACCATTTTTTTTTTCAAATAAGCATTTAATTACAAGCCTATTATATTTCTCACTGATAACTAGCCCACATCCTTTTGATTTATGCTATCAAAATCGCTCAAATAAGACCCTATTTCAGGCATCATACGAGAAGACGATAACATTTAGTTTAACATACGGTAAAACGACGATATCACGTGCAGCAAGTCGTTCATAGATTGTAATAACTTCAAACGACGAAAAGACGAGTATTTAGTCGTTTATAGACTTAAAAACCTCAAACGACGACAACACGTGCATAAAGTCGTTCATAGACTGGAATAATCCCAAACAACGATAGCGCGTGCATTTAGTCGTTCATAGATTGTAATAACCTCAAACAACGACAGCACGTGCATTAAGTCGTTCATAGATTGTAATAACCTCAAACGACGACTTCACTTGCATTAACTTGTTCATAGATTGTGATAACTTAAATCTATTTCAGCATTCCGGGGAGACCAATATGACAGTTCTGTTTCGTTGAACTCGGGGAAGAAACTGGGGTTGTTAAATGAAACGGCTCTACCGTTCTCTTGAAGTTTACAATGGCGTACTCGAAAATTCACAAATTCACGACTTTATCTTCATTAAATCACGATCTATTTCAACTTCAGGAATTCACGATTTCAGCTTAGTGAATTCACGATTTCAACTTCACAAACTCAAGATTTCAACTTCATGTTTGTTAACCGTCTTCATATCATAAAAACTAAATACCATGTCCAAGGTCATTTGTCACGGAGCAATTCACATTGTTCGCGGATCGAACCAGCGTCCCCCGGAGTACTCAAAAGTGTGCTGATGTGCGGACTAGGGATGAATAAAAGTATTTCAACATCTGTTCTGTGTATTTATCATTTACCTTTGTTTATTAATCAAACCATGTCCTTTAGGATAAATATTTGTACTATATTAATAATTATATTCTTTAATTTCATAGATATTTCAAGTACATAGGTTAACAATTAGCACATTTTACAAAAGTATTTCAAATTTTACATAAAAACAAAATAGAAATGTATTTTTCTTTGCGTATATCCTTAAATATCCTAATATTTCTTGAAAAAAAATAATGTTTTTAGTTAAATAGTGAAACATCCAAGTGGTTGCAAAGGCCAATAAGCTTAATATGAGCCGCGCCATGACAAAACCAACATAATGGGTTTGCGACCAGCATGGATCCAGACCAGCCTGCGCATCCGCGCAGTCTGATCAGGATCCATGCTGTTCGCTTACAAACCCTATAACAAGTAGAGAAACTGATAGCGAACAGCATGGATCCTGATCAGACTGCGCGGATGCGCAGGCTGGTCTGGATCCATGCTGGTCGCAAACGCACTATGCTGGTTTTGTCATGACGCGGCTCATATATACATCTTGCGTACATAATTGCAACAAATATACTAAATAGCGTGATGTTTAAAAATAAAATGCAAAACCCATATCTATGTAATTGGATGTAAATAAACATGCAATTAAAAATATAGATTGGTCAGAAAACAAAAAATTCTGCTAAAAGTAATTATTTGAAATTTCTATTTTGAAGGTTGAGAACATTTATGCATGGTGTCACTTTATTATTCATAAAAATGATTTAATTACAAAACCTAGGCAATATGTACTCGAAAATTTGGTTCAAAGCCCTTGAAATACAAAATGTACATGATCTGGATGAGGAGATTATTTTTATAAGAGTATGTAACTTGTGTAAAGAATGGACGTTACTTGCCAAAAAGAACAAATCACAAAACCCAGGACACTTGCTGACAAAAGTTTAGAAAATGTTTAATTGGCATCTATTTAGAATTAAAGAAATGTGCACAGAAGATATTATCGGCGCCATCTAATAATCAGTATATTTTTTCTCGTTTAAATATGAAAAAGGTTATTTACATAAGGCAATACTTATAATTACAATACAAAAGCAAGGTAACATACACAGCTTAAGGATTACGGACCCTAATGAAAATTTATGCATGACAACATCTTATATCTAAATATTATCAAATAATGACGTCTCTCTTACATGACAAAAATTATACTAAAATAGGTATGACGAAAGAAAACGAGCATGGTTTCGTGTTATCACATTAGCCGATACTAAACGATTCATTAGGGTCCGTAGTACTAAATAATATTTCAACTAACATACCTGAACGAACCATAAACAAAATTGAAATGCAAAGCAATATAGATTATGCCATGGTTATGTGATCTAATATAGTTTTACTAGATTTAAAACCTTAAAAAGTTATAACAAAAACAAACAAACAAACAAACAACAAAAAGAGTAAAAACGGTAAAAGGTATTAAACATATTACATTGTATACATATTCAATTGTGCAACAGCATATGATCTATTTTTAACGCTTGGTTAATCTTTTTTGAAAATTAAAAACATAAAATTTCCCATTATGAGTCAGTTGAAGTAAGTCAGTCTATTGTTTCGCTGATTTAATGGTTTCTTCTTATTTTTTCAAGTAAGATGTTCATAACATGCATATATTACATATAAAAGCAATGACATTTTTCATTTTGCATGCTGAAAAAAATCTGTCGTCTTCTATATATATATATGAGCCGCGCCATGACAAAACCAACATAATGCGTTTGCGACTAGCACGGATCAAGACCAGCCTGCGCATCCGCGCAGTCTGATCAGGATCCATGCTATTCGCTATCAGTTTCTCTACTTGTAATAGGGTTTGTAAGCGAACAGCATGGATCCTGATCAGACTGCGCGGATGCGCAGGCTGGTGACGCAAGCGCACTATGTTGGTTTTGTCATGGCACGGCTCATATATTTGGAAAGTTAGTGAATATTAAAAAGCTTGGTGTCGCGCCTATCCTAGCAAAAGGGTTAATACGTCGGTAGTTTTGAATACGTCAGTCTTTTTGAGGACTCTTAATTACATTGCTGAGTGCAATAATTAATTTTATTTCACCCCTTAAGAATTATAACCACGTGATGTTCCAATAATTATCTTATTTTAAATTCAATCTTATCAATACAGACACGTTTTCATTTCCCCAAGTCCAAATATCCATTTCAAATGCGTTTTTATCTAGTCTCATTAGTCCAAACATCCATATCAAATCCATATTAATTTATATACAAAGTAATTGTATCTTTATTATAATACAAAACATCAGTGTTGATTGTGTGTTTTCTTAAATTTGCTGTTTTTTGTTCCTTTTTTTCTTGTTGGCGTGATATTAAGCGTTCATTATACATTGTTGAGTTCCCTTCACATTATATTTGACTCGTATACACAGTTGCAAAACCTAATTAAATTGGACTCGGCTAGCGCATCATCTAATAAATGAGCCGCGTCACGACAAAACCAACATAGTGCGTTTGCGACCAACATGGATCCGCGCAGTCTGATCAGGATCCATGCTGTTCGCTGTCAGTTTCTCCACTTATAATAGAGTTGGTAAGCGAACAGCATGTATCCTAGCTGATCAGACTGCGCGGATGCGCAGGCTGGTGATCCATGCTGGTCGCAAACCCACTGTGTTGGTTTTGTCGTGACGCGGCTCAAATGTTTATCGATTACTTAACAATGTGTTATAACCACATCGTCTTGTTTATCCCCCCACTCGTTTAGATATAATCGATGCTTATTGTACATTTTAATCAAAATCTTATAATTTCTATATTAAAAAGATAGAGTAGATTTACAAAAATATGACATAAATATTTCATATTTTAAACACCGTTTTACATTATATAACTAAACCTGCACCTTTTCCAGCACCAAAGAACATACATTTTCCCACGTGTCTTTAAGTACAAACTCTCCATTTTCAATTTCCCAAAGAATATTGGCGCCATTCTTGTACAAACTTTTCAAAGCTGGCATCATTAACTGCTCGTCTACATTTCCCAACCGCATTAAAACGATGGGTTTTCGCTGTAAAAATGCCTGATCAAACTCGTTTTTACAGTATAGATCCCGACAAAAGTTATCTGACACAAGAACTATGACCACGGAAACTCTGTTCAGGCATAGTACTGTTTCATCTGGAATATACCAGCCAATGTTATGATCTTGGTCTCCGGTACATAAAAGTCTTCGATCTGTCTCAATTATCAACTGAAGGTTCTCGTTCAATTGGTCTATCACGTGATCATGTACAAATTGATAATCATCACTGCTGTATGAAAGAAAAGCAACAAACTCATACTGTCCCTCACCTTCTTTTAACCTGGCTAAAACATTTTCCATCTTCCTCTTTCGCTTCAGCCTTCTCATTCTTCGGTAAAGTATTATACCAATTATACACAGCGTCATAATAGTAACTATTATGCAAACAGTGGATAAAATGATGACAAGTTTTCTGTTACATATATTCTGAATTCTTTTTACAACCGATTCTTCGATTCTTCTAAATGCTCCATCTTCGGACATGCAAACCAAGGCTTGTTGTTCCAAATTGAACTCCACTGATTGAGCGAGCCATTGGATAGACGACTTGTAGTCACATGTTGAACAAAGCAATGGATTTGATTTCATTCCGACTGTACAATGATCGTCCATATATATGTTCGAACCTGCACAGGGAACTCCATTAAGGCTATTAACACGGGGGAGGAAGTGTTACACGAAGGATGGAGTTCTTATGATAACTTGTTTAGAGTTCTTATGATAACTGGCACGGAGTTCCTGGAAAACGTTACGGATTTCTGTGGAAAACTTTTCTATATACTTGGAGAACTCGCGTAAATAATGGTTATTTTTAACTTTAAATGGGGAGTTTGAGGTGCTAAATTAAACTTTGATAATTAAGCTTGCCCTACATATAGAATTATGTTTCAGAAAAAAACTTTTAGACCATATTTCGTCGCCGTTTAAAAAAAATCTGGTAGTTTTGAGAAAAATTTCCAAATTATTTGCTAATTCGTACATATTGACGTTTTCATTTGTGATCTTCTTCGTTGCTATACATAATCACCTAATTATAGTGGAGGGTTGCAAACATAAAGCCAAGGCTAATAAATTTATACCCGATTTTTCTAATGTTACGGAGTTCTTGTGATAACTCAAAATATGTCCTGGAGTTCTTATGATAACTTTTGTTACTGCCAGTGTGTTTCTTGTGCTTAATTACGGCACATTTAAGCGTATTTTATTAGTCAATAAGTGTATAAATCATTATGAAGCATAGTACGCTTATCATTTGCACAAAAATTTGGTTATATAACGTTGGTTTTGATCGTGTTTTAGTTCCTAATTAAATTTGTGCGAAATCATATTGACATTATAAAACCCAACGAATGCACTAAATGTTTCCGTGTATACTGTTCGTCAACAAAAGTTTTATGTCATAAGTTTCCGCAAATGCAACATTGAGGCCATGTGGCAAAATTAAAACACGATCATTCAATATATCTGGAGAAGACATGAAACTGCTTTGGTGTACAGTCTATATAGGATAAACAGGTGCTAAGCTATCTTCAGGAACGACCGCCTCCGTGGTCGAGGGGTTTGAATCGATGACTTCTAATCCAGTTACCTCTCTGACGTGGGTTCGATCCCCGGGAGATGCTTTGGTAGTTTAGCACGGAGGAAGGTAGTCTAGTACTGGTGTAACTCTCCAGGAACGATGGTTAGGAAACTACCCGCCCATATGACTGAAATACTGTTGGGAAAAGGCGTAAAATGAAACAAACAAACAAAAATCTTCAGGAAAACCTGAATCAGCGGTCACCTGTATTCAGCAGTAACATGGCTTAAACCGCCAAGGAAAAATTGTTTAAAACTTACCATTTTTCTCAGTTACATGTTTTAAGCAACCGCCTTTCTAAAGCAGACAATAAGTAGTTGGGCTCAAAAGCGGCTAAGTAAATTGTATCATAATATACAATGTATCGTATGTAACCGGGATACCCTTCACACCCATGCACCCGAAATGTATGATCTTTTTATGCATAAAAAATCAACCGATTACTACCGATCTCTTCGACAGATTTGCACGTGCCCTACGGGTTCGAGCGAAAGAAGTTCGACAATATATTTTTGTAAATCAGTTACAGCAAAAGTTGTTGCAAAATTTCCACAACTAGGACTCCAACTTTGATAAGAAAAATGTATGCAGTAATTTTCCGAAATATGGAGATTGCTGTACGTCACGTGATACTACATTGGATTTAATAGAGAAAGGAACAGGGTCGATAAACGGCATGAACCTTACGGTGACTCACATATCTTATTGAAGACTTACTTTCTATCGTCATATCATTGTCATAGAACTTTATACTATGACAAAAAACTGATACCTTTTAGAAATTGTTCTAAATGTTCTCTAAAACTGCCAGGAATAATGTATACTAGTATATGACGAAATCATGCTTGAGTATTAAATTCAAAGTGTCTTTTTATCCTGTAAGTAAATGCTCTACATCAAGTATGTTTACAGTCATTCCAATAAAATAAAAAACACACACACACACACACACACAAAGACCAAAACAAACACAAAAAACACAAGAAACGGAGGTAAGAAAAATATCTATTGAACTGAAAAACACGATCAAAACCAACGTTATATAACCAAATTTTTGTGCAAATGATAAGCGTACTATGCTTCATAATGATTTACACACTTATTGACTAATAAAATACGCTTAAACGTGCCGTGATTAAGCACAAAAACATACTGGCAGTAACAAAAGTTATCATAAGAACTCCAGGACATATTTTGAGTTATCGCAAGAACTCCGTAACATTTGAAAAATCGGGTATAAATTTATTAGCCTTGGCTTTATGTTTGCAACTCTCCATAATAATTAGGTGATTATGTATAGCAACGGTGAAGATCACAAATGAAAAGGTCAATATGTACGAATTAGCAAGTAATTTGGTAATTTTTCTCAAAACTACCAGATTTTTTTAAAAAAGGCGACGAAATATGGACTAAAATATTTTTTCTGAAACAAAATACAATATGTAGGGCAAGTTTAATTATCAAAGTTAAATTTAGCACCTCAATCTCCCCATTTAAAGTTAAAAATAACCATTATTTACGCGAGTTCTCCAAGTATATAGAAAAGTTTTCCACAGAAATCCGTAACGTTTTCCTGGAACTCCGTGACAGTTATCATAAGAACTCCAAACAAGTTATCATAAGAACTCCATCCTTCGTGTAACACTTCCTCCCCCGTGATTAATAGATAAATCGTCTAGTACCTTGATTTTATTGTTACTAACATCTAACACACGTATATAATGCAACTCCACCAAATCAAAATGTAATTGTTCAAGTTGGTTAGAAGAAAGATCAATTCTTACAAGTTCTTTGTTATGCTGGAACATATGTTTAGGAATCTCTCCAAGATGATTGTTTGCTAGATTTATAACACGTAGTTTACTGTAAGAAGAAAGTAACTTTACAAAACTTTCTGGCCTTTTTCTTAGCATTTTAGACAAGTTGTTGTTAGATAAAACATATGTTTCTAGATTAGGAAAACACTTAAAAGGACACACCAATTCCAAACCATTGTGCGACAAATCGAAAAGCAAAACAGATGTTAGTTTGTACACTGGACAGACCCAATCAAGATCTAAATATTTTAAATTGTTATTTCTAAAAATCAGCTCTTTAACCTTCCAGTGTAGCGGCTCATCAATTTTTATTGTAATGTTATAAAACCACAATGATGTTGTAGAAGGGATTATCCCGCTCAGATTCGAAATCAAAGGGGTAAACAAAACTTTGCTGGAAACTTCAATATCTTTAGTCTTTATTGTCATGTTGGCACCTACATATTTCCCTGGAAATTTAGGAATTACCTTAGCTGGTAGGACGCTATTAGTCAAGTCAAAAACTTTCAAATTTAGCACATTTTGTTGAGTGATATTTTTTGTCCATATATTTACCATATTTGAATAAGACACATTTAAAATTTCTAGAGTGTAAAGTGTTTCAGAAATCGCGGTCATATTGACGAAATTTATTTGGGTACTGCTTAAATCAATTTTTGTAATATTTCTCGGTAAAAAATAATCCACATCTTTTTGATTAATGGAATTAGCGTTGCTCTTATAAGTGCCAATATCAGACATGATAAGAGTCTGTAATGCCGGTAAAGCACTTTTCACTTCCAGAGCTTTTGCCAAAGTTGGTATCCATAGGCGATGAGATTTGCTTACATCTAATGTATGGACTGCTTGTAAACCGACGAACGCGTATGCATCAAGTACAAAACAACCGACATGGATTTTCAATTCCTTTAATGATATTAATCCTTTAAAGCATTCTCGTGAGAAGGTACACCAAGGATAATATCCCGGTTCTGTTGTACCATTGAACTCGATTGTTTGAACTTTAGCCCAGCTTTCATGAATAAAACTGGAACTATTTATTGAGAATTCTCTTCCTTTTCTTTTCAAGTCTACAATACGGACATGTTTGTACAGTCTGGGCAATGTCGTTGGAATATAGTTACATAACAAACTTGTACTGTTTACTTCGTAACAATGTTCGACAATCCTATCCGTACTCCCAAGTTTCACAAAGATAATGAATGTAACAAGTATTTCAACACAACGTCTATTCATTGTTTCCATCATTTTCTTATGGTATCTTAGTAAAACATGATAAAATATTTGGATTGAATTCACAAAAGTATTACGTATGTTGAAGTTAAGTTAGAAATGAATAACTTTGATATTATATATTGTACTTCCTCAAGTGGTACATTCATATGTAAATAAGCTACACGTAAAAAAAGAAAGTAAGATATTTTTAGAATGACAAACTTTATAACACAAGCCGACTTCCTGAAACAAGTTCGCATTAACAATGCAATTTTATAACTGGTCATTATATTGCAGACAAAAGTTTGAAATAAATATGTTAATAACCTAAAAATTCAGGGCATATCGTGAAAAGTATTAAAGAAAATTGATTTGAGCCGCGTCACGACAAAACCAACGTAATGCGTTTGCGACCAGCATGGATCCAGACCAGCCTGCGCATCGCGCAGTCTGATCAGGATCCATGCTGTTCGCTTACCATCTCTTTTACAAGTAGAGAAACTGATAGCGAACAGCATGGATCTAATCAGACTGCGCGGACGCGCAGGCTGGTCTGGATCCATGCTGGTCGCAAACATATTATGTTGGTTTTGTCGTGACGTGGCTCATTTAAAATCAACACACAGTTGAATTACTTCAGATTTATAAATTGTACAAGTCATCTTCCTTGTTCGACATCGACTGATACATTTAGAGTGTAACATGAGCTTGCAAAAAAAATGGCCGAGATATTGCCTACAAAACACAGATGTAAAAATCGGGGTTCAAGCCACAAAACAAAAAAAAAGAGATAAAAGATTTATTTGCATAGTATACTTTTATCATTTAGATAAATGTATGGATGAAAGTTTGCTTGGATCAAATCCGTTCAACATATGTAACTTCCCCAATTTTATTAATTTGATAGAAAATGTTTACATAGTTCTTGTGTCCGAAACCATACTTGTCAAAACAGATACTATTTTTGTTAATGGATACACATTTGTAAATAAGCCAAGAAAACAAAGAAAACAAAACAAAGTCAAAGCACAGAAGGCGCTGAATTTGTTTGGGTCTCAGAATGTCAGAAAGGTGAAGGTTGTGAGATTATAAACCAATTTGTTTGTATAGTGTCACCAATGCTGTTTTCCAGTGCTATAGTAAATTGGCTATGAGACTAATTGCAACACTGATATTCAATTCAATGTTTATTTGGCTAAAAAAAAAACAACAAAAAAAACTGAACTGGGATTTGAACTCTAGAACTCTCGCTTCCAAAGCGAGCGTGTAAACCCCTCGACCACGGGGAGTTATGAGATAACTGCTTGAAGAATACCATATTATTCTAAATTTGTAGCCCTTATTAATTTCGATATATTTTGTTCACGGTAAACCTGTTGAAAATAATCATGGAGCTGAATATAAGCATGTATATCTATAATAATAACACAATATTAGAAATTTTCGACCAATCGGGAACTATTTTTACGTTACGAAAATTAATGCGCCTGTCATTTGACAATCTTTACGCAGTGATCTCCCCTTAATTTTTCGGCGTTAATGTACATACGAAGGGAAGTAACCGCTTCGAGGAGTTTGGACTACTTTCGGCATTTGCAAATAAGAACATTAGGGTCTAAAATTTCGCTTCCATTATTTCTTTGATCTGACGACCCAAACAAATAAAAACAACAACAAAAAAATACACAGGACATTTATCAAAAATATTATTATACCTTTTATAGAAACAATTTAATACAGACGGGTTACATTTTTTGGCTAAAACTTAGCAGTAAGTTCTGTGGTCTTCATAATGATATCTTAATCGGCCCAGTTTATATACCTTCTATGCAATCTATATATTATAGTAATAAGGAGTTTGAATTGTTTGAAAATGAAGTACTGAAATTTGTAATTAGTATAATATTGTATTTTTGTTCGGGGATTTTAATGCTCAAACAGCTCAAATGTTAGACTTTACTATATACTGGCTATACTTTTTTATCGCAATATTTTGATTTTGATACTGTCAAGGTTTTTTATTTACCAAAAAGCAGTTATGCAACTAAGAGGTATAAGTCACACCCGGAAGTCTAGGAACAAGAAAACAACGGTTATAAACTGATATATATATGTAAAAACAATAATTTAGTTATTATATATATTATTATTATATATTAGGAGCAGATAAAAACATTGGCAATATGACTTTTAGAAATGTTTCAGTCATTGATTATTTAATTTCATCATTAGATGGATACCCACTGTTAAATGACTTCCAAATAACTGATCTTGATAATTTATATTTAGATGGTCACGCGCTGATTCATTGTCAAATTAGAGCTAACAGCGTTATGTCAAGGAATATCATTAATAACAAGAGGGCCATGATGGTCCTCAAATCGCTCACCTGATTATATAGAAACTCTCCATGACAAGGAACAAGTAAAATTGTAAACTATATTGCGCGCTTGATTTAAATGAAATCGGTAAAATCACCCATATATTTCATAAAAATTGCCAGTAAAAAAAATGCCTACAATCTATAACTAACAGTTAAATGATACTAATGATCGATAAGCGTCTTTCTTCGTAAAAAAATTTATTGACAATGATAAGCATCTTTTTTCTATGACCAATACACATTTTATAAATGTAAATATTATTCATACATGACACTCATTAATCGTGTGTGATAAGCATCTACTTTCGCGCATTCTCTGCTTCATGGTGTAATAATACACCGCTGGTGCAATACACATGACTCAATACACCCACACCTCTGCACCTACACCGCCACAACACAAACTTTCCTATATCTGCACTACTATGCTATGAAGTTTGAACACTGTGGGTCAAATGGAACTTAAGTTATGCTCCGGAAACTGTTTTTAGTTTTAAGGTAATAGTGACCTTGACCTTTGACCTTGTGACCACAAAATCAATAGGGGTCATCTACCCAATATGGACAATCATCCTATGAAGTTTGAACACTTTGGGCCAAATGGAATTAAAGTTATGCTCCTGAAACTATTTTCAGTTTTAAGGTAATAGACCTTGACCTTTGACCATGTGTCCCCAAAATCAATATGGGTCTTCTACCCAATATGGACAGTCATCCTATGAAGTTTGAATATTGTGGGCCAAATGGAACTTAATTTATGCTCCGGAAACCAAATTGCTAACGGACGGACAGACAGACAGACGGACGGACGCCAGGGGGTATAACATAATATGCCCGAAATTCTTTCGGGCATATAAAAATGACATATATGTATGTTTTTTCTGTTTTAAATAAGCAATTAAATGTTTCTAAGACCTAAACTAAATTATACAATATTTCGTGCACTGACAGCATACAAGTTCTGAAATATACTTGTTTTTTTCATTTTTGTTGCATTTAAAAATGTTTTTGTTATGGTAAAGATATGGTTGGTTATGTATCACAAAACACATAATTATTGTAAAGCAATATTTAATATAAATTATACTTTAAGATATACTATCCTTAAGAATAATATTTTCATTAGCACTTTCATAGAAAATAAGCCACACATGGAAATAATGTCATTAATTTGATATCAATTATTTTTATTGTTTCATTGTTGGCATTGTCTAAATTTTTGTATTTTGCAAATCAGAAACGTATTTCTTGATCACACATAACCATATAACAATATGGACGACACATAGAAACTTAGGTTGTATGAAAATCTAGAATTGTTTATTTTTCTGGCAAATATTTATATAATCTCCGGAAAATTGTTTTGTTTCTCATTGTATGTATATGTTTATTTGTATTTCTGTGGCTATAAACATTGTACTATGTTTTATGCTGAATAAAGTTTGTATTCGTATTCGTAATTATTTTTATTGAAATAATATTTTTAAAGTAATAAAAATGTGTATAAAATTAATTATTCTTTTAAATCATTTCTTTATCAATTTATTAAACAGAAGCCTTTAAACAAACTTGTGTAATTGTGGTGTTAACAGTAATCTTATCACCTAATTAGTTTTATAAACAGTTTGACATCACTATTAAATCAGTTGTATAAACACTATACTTCAGCATCAACAGTTTACTAATCAGTTGTTTATTGGCCCATTAATTTTTTTTCCAGACAACATGAACAACCACATATAACAAAGGCCTTGGAAACAGAAACTTCTCAAAAAGTTTTGTATTAAATATATAACAAAAGTAAAATAATATATTTAATCAGATAATGAAATATAAATAAATTATATTAAATGATTTGCAAAGATCTCTCCAATCAAGTAAAATAACTAAATAAACTTTAACAATTATGAAATACAAACTTAAAGTACTGAGACAAAGTGAAATCCCCTTTAAGTTTTTTAATTCATTTAATTAAATTTAAGGTATATTTTAGTATATCACAAGCATCAGAATAATCAAGACATTTCACTCCCATTTGGGAGTGAAACGTCTTGGTGTGAACCGTCCTAATAGTAAAACGTCTGTCTACCGATCAAAGGTTATTTCAGTTCCTTTATTCTTGGTCCCGGGTATCGGGATCTTCCCTCAAACCGGATGAATCACGGGTTTAAAAATAAGTACAGAAATTATTCTATTTACATTGACTTGCGCATGCGCAGTTAACGTAGGAAATAAATAGAGACAAAAAGTTGATTATTTACTGAATCAAGCAACAAATGTAATTTTTATGAGCTAAGGGAGTACAACGACAAAGTCCTACAAATGATGTATGCTTATTTCGTTTTTCAACGATAGATTATTTTCATAATTATTTTATTGTTATAGACCTATTGAAAAAATTATATCAACTGCTTGAATAATTTTCATTGTTTGTGAAGTTTACCAAGACCAAGTGTCAAGTAGGGCCTACTTTTGTTGTCAATATTCTGTCTGTATTTTATACAATTTATATGTTTACATCCTCAGGAGTAGTTTGATAGAAAAGGAAGAAAGACAGGTTAGGATTTTCAGTTCTCCATGGGCTTTTAGCACCACGCTCCTGCTGTGCCTTAATCTCAAAGTCAATCTCGCTGCTGTGCCATGTAATTCATCACAGCGCTTGATTTTTCTGATCACTATTTTCAGTGGTTTACAATTTTGTGTAGCGCTTGCAAAATCAGACTCAATGGCTAATTAATAAAAACAGTGATGGTCAATTTTCTTGGCATTTTCCGTTTAAAAATCTGAATTGGGGGGTCTTGACCGATTTCAGGACTTTACACCTCCTGGACGTTTCACCTTTAGTCTTTACACCTCCTGGACGTTTCACCTTTAATCTTTACACCTCCTATTATCACTCACCTGAATTACAATCAATGTGTTGCCAAGAATTACATCCATCACAAGAAACTGCTAAATCATCATCTAACACAAATTCAAAGCAAGAAGCACAAAGATACACACAATCAGACATTGTGAATTAAAGGCATTTGCTTGTTACTCATTTGTTAAATCAAATATGCAGTTATTTTTTGCAATTGTTGGCCTTCGATTTTCTTTAGTCTATTCTATTAAAAAAAGGTACTTTGATCTGACAAATCAATTAAATTTTCACAAATTTGTTACAGAGAACTTTAAGTTACACACTTCTAAAGGTGCCAATTTAGTGATTTATAAACCAGTGTTTATAATGTTTTATTCAAAATTCGTTCACACTTCTAATTGTTCTTTTTTGTTATATAAAAACATACTTTAATTGATCAATATTTTCTATGGTATTTGATTTTTGGATAACAAAAAAAAAAAGAATTAATATATATACATGTAGACTTATAGCTGATAATTCTTTCAGAACTCATACATTGTATTTATAATCATTTTTCCAGGGAAATTTCACTATATTTATGTCAAAAAAATCTTCTCTATATCATGAATGTAATTGTTTGCAAGTATGTGTTGTGTTATATTATATATAATATTATAACCCATAATGGTATTTATTTCATATATTTAATTATAAATTTAAAAAGTGGAGATGAAAAGACCAGGGTTTTGAGGGTGAAACGTCTAGGGGTGAAACATCCAGGAGGTGTAAAGTCCAAACACCTCTTGACCCCCGCTTAGCAGACACGCGAGATTACAACGAAATTCGGCAGCATTCGTTAGAGACACTGGGAGGTTCCTCTGGTGTTGATTTCTGTTTTCGTTTTGGAAAAAAAAAGTTTGAAATATGTTAGTTCTGGCTTCCATAACTTTATATGTCTCTTTTAATTTTTATTTTGATGTTTGGTCTATCAGTACTATAAAACCTGTTTGATGAACTTCATTGAAGTCTCTTTAGCTAGAAATATGTGTGCATTCGATATCCGATATTTAAAAAAATGGAATCAATATCAAAACGGATAACAAAGATCGTTGATACACAGATATCGATTTAATTGATTACACCCCGTACCGGGACGCCAAAATAAGCGTCCCCGAGAGCCTTGATAAGGTGAAGAAAATTGATGCAGGGTTCTCAGGGACGCTGATTTCGGTGTCCGGTACGCATGTTTATTACAGCTGGACGCAAATATTTCAGAGCAAGGATTCCGCGTACGCTTAATTTTGCCTGGGGACACATAAACATTACTGATTGTTTACAACCACGAATACGTCAGCGCGTGTCAGTGTATAGGTAGGCAGTCCTATGCACATCTACCAGTGAAGCGATTAGCCAATCAGCGATAACGCTTTCGATCATTATCACGCAATAGGGATCAGACTAATGTATACATGCGCTTTACATGTAATTACCAGATATAACAAGAGGTGATAATTTTTTATTTTTGATCTACAGTTGATTGGATTTTACCGACAAAAGGATTAACTATTGACTATTTATGCCGCAAGTTTAAAGACTGTTTTCTTAAATTACAAATGAGTGTAATTTTGAACTATTGTCGAATATTTTCGGCATTTTCTAGGCACAATTTTGCTTTAGTTTCATTCTTGCAAAAATGTTCTATAAGAGTATTTAACCGAAAAATTATTCAGAATCTATGTAAATTTATATATTATATTATGCTAATGTAATGAGAAACTAACAAACATTCTTTCATGTAATAAGTTCTTCAGAAAACTTTTGTTAATATTTTTTTCTATAAACATTGGTAAAACCCATACATTTCCATTGTATTTCATATATTTTGTTTGCTATAAATATGTCACATGTTTTATGCAATACTGGTTGGGGAGATAACTTCGGCTGGTTGATAAACTCTGCTTTTTATAATTAAATCGAGTTATCAAAATTTTTTATCTAATCAAGCTCACCATCTCATACTATCACTGGAATTCGACAATATCTGGAAATTTTGTCAAGTTTGGTAAGATATTTAAAAAATAACACACACTTTTACCTGTTTGTTTACAAAACATGCCTATAAAAAGTACGGGAATCCCATTGCTGTGCGCATGTGCAGCAGATGCTCATTTTGAGACCCGCACAGGGGTACTTTTATATATTGATCGACTACCGGTAAAGGTGACAACATTTACGTATACATTTTGTAGATGAAATTCAGACTCACTTTTGTCTTGCTAACTCAGAAAAAAGGCTGATTACACAATTGTAATCTTTAAGTGGATTGAAAGACTGATGTTAAATGCTCCTTTTATAATATTATGTTAATGTGTAAGTTGAATACCACTTAATTAATTTCTTCTTCACTCTGTTAAGCTAAGCAAAAATAAATTTGAATCACTAGTTCTTTTACTACATATTTCGTTATACGTTAATAAATGATAATGCATGTGTTTTTACGTAAAAATGATTTATATGTTACATAGTACGTTGCATATAAATATCGTGTTGTCATAGATATTCATTATACTAACGTAATGCTCAATAATTTTGGTAACAAATATTTTCTATTTGACATAAAAGAACAGCAAAGAAATAATAAAATGTCTAAACATGTTATTTTACGTTTTAACTTACTCATTTAAGAAGAAAAACAAAGAGCCGGAATTATCTACTCGAGCGCGTTAAAAATATCCTTTTTACGTACCTCTTCCAGGGCCTCTCAAAATTACCCGTTATGTTTCTAAATATAACTTTTATGGTGATACCGGAAAATTGAAGAGTTGAAGTTTTTTATGGTGCAATATTCATCAGAATACGTAAATAAATAAATGAAATATGCCCGCAAATCACTGATTTTCGGCCGAGTTTATCTCCCAAACCAGTAAATATTTGAATTATTAAATCTAGAAATTTAAGTTATATTATGCCTAAGAATGCAGGAAACTGAACAACATCCAAATAACTCAGAAACCTTTTTTTATATTTGTTTCTATAAACATTGAAACCTACATCCATTGATTTCTAATTTTTGCCTATAAACACCTGTTTATGCAATACTGGAGGGAGAAAGTCGGCTGGTTTATAATCGCAAAATTGAATCGAGTTACATTTTTTATCTTAATCAATCACTTCAACTATCTTTACAATATCGAATTTTCAATTTGCTAATATTAAAAATAATTTACGTTTGTTTAATGAATCTCCTTGTGCGCATGTGGAAGTCTGTAACACAGGTAGGTAAATTAATATCTTTTTAACTTAGGCTCTCTAAGTAGAAAATGTAACTAGGGTGATAAAAATGAGGTGGGTTTTTATGGTGAATATTTATGTAATAAAAGAAATATGCAATCAATTTTCAAGAAAAACCATAATTTTGAATTAATTGGAATTGTTTTGCGAAATGAGGACAATTTGATCTAACCAAAATACATGGAACGCTTTTTCATTTGAATTATTGGATTCTATAAAAGATCCTCTCAATTTCACTTCAAAACCCTAAAATTTAAATATCCGAGGCCATGAGTTTCAAGAAAATGTGAATAACTTGATTTCCTACAGTTAAATCTTTTTGATTTAAATTTGCCATAAGTGTCATTAGGATAATCATCTGCACACTGTTGGAGTACAATTTTTTATTCATTCGCAACACTGGCCTATATTAAGAGTGGACTTATTTAGCCAGAATAAAAGTTGATTTGGTATAAAAGTGAAAAAAACAAAACGATTTCCAAGAGTTGATACATTATAATTTTATTGTTTCATAATTAATATTAACAACAAAACAATAATTATACTATGTAGTTCAGAGTTTGTTTTGAATAACTATAAACTTTGAAAGTCTATTTTGAGCATAAAATGACTAATCTGTAAACATATTAATTGCGACATGCTTTTGGACTCCAACATTTTCAGGCTTGGGAGTCCATGGACTCCATGTTTAAAAGTCCTAGTGAGAACCCTGTGATGTGTTTGAAAATTATCAATATCCCTTTAATATCTATTGCAAATTGTTCAAAAAAAAATGTTTATAATGAAAATCAATTAAAACAGTCATAGTGGAATCTTCCATTATAAATAGAGATATTTTCTGCGTAAACTTGTGTATTTGCTTTATTTTTTTTATGAAGTTATTCATACAATGATATTTAATTATTTTCTTACAAAGAAATAACTGTTTCATTTCACTTTAATTCAAAAAGGCCAAAAGCATAGAGTTTGTTATTACACTCCTGGCATGAGGTGAATTCCCCAGAGCTATGTACAGAAAGTACCAGAAAATGGCGTTTTGTTAGGTCTTCGAATTGGTGAATTCTCTTGTTTTTCCAGTAACTGGCTATAACTTTGTTATCTATAAATGGATTAACTTCATATTTATACACAAAATCTTTAAGGTGAGGGCTTTTTGTATATCAAACACAAATTGACCATGACTCATGTATACATGACATTGACCTTGAAGGTCAAATTGTGGAATTTTCTCTGATTATTGCTATACATGTAATTGGCTGTAACTTGGGTTTTTAATAAATGGATTATCTTTATACTTGAACAAAATAACCTTTTGGACAAGACCATCTAAAAGGTTGAACTGACCTTGACCTTTAGCTTTAAATGACCTTGACTGTCAAGGTCAAATTCTTGAATTTTGATTAAGTTGTCATAATTTTGTTAGTTACATGTATGTATGGATTTGATTCATGCATGGACAAAACAACACTTCTGACCAAACAGACATGTCCAATAAATTAGTTATGACCTTGACCTCTAAATTGTTTTATGAAAATCTTTTTACTTCCTACATATATAATAATGTTTAATGTTGTGTTGAATTTTATTTTTATTGTAGATGATATGATAATTAGAATAGAAAGGTAACACACCATACATAGAGACAATATGGTTGACATGGCAACTGTAACATGGATAATGCTGGTACTACTTTCTCTGGTGCTGCACACGTTTGCTCAAACTACAGTTGCTAACAGTATGTAGTACCATAATATATTTGCACTTTTATTAGATTTAGATTTTAAGTATCAGAGAAAAAAAAAGAGTAAATTTAAGTGAGGGGTGTTTTTTTTAATAAAAGTGTATTTCCCTGGTCATGGAGGAATAGTGTAAAACTAAGAATAAAAGCAGACTTATGTGTTTATATAATGATGATCATATGGTTTTAATTTTTAGTTTGTCTGTCTCTAAAAAAAGGTGAGGTATTCTGATAGCTGTGTTGTTGTTTTCGTCACACAAACAAATTAATAAAATCCGTTATTCAAACATTCAAGGTGAAGTAGTAAGACAAGGGACATTATTCTTAAAGCTATATTTTTGGATGAACGTTCTTTTCAACTTTAATATTTTGCCGAAATAACCTTATAAGTAGAATAAAATAAAAACTATGAAAGGTGTCAAAATGAAATTTGGAACACATGTTTCTCATGACAAAACACAGTTGTCAGACAAGGGACATTATTCTGAAAGCTATATTTTTGGAATATAATGACCATCACAGTGTCTATTCTAGGAGCAGTCAATGAATTTAAGATTTTGAATTTACTGGCCCAAATTCCAGTTTTGAATTTATTCTACGATATATTTAACTAAATTTTCTTAAAATTTACACTGGCCCAAACTAATTTACACTGGCCATGGGCCCTGGGCCAGTGCTAAATTTAATGACTGTAGGAGGGGGATGGGGTGATTCACTCGTATTTTTTAGAACCCCCCCCCCCCTTCTTTATTTTTTCAGAGGCAGGGTTAAAATTTTACATACTGAAAGAAGGAAAAAGATCAACAAATGAAATAAAATTAAAAATTCTTACTTTTCGATAAAATCCCCCCTGTTTTTCCAATCCTAGAATAGACACTGCTATCATGTCCCTTTAAACCCTGGCATTGTTTGTCATAGTTGCCTGTAATGTAGAATGATTTAAAAACTATGAAAGGTATCAAGATGAAACTTGGTATATTTGTTAATCAAGACATAATTGCAGAGTTGTAAGGCAGTGTGCATTAACTGAAAGAAATATGTTTAGGAGTTATAGTGTTAACACTCTTTTAAGCTCACCTGAGCTTGCTCAGGGTGAGGTTTTTAGGATCGTTTAATGTCGGTTGTCCGTCCACATCTGTTTGTTAACACTCTAGCGTAACATATTTTTACCTCAATCATCATCAAACTTTGTCAGGATGCTTGTTTAGGTAATTGCTCAGATGAGTTTAAACTTGGGTCATCTCAGTTGAAAAACTAGGTCACAGAAGCTAAAAATAGAAAAATCTTGTGGAGACTTAAGTTGCTACTGTTTTTATCCAAATATCCTGGAAATTGGTCTGAAAATTTGTTTTGATGATTTTTAGGGTAAGTTCGAATATGGGTCACCTGGGGTCAAAAACTAGGTCACACTGCCCAAATATGGAAAAAAATCATTATCAAACTTTGTCAGGATGCTCTTCAGGGTGAGTTTGAACATGGGTCATCTTGAATGAATATCTAGGTCACAGGAGCTAAAAATAGAGAAATCTTGTTAACACTCTAGTGGCTACTGTTTTTGATCCAAGTATCCTGGAAATTAGTCTGAAATTTTGTTTTGATGACTTTTAGGTCAAGTTCGAATAATGGTCACCTGGGGTTAAAAACTACATGTAGGTCACACTGCTCAAATAATTATGGAAAAACCTTGTTAACACTCTAGAGGTCACATTTATGAAACTTGGTCAGGATGCTTGTCTAGGTAATTGCTCAGATGAGTTTGATGGGTCAGGCGAGCGATCTAGGGCCTCTTGTTTAAAAAACAAAAATGGCTATTGATAGTCATTGCCCTTTACAATTTCATATGAGAGTTAACATCGCATATGATGCTCTTGTTTTGTATCTTATTATAATCATCACAGTTTCATTGTGTATAACATTGAATATTGATTGTACATTATTTATATATTTTTTATAAATGATTATTAACAAATTATAGAAAGACAAATTGTTAAATATATTAAACCACAAAATATTTTGCATGAGTTAACTTTGTAACAAACAGGATGTTTTCTTTATTCTTTGAATAATTAATTACAGATGTAATATAAAAAAATGAATATTAAACACAAGCTATTAATTTTATGTAAATAAATTGTGAAAAGATTTTATTGCATAATTTAATCTCAATAATATTAATTGTGGAAGATTTGTATGATTTACAAATTTCATCATCTTTGTTTTTTGAAAAACACAGTTTTGTTTTGGAAGTAAATATTATAGGTGATGTTTTTATTTAGCCATTATAAATACTGAACGGCTACCCAGTTTTCAACAATGTATGTGCCAACAATATTAAGGAAATAATAAAAATAGTAACTGAAACTGAATAAACAATGTTTTCCCAAAAATCTCAGAATATTGAGTGTCCATATAGCCTTTGTAGTTTTAGTTCTGAATATTGAAATTAACTTTCAGCAATAGAAATAAGTAAAACAGGTCTTAGCATATATTCTTCTAAATCAAAAAACCATCTTAGAGTTATATTATGTAGAGCTTGTAAACATGGTATTTTGAATAAAAAAAGTGCATAAATATTAAATATAGAAGTAACCAAATTTATGAATACAGAAGTTACCTAAATTATCTTAATGGGATGGAAATTCTTAAACTGTTGGCAAATTTTAGGGGTCCCTGGAAAATGGCTGTCCAGGGACCAAAACTTGTATCATTATCACAGAAAATTTAGTATGGGAAAACCCTGATTGTCAAAGATGCATATTTATTTGAATTTTATTTTTTATGCAAGTGTAGATAGATATACAGAATCTCCAATGAAACTGTGCTTGTAGATTATGACAGAACTAAATGGAAAGTTTGTTTTATTTATAACCAATATATAATATCAATTCTGTCTTTAAGGTTTTGGTACAAACTGTACAGATCCTGAAGATTTTCATAATGGAATCTGGATGGAGAAAAGCAGTCCAAAGACAATACTGTTTAGATGTCATAATGGCTATGAGTTGAAAGGGCCGGATAAATGGATATGTTTAAGTAACGGCACATGGAACCATCCCCAGATGCCTACATGTCAGCTTACAGGTGTAGAGGTTAAACCAGCTTTTGGTATGTGTTATGTGTGCTATTTCAAAATGTAAATAATGCATAGGTTTCTTTTTCAAAATAAGAATAACATGAAGAAAATCTTTCTTTGTATGAATGTACAAGACTGTTAAGGTCACATAAATGGTGGAGGATTAGCTCAAGATATACCTCTGTGCACTAAGTTGCTCAGACATGCATCATTCATCGGGGATCTCAAAATGAAAAGTTTATACATGTATTAACAAGAAAAGGTGCCTCACATGAAACATTTCAGTGCTTTTCTAATCTTGCCCTTTAAACACAAGATGTTGAGGTGTTAGTAAATCAATGTCAGAACCTGTCAACCACACCACTTAGCGGACAGTGCACACCATGATCAGACTGATCTCTATCTGGAGAAATATTTTATAAAATCTTAAGAAACAGTAAAATTTTGCTGTTTTCATAATTGCAAAATTATATACATGTATCAGTGTAGTGTCTAGGAGAGCTAATATTTGATGATCAATATGCTTGTTATGAATTCTCAGACGTATTATAGTTTTAATAACATCAAATCATTTTCTTATTTACAGAAACTGTGACATGTGAGAAACCATATGTAATCAACGGTAACATAAAGTATGCATTCAATTCTCAATTCACACCAGGGGATTCTATTCTAGTTCAATGTAATGATGAATATGCAATGAAAGTTGACAGTACTTTAGTGAAAAATCTCAACTTATACTGTAGTCAGGATGGGAAGTGGGCTACCAGTGATGGTTGGATAATTAATCCTCAATGCTCAGGTTTGTTATATCACACAGTGATTTTTCTCACTTAATTGGGAAGAGGTCTTAGCCACTTGATTTTGGGAAAAATTGTTGCTACAATTTGGGAAGTAAAAAGGCAGGTTTAAGTTCAGATTTTTAGGAAAACTGCATGATTTTAAAGAAAATTTCAATTAGGAAGAGGCCTTTATCACACACCCGTGTTGATTTTGCGACTCTGTAAATATGGTATTGCACGGCCGTGCATATATTTTGATGTGACGTCATTAGGGTTATACAAACATAGTGTTAAGACGCGCTAAACGTTAGCGTTATACTATATGCGCGTCAATGAAAAATGACTCTTATTGCACTTTAAACTGTCTTTAATTTTGGTATGTGATAAATAGAATATTAAATTTGTGTAAGTTCATTTCTGAATGTATTGCACTCGTTGAATAAAATAATATTATGCTCGCCAGAGGCTCGCATAATATAATTTTATTCAACTCGTGCAATAAATTCAGTATTGAACTTACACTCATTCAATATCCTCTATTTATCGGAGTCTGTTATATAAGCAGGAAAATCACTGTCATGCTATGAATAATAACTGATGATAGTGTTAATATTTGCTGAATCTACCCTTGCAATCAATGTAGACCAAAATCAGCTGGAATATTTAGCACGGTAATGGATGTTGATGACAGACCCTTGCTATATGTTCAGGGCTAAGCCATCTTGCTCATTCTTGCTGTCTAATCAAATTCATTGTAATTTGTTCCCTATTGCTTGTTGATTGAAAGTAAATGTTAGTTTTAATGAACTCGTTCTTGGACTCTATTCATATCTTAGTTTTTCTTTGCTTTCATTGTGTCTTGTAGAGTTTGATGTAAATTGAACATAAAAATTAAGGTAATAAGAAAATTATGTTTATTAACAAAAGTAAAGTTCGTTATAAAAAATAAAAATGCAATTCATGCAGTTGAAACAAATTGAGATAATGTTTTTAGGTTAAAACCAAATTTAAGAAATGTAATTTTATGTTTTTAGCTCACCTGTCACAAAGTGACAGGGTGAGCTTTTGTGATCGCTTTTCGTCCGGCGTCCGTCCGTCCGTCGTCCGTCCGTAAACTTTTGCTTTAAATGACATCTCCTCATAAACCACTGAGCCAATTTCATCCAAACTTCACAGGAATGTTCCTTTGGTGGTCACCTTTAAAAATTGTTCAAAGAATTTAATTCCATGCAGAACTCTGGTTGCCATGGCAACAGAAAGAAAAATCTTTAAATATCTTCTTTTAAACAACCCTAAGAGCTAGAGCTTAGATATTTGGCATGAAACATCTTCTAGTGAGTGTCTACCAAGTTTGT
This sequence comes from Ruditapes philippinarum, assembly GCF_026571515.1. NCBI lineage: Eukaryota > Metazoa > Mollusca > Bivalvia > Venerida > Veneridae > Ruditapes > Ruditapes philippinarum. Next base: position 107,133 of record NW_026862742.1, on the reverse strand, counting down.
TCAAATAAAAGCCCTGGGGTCAAAGTTGGCCCCGCCCCGGGGGGTCATTGATTTTCCCTATATGCATATAGTAAAAATTTAAAAAATCTTCTTTTAAAGAACCCAAAGAGCTAGAGCTAAGATATTTGGCATGAAACATCTTCTAGTGAGTGTCTACCAAGTTTGTTCAAATAAAAGCCCTGGGGTCAAAATTGGCCCAGCCCCGGGGGGGTCATCGATTTTCCCTATATGCATAGAGTAAAAACTTAAAATCTTCTTTTAAAGAACCCAAAGAGCTAGAGCTAAGATATTTGGCATGAAACATCTTCTAGTGAGTGTCTACCAAGTTTGTTCAAATAAAAGCCCTTGGGTCAAAATTGGCCCCGCCCCGGGGGGTCATTGATTTTCCCTATATGCATATAGTAAAAACTTAAAAAATCTTCTTTTAAAGAACCGTAAGAGCTAGAGCTTAGATATTAAGCATGAAACATCTTCTAGTGAATGTCTACCAAGTTTGTTCCAATAAAAGCCCTGTGGTCAAAGTTGGCCCCACCCCGGGGGGTCATTGATTTTCCCTATATGCATATAGAAAAAACTTAAAAATCTTCTTTTAAAGAACCCAAAGAGCTAAAGCTAAGATATTAAGCATGAAACATCTTCTAGTGAGTGTCAACCAAGTTTGTTCAAATTAAAGCCCTGGGGTCAAAATTGGCCCCATTCCGGGGGGTCATTGATTTTCCCTATATGCATATAGTAAAAACTTAAAAAATCTTCTTTTAAAGAACCATAAGAGCTAGAGCTTAGATATTTGGCATGAAACATCTTCTAGTGAATGTCTACCAAGTTTGTTCAAATAAAAGCCCTGGGGTCAAAATTGACCCCGCCCCAGGGGGTCATAGATTTTCCCTATATGCATATAGTAAAAATTTAAAAAATCTTCTTTTAAAGAACCCAAAGAGCTAGAGCTAAGATATTTAGCATGAAACATCTTCTAATGAGTGTCTACCAAGTTTGTTCAAATAAAAGCCCTGGGGTCAAAATTGGCCCCGCCTCAGGGGGTCATTGATTTTCCCTATATGCATATAGTAAAAACTTAAAAAATCTTCTTTTAAAGAACTCAAAGAGCTAGAGCTAAGATATTTAGCATGAAACATCTTCTAATGAATGTCTACCAAGTTTGTTCAAATAAAAGCCCTGGGGTCAAAATTGACCCCGCCCCAGGGGGTCATAGATTTTCCCTATATGCATATAGTAAAAATTTAAAAAATCTTCTTTTAAAGAACCCAAAGAGCTAGAGCTAAGATATTTAGCATGAAACATCTTCTAATGAGTGTCTACCAAGTTTGTTCAAATAAAAGCCCTGGGGTCAAAATTGGCCCCGCCCCAGGGGGTCATTGATTTTCCCTATATGCATATAGTAAAAACTTAAAAAATCTTCTTTTAAAGAACTCAAAGAGCTAGAGCTAAGATATTTAGCATGAAACATGTTCTAATGGGTGTCTACCAAGTATGTTCAAATAAAAGCCCTGGGTCAAAACTGGCCCAGCCCGGGGGGGGGGGGGGGGTCATTGATTTTCCTTATATGTGTATAGCAAAAAACTTAAAAATCTTTTTTGAAAAAAAACCCAAATAGCTAGAGTTTAGATATTAAGCATGAAACATCTTTAAGTAAATATCTATAAAGTTTGTTCAAATAAAAGCCCGGGGGTCAAAACTGGCCCTGCCCCAGGGGTGTCATTGTTTTTAACTATATGTGTATAGTAAAAAGTTTAAAAATCTTCTTTTAAAAAACCCAATGAGCTAGAACTTAGATGTTTAGCATGAAACATCTTCTTATGGGTGTCTACCAAGTCTGTTCAAATAAACAAATAAAAGCCCTTGGGTAAAAATTGGCCGGGGGGGGGGGGGGCTATATACAGGTGAGCGACCTCAGGGCCATCATGGCCCTCTTGTTTTATTCTTTTTGTTTAAGAAATAATATATTGTGTGTAGTAGGTCTTGTTGTAAAACTTTAAACATTAACATCTTTGAATATTTTCTATTTTATTATCAATAAAGACTTTGTTCTGTGTATATAGTAAGCCTATGTGGTAGTCCACCAGATGTTCCACACAGCAGTAGAGGAGAATCATTTGATGAATCGCAGGCTAAAATGCAGGTTGTTGAAGGACAGGGGATATATTACACATGTAATTCGGGCTATACTATGGTGGATAGTACTGCAAATCATTTAGTCTGCATAAATGGAGAATGGCAGGGAAACTTGCCAACATGTAGTGAGTATTCTGTAATGAACTTTATTTTTATGGAAATGTATGCCACATGGTTAGTGAACCTTTTCCCTCATATAGACATGTTTTGACGGCTGTTTGACCCCCCCCCCCCCCCCCCCCCCCCCCTTTCTGAGACCTCAAACAGTGAAAAAATGCCCTATTTAGGCCCAAGACATCGATTTTCGCTTGAGAAATGTTGTCAAAAAAAATGACCACTTTTTCGGCGCGGTCCCCTTCTGTTTGCAGGGTTTGAAGGGTGTGGTAGTCCCCCTCATCGCCATGAAAATTTTGGACATGTGACAGGCTAAAAATGGCCTCGCGTCGATCGTAAGGTAACATGTAACCAACGCTGAAAAGCCTTTAACTCTATCTCAATGCATTGAGAAGTTGCAGCACTTTGAAATCAGTTTTGATGGAAAAATTTTCGCAATTTTGAGACTTCCCCTGTTGCCATGTTAAAAGGAAATTTAAAACTGAGCATGCTGTTACAGAGGTTATGGTTCAGTCAGCATTTGTGCCAAGTTTCATCAGTATTGAAGCATTGAAGCAATGTTTTATAGCAGTTTGAACTTGTAACAGGAGGCTTTTCAATAAAAACGGCCATTTTTAGCTCACCTGTGAGCTTTTGTGATCGCTTTTAGTCTGGCGTCCGTCCGGTGTCCGTAAACTTTTACTTTAAATGACATCTCCTCATAAGCCGCTGAGCCAATTTCATCCAAACTTCACAGGAATGTTCCTTTGGTGGTCACCTTTAAAAATTGTTCAAAGAATTTAATTCCATGCAGAACTCTAGTTGCCATGGCAATCGAAATAGAAATAGAAAAAACTTAAAATATCTTCTTTTAAAAAACCCAAAGAGGTAGAGCTTAGATATTTGGCATGAAACATCTTCTAGTTAGTGTCTATCAAGTTTGTTCAAATAAAAGCCCTGGGGTCAAAATTGGCCCCGCCCCAGGGGGTCATTGATTTTCCCTTAAACTTAAAAAAACTTCTTTTAGAGAACCCAAAGAGCTAGAGCTAAGATACTTAGCATGAAAGATGTTCTAATGGGTGTCTACCAAATTTGTTCAAATAAAAGCCCTTGGGTTAAAATTGGCCCTGTCCCGGGGGTCATTGATTTTCCTTATATGTGTATTGCAAAAGCTTTTTAAAAAAATCTTCTTTGAAAAAACCCAAATAGCTAGAGTTTAGATATTAAGCATGAAACACCTTCTAGTGAGTGTCTTCAAAGTTTGTTCAAATAAAAGCCCTGGGGTCAAAACTGGCCGCGCCCTAGGGATGTCATTGCTTTTAACTATATGTGTATAGTAAAAACTTAAAAATCTTCTTTTTAAAAACTCAACGAGCTAGACCTTAGATATTTAGCATGAAACATCTTCTAATGGGTGTCTACCAATTTTGTTCAAATAAAAGCCCTGGGGTTTAAACTGGCCTCGCTCTGTGGGCCTATATACAGGTGAGCGACTTCAGGGCCATCATGGCCCTCTTGTTCACAATAAGCTCATGTGGTAAAAGGTTAAAGGGCATTTTATAATGAAAACTTCAGTTTTTGAGCCATATTTTACAGTTGATCAATGAGATAATTATGAAACTTTGTATGAATATATATATTAATTAGGAAATGATGCTCATAACTATTCACAAAATCTGATGGTGCACTATTAAGTTATGGCCATTAGAAATTTGAGAGGAAAATTTTCTCAATACTGATGTGACACGTTTTGATCAATCGAATGTGCAAGAAAACAGAAAATAATTAAATGTCATCCATTTGTGTTTTTGTGTTATGAGCCTTTATAACTTTTGAATAGCCATTTCTTAGAATAAGCTCTGTCCAGAGCAAAATGTTTGACTGCTATGTTAGTTATATGCATGTAGTATATATATAGTCTAATAAATTGAAAAGAATGTATTTATCAGTGAATTTAAAATGCCATCATTATATCCCTTTGATATTTTAGGATGGACCATTTGTAAAGCAAAATTTTTGTTCAGTCATATCTTAGTATAGAAGAACACAGCAAAGTTACTCCCCTTTTATAACACCCATCATTAGGGGTAATGCGGTAATTTCGCAATGAGCGTTCTAATGAGAGCCTTGTTAGAACGCGGTTTTGAGACATTGGACCCCAACATGAGCATTATAATGTGTCTGTAGTGAACTATCATATGCCATCATTTTTAGTCCACTTGAGTTTTTTTTACACAAATGAATAAGCTAGAAGATATAAAATCATTTTAAAAATGTATGTATACTATATGAGCTGTAAAGTTTTAGATCTCTGTATCCTTATTAAGTGATTTCATGTAAATGTTTTAAGACCATAGCATTACCTGATCTAATTGGATTCAATGAATTGGATATTTTAGCACAATTTTTTCATGCTTCACAACAGTTGAATACTGTAATTTTTAATTAGAATGAACAAGTAACATCTTAATAGGTTGTCCTTTACTGTAAGAGCTATTTAAACTGTCCATTTTTAGCTCACCTGTCAAAGTGACAGGGTGAGCTTTTGTGATCGCTTTTCGTCCGGCGTCCGTCCGTCCGTCGTTGTCCGTCCGTAAACTTTTACTTTAAATGACATCTCCTCATAAACCACTGAGCCAATTTCATCCAAACTTCACAGGAATGTTCCTTTGGTGGTCACCTTTAAAAATTGTTTAATTCCATGCAGAACTCTGGTTGCCATGGCAACCGAAAGAAAAAACTTTAAATATCTTCTTTTAAGAAACCATAAGAGCTAGAGCTTAGATATTTGGCATGAAACATCTTCTAGTGAGTGTCTACCAAGTTTGTTCAAATAAAAGCCCTGGGGTCAAATTGGCTCCGCCCGGGGGGGGGGTGTCATTGATTTTCCCTATATGCATATAGTAAAAACTTAAAAAATCTTCTTTTAAAGAACTCAAAGAGCTATGGCTAAGATATTGAGCATCAAACATGTTCTAATAGGTTTCTTCCAAGTTTGTTCAAATAAAAGCCCTGGGGTCAAAATTGACCCCGCCCCAGGGGGTCATTGATTTTCCCTATATGCATATAGTAAAAACTTAAAAAATCTTCTTTTAAAGAACTCAAAGAGCTATTGCTAAGATATTGAGCATCAAACATGTTCTTATAGGTGTCTACCAAGTTTGTTCAAATAAAAGCCCTGGGGTCAAAATTGACCCCGCCCCAGGGGGTCATTGATTTTCCCTATATGCATATAGTAAAAACTTAAAAAATCTTCTTTTAAAGAACCAAAAGAGTTAGAGCTAAGATATTTAGCATGAAACATGTTCTAATTAGTGTCTACCAAGTTTGTTCAAATATAAGTCCTGGGGTCAAAATTGGCCCCGCCCCGGGGGGTCATTGATTTTCCCTATATGCATATTGTAAAAACTTAAAAAATCTTCTTTTAAAGAACTCAAAGAGCTATGGCTAAGATATTGAGCATCAAACATGTTCTAATAGGTTTCTACCAAGTTTGTTCAAATAAAAGCCCTGGGGTCAAAATTGGCCCCGCCCCAGGGGGTCATTGATTTTCCCTATATGCATATAGTAAAAACTTAAAAAATCTTCTTTTAAAGAACCAAAAGAGTTAGAGCTAAGATATTTAGCATGAAACATGTTCTAATTAGTGTCTACCAAGTTTGTTCAAATAAAAGCCCTGGGGTCAAAATTGGCCCCGCCCCGGGGGGTCATTGATTTTCCCTATATGCATATTGTAAAAACTTAAAAAATCTTCTTTTAAAGAACCCAAAGAGCTAGAGCTAAGATATTGAGCATCAAACATGTTCTAATAGGTGTCTACCAAGTTTGTTCAAATAAAAGCCCTGGGGTCAAAATTGGCCCCGCCCCAGGGGGGTCATTGATTTTCCCTATATGCATATAGTAAAACCTTAAAAAATCTTCTTTTAAAGAACCAAAAGAGTTAGAGCTAAGATATTTAGCATAAAACATGTTCTAATTAGTGTCTACCAAGTTTGTTCAAATAAAAGCCCTGGGGTCAAATTTGGCCCCGCCCCGGGGGGTCATTGATTTTCCCTATATGCATATTGTAAAAACTTAAAAAATCTTCTTTTAAAGAACTCAAAGAGCTATGGCTAAGATATTGAGCATCAAACATGTTCTAATAGGTGTCTACCTAGTTTGTTCAAATAAAAGCCCTGGGGTCAAAATTTTCTTTAATGTGTATAGCAAAAACTTAAAATCTTCTTTGAAAAAAACCAAATAGCTAGAGTTAAGATATTATGCAAGAAACATCTTTTAGTAAGTGTCTCCAAAGTTTGTTCAAATAAAAGCCCTGGGGTCAAAACTATATGTGTATAGTAAAAACTTTAAAAAAATCTTCTTTTAAAAAGCCCAATGAGCTAGAGCTTAGATGTTTAGCATGAAACATCTTCTTACGGGTGTCTACCAAGTTTGTGCAAATAAAAGCCCTTGGGTTAAATTGGCCCTGCAACGATGGGGGGGGGGGGGCCTATATACAGGTGAGCGACCTCAGGGCCATCATGGCCCTCTTGTTACATGTATGGGCTTTTTAGTCCCCTACCGGTTTACCGGAGGGGACTTTAGGTTTACCCTCCGTCCGTCTGTCTGTCTGTCTGTCTGTCCGTCTGTCTGTCTGTCAGTCCGTCCGTCCACAAAACTGGATCCCGCGATAACTTGAAAAGTACTGAAAATATTTTTATGAAACTTGATATATTGATAGATGGCAGTATGTAGATTATGCACGTCTTTTTCTTTTCTTCCTATGTTGAAAATTCTGGTTGCTATGGCAACACATAGTCTTAAAATATGGCAAATTTTACACATAAACTGGATCCAGTGATAACACAAAAAGGACTGGAAATATTTTTATGAAACTTGAAATATGGGTAGATGGCAGTCTGGAGATTATGCACGTCTTTTTCTTTTCTTCCTATGTTGAAAATTCTGGTTGCTATGGCAACAAAAAGACTGAAAATATGCCAAATTTTACACATAAACTGGATCCTGTGTTCGCAAAAAGTAATAGAAATATTTTTATGAAACTTGTAATATGGGTAGATGGCAGTCTGGAGATTATGCACGTTTTTTTCTTTTCTTCCTATGCTGAAAATTCTGGTTGCTATGGCAATACATAGACTGAAAATATGGCAAATTTTACACTTACACTGAATCCAGTGATAACTCAAAAAGTACTGGAAATATTTTTATGAAACTTGATATATGGGTAGATGGCAGTCTTGAGATTATGCATGTCTTATCTGTTCTCCCTATTTTGAAAAAATATTGGTTGCCTTGGCAACAAATAGGCTTAAAACATGGCAAATATAACATTGTTTGTGATAAGTCAAAAAGAGCTGAAATTTTTTTATGAAATTGCATCTTTAATTCAAGAGTTATCTCCTCTTTAAGCATTTTGCTTTTAAAAATGTTATATTTTGGTAACAGGGATGTTTCAAATATTAACTTTAGAGTGTCCTTCAGTCCGTCTGTCTGTCTGTTCATAAAAACTGTTTCCTGTGATCACTTTTAAAGAACTTTTCCAACAAATTTACTTAAAATATAGAAAAATTGAAACATTAGTGAATGGCCATTGGCCCTTCAGAATGTTGATGGGGTTCTAACCGGTAGGGGACTTATGGATTGCTTGCAATACTAATATAATTGCTTGTTGTCATTATAGGAAAAGATACAAAATTCATTTTCTTTCTTACTTTCAGATATCTAATACAATGTGCTAAGAAACTTTAATTAAGTGATTATTATCATTTGGAAAGAAATACTAATCAACAAATTTACTTCTTTTTATATACATTGTATGTGGCTTAACAATATAAGTTGAAATACAAAGTAACTTCATGTAATGTAAAACAAGGGACTGATTAAATGTGTTTTTTTTTTCATGCAAAACAACCATTAGCAATTGCAATATGAAATGAACTTTAAAATTGTTAACAAATGCAGTAACTATTGTTTTTATTCATTTTACAGTATCACTTGAAAAGTGTCCAGAACCAGATGATATAAGTCATGGAGGTTTTAAAGTAGATGGTGTTGATTTCAATGATCTTACTCATTTTAAGTTGAGCACTATTGTACATTACACATGTAGTGAAGGTTATAAAATGATCGGTCCTTCCAGTATTGAGTGTTTAGAGGGGGCTAGGTGGTCCCATCATCCCCCACAATGCGTTCCCCTACAAGGTTTGTACTAAATATTTTCTTTCTTCATGTTTAAATTAATGTTTTCTGTCTTCATGTCTTAATTTATGTTTTACTTTCTGTATGTCTGAATTTATGTTTACTTTGTTACTTTTCATTCAGTTATCATGATGTTTATATAAAAAGTATATACATGGCTGCTGTCAATTTATGAAGTGAAATTATTTCATTTTGTTACCAAAGTTTTCTTTATTATAAAAGTATAAAATAAAAATTCTTGACAGGTTATATTGCCATATATAAACTGTTGTTTGCAGTAAAACCCTTACCCAGCAGCTCAGGTTATATATGCAAACAACCGATTATAAAGCGCTATATTACTTGTCAAAATCATTATGACTGATTGCCTAGAAAGCAGATTCAAATTTGATACATAAGGAAATAACTTTACAATCAAGCTGTTATAACTATATAAAACTTCATCTGAATATATCTTACTTGCTCTGATTATTTACTGAACTCAACAGTATGACAATAAAGATATGTTTTACGTATAAAGAATACATTTGTATGTCATTTAATGCATTGAATGTTTGTTTTTAGAGGAAAGCAAGTATTGTCGAAGCATCAAAGCTATTAACAATGGGCGTTGCTTCTGTGAGTCAAAGAGTGATTTGCAGTACTGTGAACCGTTCTTCCCAGGTATGCATGTAGAATGTGTCTGTAAAGAGGGATACAAGCTTATAGGTCAGTCTATTGTTACATGTAAATCTGATGGACACTGGGACTATTCAATGCCATCTTGTGTTCAAGGTAAGCTCTATATAATAATGTTTTGTGTTTTTCTATTATTGTTATGCAGTTGTTGAATGTGAATTTCTGACGAAGGTCAAGTATTGATGTCTCATTAGACAAGATTCATATGTAAGAAAGATTTTTATTTTGGTATTAAAAGCAGGTCAGTTTTATCTATTATGTATATATGCAGGTGGAAATTGGTAGAAATCAAAGAATATTAACAAATTGTGTTCATTTATTTAACAAAAACAACATTAGGCCAATATGAAACAATATCTGGGTTGGCATTACTATCAAGCTCTTCAATTATTATTTATGGTATTCAGTATAGCCATTGTTCAGAGATTAATATTTTTTATGTTTGTCTATATTATTTGAAACAGATATGGAAATCAACGATAACAAATCCAATGGTTCTGGAGGTAGTCAATCACACATGAGTACTTTAGCCATTGTTGTTGCCACAGCTTGCAGTGTTCTTGGTGTTCTACTTTTGATTATGGTGATAATGGTGTTCAGGCGTAGAAAACCCCACCCACCTCGATTATGCCGACCGTCCTCTGTTCCCCCACCGTATTCTCGTGTTCATAGCAATTCACTGGATGAGCAAGATCGTATGTTACTCATCGGCTATGATAACGCCCAAGTAGCTTTACCATCATATGAAGAGGCTGTCAGGGGAAATAACCAGCATAATCTTGGACAGCAGAGGTCAGGACAAGTTGGAGAATATCGCCCATTACCAAGCATTCCAACTAATTTTCGTGCAGGACAAATGCACAGTGGTGAAGCATCTAGTAGACATTCTATAATAACCACAAGTACAATGAATAGAGATGGTATATCAGAAGTGTTTGGTTCTATTGACACTGTGAACGTGAGCATGAGTGATGCATCAACGGCTGTAACTATAGAAACCTGTGATAGTGCATCATCGCATCATTCCAATGTGTCACGACGGGCAACTGCAGGCAGTATCAACTCATCTAATAATAGTTTAGTAACTGAAGGTATGCTTAAAATGTTTAAGGGTTGTCCCAAAATATCGTAGACAAAGTCTGTTACTCAATCAATGATAAAACAAAAGAGTCGTCAAGCTAGGGAAAAGTCAATACACCTTTTATGTGTGTCTATGCGAAATAAAATCAAAATACCTCCAAAAATGACCAAGTTATTAAAATTTAAAGAATGCTACATATACATACCTGGCGCAATCCGTCATAAACGTCATGACGTTACAAGATTTTAAAAAAATGTTTTTTTCAAAGTATTCTCCGTGTTTCTCGATCCACTGTCGGTGTCGGGCGACCCATTTATCATAACCATTTTCAAAATAGTCCTATTTTAATGTTCTCAACACTCGTCGAGTTTCCTTGCTTAGTACCCTGAAATTTTCGAACCTCAGGGTGACCTCGTAATTGTGATTTCACATAAGGAAACACTGCAAACTCTAAGGGCGTATGGAAGTCTCTAAAATCCTATCACATTAAGTTCAAGCTGTGTCTCCTGAGATCTACGGCAAGGTGCATTATCTTGATAAAATATAATGTTCTCCATGTTGTCAGTTAATGCTGGACGCTTCTTGAACTGAACACAGTATTCAATGACATCGCGCTGCGCCACATTTTCATCTGACGTCGCCATTTAGGGAATTTTCAAAATAGCATTGCTGTTACATATTATGCCAGAGATTTTTTCAAAGTAGCATTACATAAACGTCTGTTGGTGATATGGCGTAAAAATTAATGACGTCGTTCCACAGGAATGTATTTCCCATAATTATTATTATGCTGGAAGTTAAAGGCATGTTTTTAAGAAGCATGCTCTCAACACTGACTAATATTTTATCGTGCTCCGGGTATGTTGTACTGTTTAATATAAAACCCTGATAAAAAGCGTTACCTTATATATTGGCTATTTACTTTAAGAAGGTAAATTAACAAATGACCAAGGAAGATATCTGGTAAATTTTATTAAGTTATGACGTCAGGTTGAAGAGAAAATAATGTAGTCTACGACATTTTGGGACAACCCTCGTATATCTACATTGTTCCTGTTAGATACAGCACTTCTTCATAAATAACTATCCTAGCATCAAATTAAAAAAGAAGTTTAATTTTTATTCTAAGATTTGAAAAATTATATTAAAATTTGCAAAGTTAATATCATATGATAGGCAGTTATTTAAACACTACATTATAATTGGAGAAAGTGAACCCTTAAAAACCTTTTCTGTGCAGTTTTTTTAGCTCACCTGACCACGAAGTGGTCAAGGTGAGGTATAGTGATGGGGCTATGTCCGGCGTGCGTCGTCGTGCGTCGTCAACAATTGGGTTGTTAACAGTCTAGCAGTCACAGTTTTGATTGGATCATCATCAAACTTTGTCAGAATGTTTGTCTCAATGAAATACAGATCGAGTTCGAAGATGGGTTATCTCGGGTCAAAAACTAGGTCACAGGAGCTAAAAATAGAAAAAGCTTGTTAACACTCTAGAGGCTGCAGTTTTCATCCAAATATTCTGGAAATTTGTCAGGAAGGTTGTTTTAATGATATCTAGGTCAAGTTTGAAGATGGGTCATCTCCGGTCAAAAACTAGGTCACAGGAGCTAAAAATAGAAAAAGCTTGTTAACACTCTAGAGGCTGCAGTTTTCATCCAAATATTCTGGAAATTTGTCAGGAAGGTTGTTTTGATGATATCTAGGTCAAGTTTGAAGATGGGTCATCTCCGGTCAAAAACTAGGTCACAGGAGCTAAAAATAGAAAAAGCTTGTTAACACTCTAGTGGCTGCAGTTTTGATCCAAATATTCTGGAAATTTGTCAGGAAGGTTGTTTAGATGATATCTAAGTTAAGTTCGAAGATGGGTCATCTCCGGTCAAAAACTAGGTCACAGGAGCTAAAAATAGAAAAAGCTTGTTAACACTCTAGTGGCTGCAGTTTTCATCCAAATATTCTGGAAATTTGTCAGGAAGGTTGTTTTGATGATATCTAAGTCAAGTTTGAAGATGGGTCATGTCCGGTCAAAAACTAGGTCACAGGAGCTAAAAATAGAAAAAGCTTGTTAACACTCTAGTGGCTGCAGTTTTGATTCAAATATTCTGGAAATTTGTCAGGAAGGTTGTTTTGATGATTTCTGGGTCAAGTTCGAAGATGGGTCATCTCAGGTCAAAAACTAGGTCACAGGAGCTAAAAATAGAAAAAGCTTGTTTACACTCTAGTGGCTGCAGTTTTGATTGAAATATTCTGGAAATTTGTCAGGAAGGTTGTTTTGATGATTTCTGGGTCAAGTGCTAAGATTGGTCATGTCTGGTCAAAAACTAGGTCACAGGAGTTAAAAATAGAAAAATCTTTTTAACACTCTAGTGGCTGCAGTTTTGATCCAAATGTCCTGGAAATTGGTCAGGAAGGTTGTTTTGAGGTCAAGTTTGAATATGGGTCGTGTCCGGTCAAAAATTAGGTCACATTGCCCAAATATGGAAAAATCTTTATAACACACTAGAGGTCACATGTTTGACTCAGTTGTCATCAAACTTGGCCATGATGCTTGTTTAAGACATTGCTTGGATGCGGTTGTGTCAGGTGAGCGATCCAGGGCCATCATGGCCAACTTGTTTTGTAAAACATGACTTCCTAATATGTAAGTTTAGATCCTGCAAAAATGACTTAGTGAAAAATATCATTTTTTTCTGTCACAATTTAACTTTAGGTCATTGATTTTGCAAGTTCACACAAAAATGTTTTATTCTTGAATAAATATTTAAGGGACTGAATTCGAAATAAAAACTCACAACATGCAGTATGTAATTTAAATTGTAAAATCTGATTAATATTGTCTGTATACTTGCCAATATTTGCTGTGCTAAAATGTAAATAAAACTTTAATGGACGTTTGGCATTTTAAATGTTTAGATGGTTATACTTATTTTTAAATATTCATCAGTGGTCCTTTTGTTGTTTCAGACGTCCCATTGTTGGAAAGTAACCAAAGAAATGATGATATAGATTCTGTAGAAGATGGTGAAGTACAAGATAAACCTGATAATTGATGATAAACATGTTAGATAAACCATAGATGATTAACAGATAAGACTTCTTTGTTATAATAGTGCTGTTATATAAAAGTTGGATGGAACTATACTTTATAAACCAGACATGACCTGCTGACATGTCAAGACTACTTCATGGAGGATAAACCATAAATGATAAACATGTGTACTAAGTTTATCATTCAACATGTAGTGCTGATAGACTGTGAGAGAATGAACATTGGAGTCAATTTATAGATTAAATAGTGTATGGTATAAGCAAAACTCATTTTGCTTGGAAGGTTAACTTTCTTTCAACTTTTAAACAAGATATGATAAACAGACCTGGAAGGCACTTTACTTGGTGATAAACACATACTGGTTAAATTGTCAAGTGTCCAAGGGTTATTATATTGTGCAATGACAAACTAAACAGCTGATTCTAAACATTACACTCAAAGTACTGCTTTAATGTGCTAAATTAATCAAATTATACATGTATATGATATATAGATGTGATAAACCTTCAATAAAGTGATAAACATGTGATCTAGAATAAGAGGGTACCCTCTATAATGGCAAAAGATACACCAAATATTTAGTTGATAAAAATGCTGAATCATGAAAATATTTTTAATTGATAAACTTGAAAAACATACTGATAGTGTTGGAAAAAAGCTATGCTATGAATTATAATGGACAGTTTAATTTACTATGTTCTGACACCAGACACCAAAGAATTTAAAAGAAAAGGAAAGAAATGTAGTGTTAATATTTTATATGATTAATATCTGTTCACATTGTATGAGAATGTCCTATAAATTAAGATAAATTTATACTGTAATAATACACCATTAGGATGACGGTTCATATAAATTTTTGTATATATTTATATTGGTCAACTTGTAGCTGTTCCATCATTTCATTCCATAGTGCTGACAGGCTTTTACATGTATGAGTATATAGAGTGTTTTTTAATCCCATACCTACTGTGAAACTAAATTGTGATGCTTGGAATCTGGGACTGTTCAGACTTTAGTTATTGAATTACAATATCAAAATGATAAATTGAACGACAATTCTATATAAAGTTTGACCAGACTTCCTGGATATAGAGACAGGCTTTATGCTTGTGGCATAATCAAGCTTAGCATAGTCATTATACTTCAGTGGTAAAACTTTATATGTACACCCACCCTCCCACCAATGTATGATTTATACCATGAAAAAAATCGTTCAGATAGGTTTTTGAAATAATAGCACTTTTTTCATTGAATTTGTAAAAGCTTGTATGTCAAAGAAAAGTAAGAAAGGAAGTAATTGTAGCTAAATGATATTGCAAAACTTCAGATATAGGGCATTTGTAGTATATAGGTTAGTGCACCTTTTTGGTAGTTATTGGAAGTAAAGAATTTTTTTTTTTAATTTTTGGCCAGATTATATTATGAAAACGTAAACTGTCTAAATGAAGCAACTACATTCAATTTTTCAAGATAGAAATTGAAAATTAAAAGTCAGACAACTTTTCTCTTCTTTTTTTTTTTTTTTGTGAAAAGCGTTTCAAGTTGAATGGAAGTTGTGTCCCTTTGACTTTGAATGAGATGTTAAATGTTGAATATAAGTCTAAATATTGAAACAATATTGTTGATGTTTTGAATCATTGTTTAATAGATTTACATTTCTTTATATAATCATCCCATCAAGTGTCCAGGGCACTTAACAAAGTTACAGAAAAATGGGGCACTAAAAGTGGTACTTATACATGTATCAAGCCTAAAAACATTTCAAGAAGCCAGACATCCATAAATTGTAAGCTAAAAATCATATTTTTTCTAGGGGGTAGTAAAAATCTGAACATGCCATAAACAAAATGATAAACTTTCAAGATTGAATTAAATTTGTTTACGAATTACTTGTTGTCTCATATTTTGATATAAGTGACTGTTCTTTTGCCGAATAAAAACAGTTTACGGGGCAGTTACAAGGCCATTGGCGGTACATGATACAAATACATTATATGCTCACTTTTCATCTGCTGTACTTTGGTCAGATTTTGTTTAATTTATTAGTATGAATGTATACTTGTAATTATGTTTAATCTGAAAATGACAACAGGATAAAATTGGTAACATGTTTTTTGGGGTATGTTTAGCATTGATTTAAGAAAATAAAAGATAAGTAAGTCTTATATTCTCTGAAGCTTTTCTCTTCTTCAATTAATTGTCATTATGATGTAGTATTTGCTATGATTGGATGTGATTATATTGTTTGGTGTTTTAAGACAATTTTTTAAAATTGTGATACGATTATTTTTTTGTAACTTTCTTTCATTATAAATTCTTTGAAGTGATTTTTAAAAAAAAAAAATTTTGAAGTATCGTAATTGAAGTGCAAAAGTTTTATGTTTAGTGATGCACCTATAGTTTTGTATTTTTGATCCGTTATAAAATAAGAATCATATTATTAATTACCTGTTGTAAACTGATTTTGCAGTATACCATGTAGGTGCTGCCACCTTTAAAGAAATGAGCCGTGTCATGACAAAACCAACATAATGGGTTTGCGACCAGCATGGATCCAGACCAGCCTGCGCATCCGCGCAGTCTGATCAAGATCCATGTTGTTCGCTATCAGTTTATTTACTTGTTATAGGGTCTGTAAGCGAACAGCATGGATCCTGATCAGACTGCGCGGATGTGCAGGCTGGTCTGGATCCATGCTGGTCGCAAACCCATTATGTTGGTCATGACGCGGCTCAAATATTCTCTGGAAGTAACATCTCAACAAAACCATTCTTGAAAATGTTTTAGTTTCTAGCTGTTTTTTTTTCTGCTATATTTATTCTATTTAATTGTATATTTATTTTGCTGTTTTTACTTGTACCTCTGTCAATGTGTCTATTTTCTCTTGTATTTCTGTTGATATTTCTTTTGAAAACCAGTATAGCTGCTTTCTCTTTACTCTTTTTTTAAGTGGCTTTGGTGTGGTTGTGCAACCTTTATACATGTGTTGATTAAGTCAGTCTATTAAAGTCTTGAATCATTTTTTAGTTTTTCATATTTTGTATTTGTTACTCTTGTTGGCCTGAAAATTCCTTTCATATTTCTTAAGGTAGTACACAAAACAACAGTGGGGTGGTTTTTTTTAAACAATATGGGGGACTTCCTATTATCTGTTGTGTAGATATTACACTTGTTAATGGTTCTGTGTGCGTATTATATCCCTCCTAACAATTTAAGTATATTCTTGAAAGTTCACACTTAAGTTCACACTTATCTTTTGAGTCACTATGACTTATCACTATCCAAGTCCAATAACTATAGCATAGATTTATCCTGAATAAAGACCCTGTGTAAATCTTGGCTTTATGTTGTGTCTTCACAACCATTGAAGATATTTATCTTCTGACGTGGGTCGGGAGATGTGATATTGTGGTTCACTGACAAAGACCCATAAATTAATTATAGTGTTGATTTTCACTGAATTATTTCCACTTGTGAATGGTTCCTGTTTTACAATATAGTTCTTAGAAAAATTGTCAATACTGTAAATTTTGTTGATAAGTCTGCAATAAATATTTAAGGTTAAATATACTGTATATTTATCTCCAGTTGTCACTTTGATTTTTGTAGGTTTTTTTCCCCACTGAAATGAGATAATTAGTGATTCTTTAACTAGATAAAGTGAAGGTTTAGTGTACCTCATAGAAACATGAATGAAATAGTAAACTTAGTAGGGTGCTTAGTGAAATGATTGGATGAAGTTTTGCGCATTGAGTTAAGGTGCATAATTATATTCTTTCAATTATAAAATGTGCATTTTTAGAATGTGATTGTCAAAATTAAAAAGAAGAAATGTAAAGCCAAAGAATAAGATAAACATGTTTCAAAAATCATGATACATGTAGTTAGATTTTAAGAAGAATAAGAAATCTTGTGTGCTGTATATATTTATTCTGTTTTATCTCAGTTCTAGATATTTTTGTCACTATAACTTAAAATATACACACACAAACACACATGCTGCATGACAGTCTGATAAAGTTCTACAACTGCTGAGATGAAATTGGTACCAGTCTAAAACTTACCATTTGATTGGCTAATATTGAAACCAGTTTTCAAATCAAACCAATGATATGGAAGGATTTAAAGACTGGTTTACAGGCAGTGACAGAGCTTAAAAAGACTTGAATTGCATGTTATATTTGTATATTGTGTTCAAAAGCTTTTAAGATTGGCAATTATTTTCATGAATGAGAAAATATTATGAGTCTCCAAAGGGCTTTATTATTAAAGATTTCTTGTTTATAAAGTCTTATAATCAATTGCCCTGCACCATTTGGAATTTGAATCCCACCAGGATTGTTTTTGAAATAATGCAGGGAGGGGCACAGGAGGTATTGCTCCACTAGTAATGCTGAAAAGTCATGTATGACCTTTACTGTGTTGGTGCGATGTAAAACCCAAACAAAAAGTAAGAAAATAATGAGCATTGATAGTTAACTTTATCTTGATTCCTAAAAGTGTCAAAGTCATACTTAAATAGAAAAAAATATTCATAGGAAACTATTTTTTTGCCATTATTCATATGATGCTATCAGTATTCTTATTGTTAATGAAGAATTTTGTAAAGAACAAAACCAGAGACCATGTAGAAATTGTGTGATAGGCAGGTAGTTTGGTATTATGGTCATACCTTTGTGTTAATTGCTGCAGGGTATTATATATTCAACCCAAAAGCACGGCATTTTATTCTCTATACAGATAAAAGACTAATGTGATAGAAATAGGTTTGATTAATTTTAAAAATTTCATTTCTTTTATTAATGTTAGATGTAACTAAGTTACATTTTCTTATTTTTTTATTTGATTAAACTTAAGTCTGATTTTCTGTGTCTGATTTACTTTAAAAAAATATAATTGAGGAAAGAAATTTTGTACTTTTATAATGATTTGTTTTGCAAGTAGGGTCAAGATTAAAAGCAAAAAAAAACCTGCAAAGTCAGTACAATATTCGTATGTCAATATTTCGTTTTAACTTTTACAAATGGAAAAGATATGATGTTTTAATGAACAAAGAAGTTCTCATTAAAGATAAGAAGTAGATGTTTACAGTTTGTGAAATTATCAGGTAACATCAAGGAAACTATAGTTTTGATTATTAAGTTCTAACAATTCAATATATGCAGAGCATGTACTTGTAGACACTTTCTCTAGTATTTATTATTTTAATATGGTCCTGTACAACAGTGAGTATAATTGGTCGTATAGTTCATTTTATGTTCACATATATATATATTTTTGTTGTTTTTTTCTCTGTTTTTAATTACTTCACATATTGTTTAAACTTTGCTTTTGTATTAAAAATTTGTAAATAAAATGTCAATGAAACTGTTCTTGCCTGTAGGCATTTATTTTAATTAACACTTTGAAAAAGGCTAGAAATTGAAATCTTCAGCATTTTAAGACTGGAAATGTAAGAAGTATCATACTTTCTTGTAATATTAGCTCACCTAACACAAAGTGTTCAGAGATGAGCTTTTGTACCATAATGTCCATTATGTGCAGTGTGTCATTATCCAAAATGTAACAAAATAACATATCCTCCCTAACCACATGCTAGATTTTTACCAAACTTCACAGGAATGATCTTTAGGCGATCTCTATTCCAGTTGTATAAATTGTTTCATCCAGTTCCATGCATAAGTATGTCACATAGTTGAAGATAAAATTTAAAACTGACGTCTGTAAAATTCTTCTCAGAAAGTACAGTGTCTGCCCGGCTTTCACTAACGGTCTCAAAGTCAAAATCTCAGCTCAAATCTGAGATTTTTCTCAAATCAGAAATTGAGATAGAGATATTTCTCAGTTTGGCTTTCACTAAAAAATATTGAGAAGAATTTCAACTTAAGATTTGAGATTTTCTCAGATATATTGAGACAAGGTTTGGCTGTCTCAGATTATGTCTCAGTGAAGCTAAATTATTATTCTCAAGGGTATTTACTTTCTGCATGGTTATTTTGATAAATAAACATAACTTAACCTTTCTGGCAATTAATTTCCTATTAATTTAATATAGTAACATATTGACTGATTATTGTGGATGACATCATGCGCTCTTATTCATGATGTCATGAAATCATCACATCACAATTATCATACTAAAAATAATTTATTATGCTCCCCGAAAAAATTTCGGGGGAGCATATAGTCGCCGCCTTGTCCGTCCGTCCGTCCGTCCGTCCGCACTCACAGGAGAGTAATTATGTGGCTAGAGGGACAATAGGTTCTCTTTGATGTCATTCATTCCGTAATGCTTTTATGTGGCTATTTTTCTTTTGCGTGGCTAAAAGAACAATAGAGAGAACAATAGAGTAGCCACATAATTACTGTCCTGTGAGAATGTCCGTCTTTCCGTCCGTCCGTCCGTCCCCTTTTCTTGTCTGGCACATAACTTTGTAACAACAAGAGGTATCAACATGAAACTTTGTAGGTAGATAGATCTCATTGAGTAGAAGTGCAGTGCACAAGAACCGTAACTCTGCCTTGCCTAATTTTTGAATTATTCCCCTTTGTTTATTTTTACACTTTGAACTTTGTCCGGGACATAACTCTAAAAGTATAAGAGGTATCAACATGAAACTTTGTAGGTAGATAGATCTCATTGAGTAGAAGTGCAGTGCACAAGAACCGTAACTCGCCTTGCCTAATTTTTGAATTATCTGCCTTTGTTTATTTTACACTTTGAACTTTGTCCGGGACATAACTCTAAAAGTATAAGAGGTATCAACATGAAACTTTGTAGGTAGATAGATCTCATTGAGTAGGTGTGCAGTGCACAAGAACCGTAACTCTGCCTTGCCTAATTTTTGAATTACCCCCCTTTGTTTATTTTACACTTTGAAATTTGTCCTAGACATAACTCTAAAAGTATAAGAGGTATCAACATAAAACTTTGTAGGTAGATAGATCTCATTGAGTAGAAGTGCAGTGCACAAGAACCGTAACTCTACCTTGCCTAATTTTTGAATTATCCCCCTTTGTTTATTTTATACTTTTAACTTTGTCCGGGACATAACTCTAAAAGTATAAGAGGTATCAACATGAAATTTTGTAGGTAGATAGATCTCATTGAGTAGAAGTGCAGTGCACAAGAACTGTAACTCTGCCTTGCCTTATTTTATTAATTATCCCCCTTTGTTTATTTTACACTTTGAACTTTGTCCGGGACATAACTCTAAAAGTATAAGAGGTATCAACATGAAACTTTGTAGGTAGATAGATCTCATTGAGTAGGTGTGCAGTGCACAAGAACTGTAACTGCCTTGCCTAATTTTTGAATTATCCCCCTTTGTTTATTTTACACTTTGAAATTTGTCCTGGACATAACTCTAAAAGTATAAGAGGTATCAACATGAAACTTTGTAGGTAGATAGATCTCATTGAGTAGAAGTGCAGTGCACAAGAACCGTAACTCTACCTTGCCTAATTTTTTAATTATCCCCCTTTGTTTATTTTTACACTTTTAACTTTGTCCGGGACATAACTCTTAATGTATAAGAGATATCAACATGAAACTTTGTAGGTAGATAGATCTCATTGAGTAAGTTTGCAGTGCACAAGAACTGTAACACTGTCTTGCCTACTTTTGGAGTTATTGTCCTTTGTTCACATTTTGACACTTTGAACTTTGTCTGGGACATTACTCTAAAATTATAAGAGATATCAACATGAAACTTTGTAGATAGATAGATCTCATTGGGTGGAAGTGCAGTGCTTAAAAATCATTACTCTGCCTTGCCTTATTTTGAAGTAATTGCCCTTTGTTTATTTTTACTTTTTGACTTTTGTCCTTGACATTACTTTAAAACTATTAGAGATATCAACATGAAACTTTGTAGGTAGCTAGATATAATTGGATAGAACTGCAACGCTTAAAGAACCTAAACAAAGCCTGGTCTAATTTTGGAGTTATTGCCCTTTGTTCATTTTTTTTATACTTTCCTGTGTCCAGAACCTTCTCGGGGAGCATCACCCGGTTCAAGCATCACCCGGTTCAACCGGTTCTTGTTGAATTTTGTTTTGCTTTCTTTTGATCTGTAAGTTCTACATTCATTCTTGATAAATTATTTTCATTAGCATTGAAATATTCACACATTTTCAATACTTCTTGGTGTTTTTATTGTTGTTTGTTTTTTTTTTGGTGTTTTTTTTAATAAAACAAGAAAATATAGATCTACTTAATGTAATAAATATACAAAACATTTCCCTGTTGCGGCATCTTACATCAAAACAGCAACTATATACTTCGTTACAAAAAGGAACACTCCATATTTTTGTCATAGAAGCCCATCAACAATAATAGCCGCTTATGTCTTGATAAAAAAAAAACAGTCTCAGTTGAGAAAATTCTCAAATGTTGAGAAAAAGTTTAGTGAAAGCCAACTTGAGATTTTTCTCAGGTGAGTAAGAATCTCAGTCCATATTGAGACACTCTCAAGTTGAGATTTATCTCTTTTTGAGAACGTTAGTGAAGTTGGGCAGCTGAGCTCACATATTTGGCATGTAACATTACCTTGTGGTCCTCTACAAATTATAGTGAGTTTATTTACATTGACAAATTTATGAAATTACATCTAAATCTTCTTATGTAAAGCTACACTGTATTATAGAACTTAGATATTTGATGTTGCATTAGGATAGTTGTCTTCAAAAGTTGTATGAATATAAAGTTTTCCTTGGGTACGTAAAAGGCCCGCTCTGTGGTCACGTTTGATGACCTTGCTCTGTGGTAACGTTTGTTACCTAAAAGAAAACAAATCTGTTCAGAAACTACAATGACTAGAACGTGATATTTTACATGCAGCCCTCTACAAATTATATCACCCTAAAAATTGCCGTTGTCTTTTGGGATACTTCGTTTACATTAACTGGCATATCTTGTGTGCCAGTACATAGGCTAATTATTTTCTTTAGAGTTTAGTATATAAATTAAATTATGATTTGATTTCTGAAAAAAGTAATCTATATATAGTTTTACGTGTTAAACGTGCCTCTTACAACAGATTTATACTTTGTTCAATTATCTTTCATTTATGTTGAAACTTTTTTTATTAAGACCCTTAGTAGATGGTTAAGTGGCCTGAAATATTGTACTATCATAAAATAAAATAAAAATCACAGTCTTTTCAATCCGTGGCAATGTGGTTGTATTGTTAAAAAGTTGTTATAAATAAGTACAAGTTAATCATGACACTTCGTTTTTCACACATTACACCACCATGGCTATGTTAAATTGTAATATAAATTGAGGGCATTATCCATTACAAGACACAAATTTCTTACCAGATTGTAGAAAATCTCTAAAAGATATAGGGCTATATATTAATATCTACAAGATATATATTACTAAAATATACACGTTCGAATTCTCAAAGGCTGATGTGTAAACGAAGTATAGAAGAAAAAAGCCGAGCACTACGTACAATTGAATAAAACAACGATTAAGTCTTCTTTTTTCACAGATAAATTGTGTGAATTTTTTCAGTGATCCACATTTAAAAATAATAACCTTGTAACCGTATATATGAAGATATTACTTTTAAAAAGGATGGTATTTTTGTTACCTATTTTAGAGACGAAAAATTCTCATTAAGACATACAGATAAATGTATATCATTCCCTACCCGATGTCCGAGACAGAAGATAAACTACTATTGCTTGTCTAATTTTGTAGTAAATTTAACAAAATGACGACATAGAATATATACCGCGTCAGTAGTTACCTGTTTATTGGTATTCAAATTCTAACATGTAATGGAGAAAGTCGGTGTTGTTCACGCACTATGTTTACAATTTTGAAAATTTGACAATATTTCAGCTGTCATTCTTCTCCAGTATAACGTTGTTCACACCAGACGTTTGTATGCATGCCGTTACATTTTTTGTTGTCAAAGCAAAACTTTTGTATAGACACATTCACCTTACAGCAATCCCGTTTTAACCATGAATTGTTTAAACTCATGTTTCATAACTTAGGAAGATTAATGGTTCCATAATAAATATCTGCTATAAGAATAAGTCAAGTTTTTGCTGGAATACACATTATTTCTGATTGTTACAGAGTTATTAAAGTGTCACCAACACTTTGGTTATTTGAAACAGAATTTATTATGCAATTCAACAGATAAAACATAAGTCGGCGTTAAATTTGAAAGTATTGATTAGAACGGAAAGAATCATTAGATTTATTTCAGTGAACATAAATTGAAATGAGTAAGTGTTTAGCTTGAGAGTTTAAGACGGGACTAGGATAGACTGACACTAAGTGTTTGAAATGGAGGAGGAGGAAGAGAGAGTTCGATATGAGGAGGAGGAAGTGACAACTATTCACCGGAAGACGATTCGTACCCATAGTACCACGCGGAAGAAGAAACGAAGTGATGCTAAAAACTGTCCCGGGAAGACGGAAATCAAACTAAGTCCGTTTATTCATGGTGCTAAGAATAAAGACTCATACACGTCTAGTACGCCGGATTTGTCCAAGCGACCTGATAGGGTGCACAAACTTGTGCAAGATACATTAAACGAGTATAAAGGCTCTGAATTACCACAGATATCTTCGAACCGAATATTTCTCGGTGCGTTTGATTCGGACGATGATGAAGATGAAAATAGCATTGAAGACATTTCTAATGAGACGAACAAAACTGAAATATCAAAACTTCATGTATGGAGTTTCAAGAAAACCGGCAGAGTGGTATGGATTTTGTTTATTTTCATGAGTTTCAATAAACCAATAAAATGGGCACTTGATTTTCCGGATCGAAATGTTAAATCCCCTTCCCAACAAAATGTTTTGAATACATTCTTTCAAGTTACATTAATCACTTTAAAGCAGCTACTTGCATTTTTATTCATTCGTGGAGACATCACTGTGACGCCCAATAAGGTTCGTACCCGCGGTCTCTGGACTGGGAAGTCAACGACTTCTCCACTAGGTCACTTAATATCAATATATTGACGCTGTCCGTCCTCGTTTTGTTGCATATAAAAGATACATTTTTTTAAATGATTTATACCAGCAGATATGTATTGTTTGTTTAAATCTACAAGTGTTGTAACATTTGAAAAGCACGTTCTTATTTAATTATAGGTTTTTGTACTCTGATAAAATTTATTAATATTTATCAAGGTCTATAAATTTGTAACAATAAAAAAATGCACAGTCATACAATTGAAAAATTGGTTTCAACGCTGTGGTCGCAAACTTTCATTTCATTTGACATAAAAATCGTTTTTTAAGTGATAAAAACACGTGTACAACAATGCATTTTTATAATATGTAATAATTTTTCAATGTCAAAATTAGATAATCAAACATACAATGTATATTTCAAACTTTGTCCGATATTCACAGAGAATATTTTGATGTGCGTTGTACTTTATTTCATAAAGTTGCGTATCTAAAGTATGAGAATATGTTTACCCTTTATCAAAAGGACAATAATCTTGTATTGTCTAATTCTATATGATTTTTCTGTTTTAAAGTTTAAATGATAGATGCAGTAACTCAAGTGTTTGAGATAAATGAATTGTTGAATTGTTAAATTGTGTACGAACACAGGTCGCTTTATCTTTTTATACTTGCCTTTGTCGTTGGGACACATTCGAAATTATTTAACCTGTAAACGAATAAAATGGAAAGAAAAACTATAAGGTTGTGACGGAAACTATGTGTGATGTAGGAAACGTGTTTATTTATTTAATTTATTAATCTGATTATATTTGTTCATGAAGGGTCTTGATAGGTTTAGAAGGATCGTGGACTTTGTGATACTTGCTCAAAACGTCTTCACATGGTAAGTTGGATATTTTATTTACTTGTACATTACTTGTACATTACTTGTACATTACTACTTGTTACTTTCATTTTAACTCATAATGAATGACGCTTTGACATTCACATCTTTGAACCATGTATATTAAAGTCTTAAGAATCTCCTTTAGATATTATAGTTGCTAATTTAATAAGAACTAGAAAAGGTCTCAGACTGATAGTGAACATAGTGAACCTGGTCAACATGAGTCAACCCACTCGTTAAGTAAATTATTCCCAGATATTTGCATAATTTATTACTAAAATTGCTCTGAAGGGCTTAATCTAAAGTTGTTAGTACATGTTACCCAACCAATATGCTTTTTGTTATAAACTTATCATTTGCATTATATTTTACATGTATGTTTTGCGGTAAAATATGTTTAAACTAAACTTAAATTACTTAAATAATACTTGATAAGAATGACTACATTAGATGTTTAAATGATGATGATTCTGTTATTAATTTTTAGAAGAAAAAAAAAAACCCAATTTCTTCTGGCGGCACTGTGCATACATAAAGTTGCAATTCGACGTACACTACCATTTTATACTCATTGGATGGTGGAATAAAGACAACATAAAGATGTATTTGTTTCATATCTACTCTGGGATAATATGTTGATTTTTTTTGTTTATTATAGTCGGCGTACAGTGAATCTCAATCGGAGGGACAGTATTTTGTTCTTCATGGACCGACAGGGTACGGCTGACATGGAAGGTTGTGAGTCCGAGCCTAAGTTCGACCTAAGTTCCTTTAAGAGTTTAGGACAGGTGAGTCTTTATTATATTGAAGTGTAATCATATAAAAAACATGCAAAATATCTATTATCTTGGTTACACATTCATTACATGTATATCATGCCCGTGTATATATGAGGAGGTAATAGTATGAATGTCATTAATTGAAATAGTTGGTTTCATAAAAGGTTCCATAATTTGAAGTATTCCTCTACTAATTTAAAAGCTCAGGACCTTCTAGCCCAGCTATATTTTATCCTTTAAATAGTTATCTACTTATTTACACTGTATTATCAAGACAAATTAAAAGAAAAAAGCCATAGAAAATTGATATGAAATAATTGTTATAGATAGCGATTTGAACTATGTTGCAAATACAATTGCAAATTATAATGGTTGACCAATAGTTCAATGATGAATAGTTTAAATATTAATTATTATTGAATATTAGTTCTACAACTTGGTTTTTTTTCATTTAAGGACAATATTGTTAATGCCTATGAGAAAAACATGTTCGTGTTTACAGAATTAAGCAGGTTTTTATCTTTTAACATACCTCGATATAAACAATAGCTATCATTGTATGC
This sequence comes from Ruditapes philippinarum, assembly GCF_026571515.1. Taxonomy (NCBI): domain Eukaryota; kingdom Metazoa; phylum Mollusca; class Bivalvia; order Venerida; family Veneridae; genus Ruditapes; species Ruditapes philippinarum. The sequence continues at coordinate 80,722 of NW_026862742.1, read as the reverse complement.
GGTTGGTACTTGAAAAGTTAAAAACTGATTAGAAACGGTAAAGTTTATAGACAAAACATCGTTAATTCTTCTTTTGTTCAAACCGATGTGGTACTGCAAGTTGCCCGGCAGTTTTAAATTGCCGCCAGATGGCGCATTTTTCTGTAATGATTATGATTCACGCGCTGTTGATAAAAGATGCCCGTGGAACTCATAAAAAGTTAATTTATAATATTTTTTTTCTAGAAAAGACCATTCTTTAAAAGAAATCTATAGATCTTCTCTCGAACATAGTTCGTTGTGATGTAAACACTCTAGGTTTAAATGATCTCACAAATGTATGTGAATTAAAACAAAATACAAACAATGATCGGCAACTTAAAAGGATTTACAATGCACTTGCACCGAGTCATACCTACATACTTATCACTTAAAACGCATTTAGATCACTTTATTAAGTAGATGGTCGTATTTTATTCACTTTGTTTATTTACGAAAATAAGGAAACTCATGTTTGAGTATTTTATTTACGTATGAAACTCGAGCCATTTAAAGATATAAAAGAATATGGGTTTTTTAAATCCTTTCTTCACTGCCCTGGGGTTTTGACACATTGTTTCTCGTATTTTTTTCAAATGTTCGGGGTTTAGAAATTTAAATGAAAATATTCCCGATTAAAAAAAAAAAAAAATTGAGTAAGCTGTCGAACATTCAAAATTATAGTTTTTTTTAATTTTCCCGGGGGTTTTCGTTGGTTTGGAATGGCATTTTAATAATTATGAAATGTAAAATTAAATTTCAATATACTTGCAAAGAAGTGATAGTTTGGCCAAGTGATGGGCCAAGGTACTAGAATAGTTCCGCTAAGGGCTGGCTTTATTAAAAATCCCTTATTTGTCAAAATCGGTATGCTTCCTTCTTCAGCATTGCTTCGAATGAAAAAACGGGTGCATTCTTTTCGTTGCGAAGTAATAAAGTGTAAAAAAAAAATAATTTTGTATAATTTGATTATTATCTTATAAAGAAGATACAGAGACAAATTTTGTTTAAAATCCCAACGAAATTCAAGCTGTTAACATATACAATGATAGCGAAAGAAGACCGAAGAAACAAACTATTTTACACTGGTACTCAATTTTTATTTGTCAACTGACATATATCAAGCGAATTTGTTTATTTTGTAAAGCTACCTTTATTAGAAGTTATTTTATTTGTACATTCAAGAGGTCCGTGGAGACACTCTGTTCAACAAAATACAACAGTTGACGTTTCTATATTCATGTTCACATAAATGGTTTAGAAATAGGAAAATGTCGTTTTTGGACTACTTTCAGAAAACTAAGATGGAAATGGTGAAAAATTTGTCTAAAAAGCCCCGCCTTAAAAAGGACAATGGACAAATTAATAAAGGGTAAGTTTTTCCCATTTATTATAATTTTAAAAAACAAAAAATATTTTTAAAAATTTTGGTTTATTTTAAAATATTTTTTATGAAAATTTCTTGTTTTTCCCAAATGTTGACACTTTTTGCGTCAACTTTCCCCCTATAAAAATTTTTTGGGGCATCAAAAAAAACTTTCTTTGAAAAAAAAATTAAAGGCTTTTTTTAAGAGATTTAAAAAATAAAAGGAAAAACTGTTTAAAACATTTTTTCGACTAGTAGGCCCAGCTTTTTTTGTACATGAAAATTAAAAATTTTAAGTGTTTGTTTTTTGTTCATTTTCCCATATCCTTTATTCAATTTTCGTAAAAAATGTATAGTTTAAAAAATTTTCCCTGGTTTTTTTTAGTATTTTATCTTTAAATATAAATATAAAATGCACAGCCCAGTTCCAAAAGGAAAAGGGAAATATCATGGATTGATCTCCACTAGAGACTTGATATTTTTTTGGGTCGTCTTTTTTAAAAGGCCTAAAAAAAAGCTGAAAATAAAACAAAAAAAATAAAGAATAAAATTTAAAAAAAGGTGTTTTTTTTTTTATGATGATGCATAAAAGGTGCGTTTAAGTTTTTTTCCCAAACAACCACATGCCATAAAAAATGGTTTCAAATGAAGCGAGGCTGGTATGCCAAGTAAGTAAATAAAACTAAATTTTTGTAATAGATAAAAATTGTAAAAAAGAAATTGTAGATATTCAGTAGTTTGTATTCAATTTTTTGTATGTTTGAAGAATTTATATGCAAACATCTTTTTATATATTTATTTTCAGATTTGAAGCCTCCAAAGTTATTGTGAAAGAAGGAAATAAAGCGGACTTCTACTATTTGATTTTGTCCGGTATAGGTACGTAATAAATGTTTTTTTTTTAGTTTACCTGACGGTCGCATGGCAACATTTTCTTATTATGCATTGTATTATCAGATAACATGATATTGCTTATACTTTTTTGACTTAAACATTCTAACCATTCTAAAAAATATACCTGACCATGTATTGAATTTACGTGTTGTTATCAGTTAGTTGTTATGAAATAACATACATGTATGTGTTTATTTTGATATGATAAACACGTGTATTGATTTATTATACTAACAGCTGATTTATTGAATTGATTTTGTTTCGATAAAAAAAATTAAAAGGGCAAAAAAGTTAAATAAAGTTTTTAAATTTATTTTTTGCTTTTATCGGGGCCCGGTAAAATTTTTTTTTTGGGTATTGCTTCCAAATTCATTAAAAAATTATTTTACTTTAAAACTTAATAATTTTAAAACCCCTTTTATTTTGAGTTTTTTAATATTAAAAATCTTAAAATAAAACAAAAAAAAATTTGGGGGATAAAAAACAAAGTGCATTCAAATTTTCCCAGAAACCTGTATTAAGAATGGGATATCCCGGGTCCATGCGGAAGAAAGTGAAAATAGAACACAGATTTCACTTTCGGTAATTTGAGACATTTTCACATACTGGTATATCGTATAATTTCATTTCAAATGACCAAAAAGTATTTCTAAATGCGTGTATTTCAGAACCAACAGACACATTATGGTTTAAATCATCCCTATTTCTTGCGTTCTTCTTGTTAGATTACAAAAAATCAGAGCAGACGAGAAATAATTTGTATAATTTCACTGATTATTATCTCTTTATTATCTAATCCAAACAAACAAAACGCAAGAATTTGTTATCATTTTGGAGAAAATTTGCACGACAATGCCAAAAGTCGATCTTGTTAAGTAATTATACTTTTTCTTAGTTACAAAATATGAATATGAAAGGCGGTCTTCAAGGCTCAAATCACACAAAAATGCATCGTTATATTCTAGCACTATAATTATTTCTGTCTACCCTGACAATTTTGTTTTCTTTAAATATTTAATTATATTAAATATGGTTAGGTTGTCTACCTACCTTACATAAGAGTTAAATGGTTAGAGCTCTTTTAGGGTCAGGTCAAGAAGACGTTTCCTTTCAGATACAAATACATGTACTAGTTAAAACCAGAAAATGCACCTGAAATGATTAATAAAAGTTGTAAAATGTTGCTTAAAAATCGAGCTGTGGCTTTACAGGGAAAATAAGTTAAAGTTTTGTTATTTTTCCAGCTGTTTATCGGGACATATCTGTGAATGTAGACGATCACCACAATACACATAATGAACTTGTCGCTTCATATCTAAAACCTGGAGACACTCTTGGGGTAGGTTATATCCTGCAATATTTCACAATTACGTCCTTTAACATGTTTATAGTAATATAATCAATCTATATCTAATATCATATTTAGTACTCGACCTACTTTCATATCCAGTCTTACCAATAAGTGACAGTTATATTTGAAAAAAAAGTTTTGACTTCCTTTGATTCCAGCACTTTAGTGTTGAAGATTAAATACCGCTTAAGCCGGTGCTGGGGGGCGTGAGAGATGTTGAACTTTAATATTATATTTCATGAACTGACTCATTCAAACAGGGTCTGCAATGTTCATATAATATTGCTGTTTCCATGCCTTCCGAATGATCACTCCTTTTCCAGATTTTTTTCTCCTAGTGCTTCCAGGTTCAAACGTACTAGCTTCTTCAAGGAGCGTACATTTACACTAGTGCTAGTGTACAACGTACCTATCACGAAAATAAACGGAAGGCAACAAAGAAAGAAAATACATTACCTTTAAAACACTTTCAGATAACAATAAGTGTGTAAACACAAGTAAAATACCACAAACTGTCCAAATTGACGTATTATTTTACCTTTTCAACATAGACAATTTTACTGAAATATAATGGAAATTTGGGAGAGGCACTCGGAGGCTGCCGCTCCTTTTATGTTTTATTTATTTTACAAAAACAACGCAATAAACTCTGTAGTCTAAACATGTGGGCTCATAATGGTAATTTCATAACGTTAAAACACATATAACTACAAGTCTGCTACATATAATTATCTTTTGGGAATATCTGATTATGGAGATTAAATAAGTTTGAAGATTATAATTAAAACCCTTAATATTAAGATGCGTGTGGAATTGGAGTATTTTACACGTATTTACTTAATGTTTGACATAATAGTTTAAATAAAACAAAGTTAAATAAATAACCTTGCACACATATGGTTGTGACTTTTCTAATTTCAATCAGTTTTGAGATAAAGCCAGTATATTAGTAATTATCTGGAAAAGGTGATCTCTCGGAAGCATAAAAAACAGCAAAATTACATGAAAATTTCAGACTCGGTTTGATTGAGTCTGTACATGAGGGATAATGAAAAAGTGCAACATTCCTCAGGCCCTATAGCACCTGCTTGAGCGGTACTTAATTCTCAAGATTTCAAAGTGCTGGATTCAATGATCCCGAAGGACCAGAAAAAAATATAACAACACTGAAGTGAAGTACGTGGCAGCTTTTTACGGCTGCCACACAGCCTTGACAACCGCTGTTGTGATGTATAAAAATCTGGAAAAAAGTAATCCACTGTTCACTACTTGCATGTATATTACTTTCAACTTCATATATAATCACTATATCACATATACCTATTCTTCGCGTTTATGAAGTTGTACTTGTGATTCTTCATTCAGAATACAAAGATGCAACATTATGTACATTTGATATAGCCAATTTATATTTACAGGAAAAGGAGATACTAACGAACACGGAGCGGCCAGCCACTGTCGTCTGCAAAGAGCCAGTCGAGGTTCTCGGTGTTGATAAAGAGGCTTTAATAGAAATATTTAAAGCGGCAGGGGGTATCGGCTCTATAGAATTTCTGAAGTAAGTAAAGCAAAATATGTCAGAAATTGAATTAAGAAGTTTATAACGCTGTTTCCATGATAGTTAAGTCCTACATAAATTTTTATTACTTTTTATATCCTGATGTTTTTAAAATTTAAAATATTGACATTGAGGTTCATTAAAGGCATCTTTTATTCGTATCTGAAATTCAAGATATTTCACTAAACAATTGTTTATTGTTATGAGATGCGAAAGAAATAAGTTGCGATAATTTAAATTATTTTTTTTCACCAGGTGTATACCAGAGTTATCAGATTTTCCCCTGGAATTATTACAGACATATCATTTCTCTATGGCCGTCCATTATTACAGGAGAGGAGCTGTCATTGCTAAGAGTAGCAACGAATCAGAATGGATCTATATTGTTAGATCGGTAATCTATCTTATAACACTATTATCATTGTATACAGTAATCTAGCTTATAACATAATACTCATTGAACAATATTCTTATAGCACTAAATTATCATTGTACAGTAATATATCATATAACACCATTACCATTGTACAACAATCTATCATATAGCACTATCATAATTGTGCAAGTATCCATCTTGTAACACAATTATCAGTGTACAGTAATCTAGCTTATAACACTATTATCATTGTACAGTAATAATTCATATAACACCCTTGCCATTGTACAACAATCTATCATATAGCACTATCATAATTGTGCAGTTATCTATCTTGTAACAATATTATCATTAAACAATAATCCATCTTATACCACAATATTGTCATTGTACAGTAATCTATCATATAACATGAAATTGCCATTGTACAATGTATCTTAATTTTATAGCACTATCATAAATATTGTACAGTTATGTATCTTGTAACACAATTATCAGTGTGTATACAGTAATCTAGCTTATAACATATCTTATAGCACCATCATAATTGTGAAATAATCTATCTTACAACAATATTTGCAGAAAGCTAATAATTTCGTTTTCATTCAATTAAATTTGGCCTGAGAATGTATCTACATAGACATTAAAGATATAACTAAAGCAGAATCAGTTTCAAATAGTAAATGAACGGTCGTCAAACTTCGGATAAGTACTAATGGTTAACCGCCAGGTATTACTTATGACATCTAGTATTTGTCATCCGGTGAAGACGTCTAAAATACAGTATTTGTGAGAAATATTTAGGTTACAGAAACGCGTCAAATTTTCCTCCAAACATATTTTACGTGGCCAATTTTGTTCTTTGTAACAAAACATATTGTTAAGAACTTTACATTAATGCCAATTAAGTATGTTTGTTAAAAACTTTATTCGCTATAACAATATTTAAAGCATTCTTTATTCAAAACCATCGGCATTCAAATTAACTAGATGAACATTACCTATTAAAACATTTTTTAGTTTTATAGTTGTCGTATTGATGAGATTTACAAGTAAATATTACGTTTTTATATTAACGTTTCACAGTCCTTCCCAAATTTTAACAATGTAATTTAATCCTGTATTATATATGATTTAATTGATAACTATTTGTGCTTTCCAGGGTTCGTGCCAAGTTTATAAAGCCATAAAAGAAGGCCATAAAAAGGAAAGACATGTTCATCCAGTAAGCCGTCCAGCGTCCAGCACCAAAAAGCTTTATCGAGAAGGTTCCGGGCTTTTTCCAAACATTCATAGAAACAAAAATGGTAAGCCAATATTCAATCTGCAGAAAGAATCCTTTGATTGCTTATATAATAATATTATTACTGAAAAGCAATGTTTCAATTAATGTGACTGATATCTTTATTTTTCACCCTTAATCTGCCGAATTACATATTATGACTTGTCAAACATCAATTTTGGAACAGACCATGATCAATTTCGTGGACATAAAGATGAAAAATTGTCAGTCAGCAGTGAAGGCTGGTCCGGCTCTTTACTGGTGACAAAGACTAATCGCTTCCAGTGTAAATGTTTAAATTTCTTATAACAGTATTAAGTTCGGCACAAACACGCAAATCTTGTTCTTAACAACAACAACAACAACAACAACAACAACAACAACAACAAAATAAAACCTTAAAAGAATGACTTCGAATATTTTAGCCTGAATTAGGATTTAAAAAAAAAAATACAAATCCCTCCCTTGCAGTAATGAGCTCAGCCATTATAATCTTACCTCATTTAAACTAACTTACTTTATCTTATCACATTGCAGATATTTTAAAAAGTGCTTCAACAATGGAAATCAATGAGGTATCAGACAAGGTGAGTCAACAATTGTGACATGCTATCATATACTTAAATTGTTGTGAGAAATCTGTCGAGTACCATTCACTTTATTGGTAACAGATAATACATGTATCTATATATCAGTGTGAACAAGTGGGTACAAAAGTGGTTATGTAACGCACATAATGAGGACAAAAAGCGTTACATAATTCTGTTATTTTATAAAATTATCAGTCTGCACAGAATGGTGTTTAAAATATGTTACAGTATCTGTTAAAATATCTGGCAGGATTGAATGATCTTGTTTTTGTAAACAAAAACTGCTTGTTTATTAACACTGTTAGCAAAAGAAGGTGTTTTAAAAATTCGCCATCCATCTAATGTTCTGACATGTAAAACATTATTTCATTAAATCTAAATAGCATTTAAGAATTATTAGTTTTATTACATATTTCAAAACTGTACCTTGTATTCATTATTGCTAAACGATTGTTTAAATACAGACAATTTGAATATAGCCACTTTTTCACGTAAAGATATGTATTCTATATAAACATTGTATTTTTTACAGAAACATAGAAAGAAGAAAGCACCAACTCTTGAGCGGTCGCTTACCATGCTACCTAGTTTAAGTCCAGGTTAGGCTATACAGAAATTTGACGTTAAATTTTAGCTATGTTTCATGTAGTTTTATGTAGTTTTCATAATGTATACGTTAAAGTAGTTTCATTTAGATGCATTTGAAGATCTGTTGAGTACCTTTACTTAAGATTTTACCTATTTCCTAGGCTGTCGCAGCATTAATATCAATATTAGGATTTCTACAGAGAATTTTTTTATTGCAAAGTCTTTGGACATTCTTATTTTATGTTTTATGTACAATGGGGTGATATAAAAAAAGATTATTATTTACGTTATGAAAATATGACAATATGGATGTCTAATGCAACGAAAATCAACGTGTAGTTACAAGCAACATTTACTTTTATCAAAAAGGTAAACGTTATTGAAATGCCAAAACGAAATTCAAAATAAAAATACATCAGTTTCAAATATTTTCGTTCTCTGTAATCTCGTAAAACAGACTTAGGTCACTACTGGGCCCATAATAAATAGTTCTGGTGAAGATAGCCGATATAAGTAAATAATTTTTTTTTTCTATTATTAGGGAAGATTTCTTTAGTGCAAAGCTCATTGTCAACAGATACACAACAACCGTCTGTAAGTATTATAAAATACCTTCTTCTCAATTCAATCAGTGAAATTGAAAACCTTTTCAGTGACATCAAAAATAATTGATGATTAATCTCCCCCTATATATATATATATATATATATATATTAGCTGTACGCTCTAAACATTTAAGAACTTAAATATTCGCTTCTTAACAATATTCAAGGTTTTCATCATCAAGAGACTGAACTGTTGATAATGTTTGCGACCATGTCTTCTTGTCCATGCAATGACAATGTGTGACCTTGTGTATATTATAACTAAATGAACAGTTTGCTGTAAGTAATACAGACTTTCTTTGACATGTATATGTACAGGATGATTGACTTGGTTAAGTTTACAATAATATATACACACCGATCTATTTCAGTCACCATTATTGCACGAGGGGAGTAAAGAGAACACTTCACCGAGTACGAGAAAGAAATTTTCACACGTCTCACCTAAGGCGGCCAGAAAAAAGACTTCCTCCGAGGTACTAAGACTTTCCCGCGCCAGTTCAACTTTGTGTGAAACTCCTGATGCCGTGAGAAACTATAGACAAACTCATCTAACGAGTCCTTCTTTAGAAACATATCAAAATAAGAATCATAAAAAGAATAGCACTTCATCTTCCGACAGTGTATTTGATTCACGAAGAAGTTCGAACAATTCCGAAAACGACATGCACAAACAGTATTCAAGTTGGCCAGAGGATGTTTCACAAGTCGATACGACAGGTTCCATGTTTTATGTTAGGCTCGGAAATGTGTCGGAGAAAGGAGTGTTTGTAAGTATACACCGCCATTTTATTTTGTTCTATTTCTTTGTAACAATGTATTTAAAAGGAGTGCTAGTAAGTACATATTTATACAGTCTACTTTGTCCACGCATTATACTTTAAACTTTAATATCAGGTTAGAAAAGAGTAAATATAAAGTCGGGTCTAAAATTTCTAGATAAATATCTAATGTTCAATTTTTTATCATCAAGGAACGGTTTAAACATTATTTCAGCATGTTATATTTCAATAAGTAATCGCGTATCTTATTTCAAACAAAAAGGATTGGTTTGCGTAGTTCACGTGCATTTCAATTTGTCTAGATTCATTAAAGGATTTCTTTTTATTTTGAAATGCATGGTAAAAAAAGGTTATGATAACAATTTTATTGGTGCCTTAGTTTAGTTTATACGAATTTATTTTAGTTCGATTGTGTTGTAAGCTATAAGCTTATTGAAGCATTCTGAATCCTTTCCTGGAACCAACCAGTACTAAGCAATAAGTGTACTGTTTCTTGCTCAAGGAAACAACGGCTTGCCCTTGACGGGGTTTGAATCCTTAGATTACTTGTCCGACGCGTTGGCCACTCGGCCATGCCGCCACTCAATGCTTGATGCTTTAGAATAACTAATTAGCAAGTCTTTCAATGGAGTGCTGACGATAAACCATTTATAAGAAGTTAATATATAGTCAAATAATCAATTGAAAACTATGCAGAATTCAAACTTCATGATATAATAAAAATTAAGAGTATATCATATTTTGATTCCCTTTTTTTCTCGAAAATTATGTTTTCACGCTATTGCTCAAACATAGATAAGCATGAAGGTTCTTTTTAAAATAATTAAATATTATAAAAAAAGAACAAAAAGTACTATAGATTTATGCAGTCATTCATCACCATTTATTTCGAACAAATATATTGATAGATAAATAATCAAATAATTCACATGCAAAGTAAATAAATTAAATTGAGACTAAAACATGATAAAACACAATAAATCATTTTCAAAATTTATATGTTTTGCTGACTAGTTAATCAATATTTTGTTTTGTTTTAGGGATTACATCCGCTAGTTTATAATGATATGCCAAATCTTAGCCTTGTAAGTATAACTATTTGCACTCTAATTTTTCACATTCTTTACGATCATGTGTTTCTGTAAGCCTTCAAACAATCATCACATTAAGCAGGCTGGTTTATTTCATTAGTTTTTTAAAAACAAAATGTTGCTTGATTTCAACAACAATTATATTATCAACAAATCACGGTATAAAAAAGTAATATCCTGGAGGTATATCCGTATATTTTTTATAATATTGATAATGATTGGTTTCCTGGTAAACGTATGTAAAGATGTTAATCTGATTATTATTCATTGATTTATTATCATAAAAGACCAAATGTTTTCCAGAAATAGTAGATAAAACAAGAAGTTGATAATACATTAATCATATTTCAGGTGAGCAATGGTGCAGAATGCGTCCTTATATCTAAACAGTTTCTAAAAGATCAGATGACAACGATAATAGCTCATAGACTTCGAAATAAAGTAAGTTTTAGACTATACCGTTCAATAAAATTTGCATGAAATCAGCGGCTTGTTTTATGATTTAGTTCGTACTAATAAATAAATTTAGACCTCGCGTGGCCATCAACATTATGTCTCCGTTACAACCGCAACATTAACTTTGCTTGCAGTGGTCTTAAAGCATCATGCCTCCAGATTCATGAAAAAACATTGCGAACAACATTTGAAATCTAGAAAAAAAATATTTAAGATAGGCAAGAATACGTTAAAATAGCGCTTAATGCGCTAGTCATGCAGTAAAAATATGGTTATAAAAATACTGCTAAATCTGTCATTAATTTCATATAACATGAAACTTGTGTCTTGAATTGTGAATATTGTTACTTTTATTAAAAGTTAAGTTCATTTTTCTAAAGGTTTATTTTCTTGATCTGGGGGCATGCATATGTAATTAATTCCAATATGCAAAGAATTTAAAGAAATTGTTCCTCTTTCAGCTACCCCCATATCCAAGTTCTGGACAATTAAGGAGTGCCCTAGATGACCAAATCAACTGGGAAAGTTACAGAGAGAAAGTTGTCAGTGCTGTACTGAAGTAGATGTCCTTATGTGTTGATTTCATGAAATGAATTATGTGCATAAAAGAAAAGGCGATATTTTTAGCTGACAAGTTGTTTAACATTCCAATATTTGCAAGACAATATTTCAATAATTTGTAAGATTCAATGTATTAAAAGAGGTGTCAAAATAAAGGTTAATTTATATAATTCAATGAACGAAAGTCTGTACACAATATATGTGTCGAAAAAGTATTTTTGTTATGTAATATTTACTTTTGCATTCGAATTTTGATTCATATGGCCTAATATTCAATATTTGTCGAGAGAAAATAAACCGAAAAGATGTATCAAAAAACGTCACGTATTTTGATTGACATAATTGTTTTAACGCAAAGTGAAATTTTTTTATGACATAAATATAAAAAAAAGTTTTAATCCTTTATACTGTTTATAAAAACATGTCAAACAATGACGAAACTTAATCTTTTATTTTGCTGAACATTTATTATCATAATCATATAACAATTCACATACAAATATACTTCAACATTCTCTTCATTTTCTATGATATCTTTTTATTGTTTATAAATATGTCACTTAAAGTTTCATATTTAAACAAAATAAAACTGACAGTTAGAATAGCAATCTATGGAATTTGCAGTCTGTTTTTTTCATAATTGAATTCAAGTGGTAATACATAACTATATCTTAGGTATCTTGTGTTTTGAGTTTTTTTTATCAAAACTTTAAATTGATATCATACTTTTTTAACGAATGACATTAATTAAAATTTTACTATGTGCATATCATTGAAAAGACATTTCATTTTAAATTGTAATGAAGAGGCTATTGTTTTTTGTAAATAGAGGAACTTGTGTGATATTTAAAACATATCTGTCGTTAGTGTGATTTTTTACTTTTAAAACTTGTTTATAAAACATCAAAAAGAAAGTCTTTTCACTTCATTTGTCCATTTTGAATATTTAAAATGCACACTTTTCGAAGTCATTCATAGATTGATTTATCCATCGGTTTGCATTTTGTTTATTGACAACAAGTCACACACTATTTACCCATTTACCTTCCGACTTTCTTAGATAAACTTTCCCATTTTCTAATTTTTGTACTGTCCATTATGAATCTTGCTGAAAATTTCAAGATAAAAATTACAATAAGTCAGCCAACAGTATATAGTTAGGTAAACGTGCACAGAAAAAGTGCAGGCTCTATAGTGATGGCAATGGCTCACTACTGATCAGCAGGGGTAGGGGTTAAACACTGAAAGCTCTATATATCTTCTATAACAGATAAAGACATAATAATTATACTTTTACTATGATAGCAGACATCATAAAAGTATTGTTAAAATAAAAATGTTTGATGTCAATATCTCAATTGTGTTAAGGGATTGGCAAAAGTGATAATTTTTATTTTTATTTAAGTTTTATTTTAACAAAAGCTTCGTCAAACAATACTGAGATATTTGTTTACTAAAATACGAAACGTTCATCCAGAAGTTAACTGTATACTTGTGTTTAACCTAATGAAATGCTATTTGAAAATTAAACAAAATTATATCGCATTAATATCATCCGAACTTTTATAAATTTTTATATTGTTGTTTGAAAACAGTTGTATTTATGAAATACAATGTTCTGAAAACGTGATTGATTCTGTTCTTATCTACATGTATTGTTCTGAATGCAATGAAACAGTTTAACTATTGCTGTGTTATTTCAAATTATTTATTTATTGTTTATAAACTTTTGTTTGATTATTATTTTTTTAATCTAATTCCAATAAATGAGTCAAACTGTCATTTATTGTATTATCTATTTTGATTCGTTTTTTGTTCACTTAAATGACGTTGATAACATGAGTGCAGAATGAAAACAAGGATGTTGATATCTCACACGGAAGAGATAACTTTAATGAACCATATGGACAACAGAACTAGACAGGGGGATGGCAATACGCAGTTTTCAAGGCTTCCCGGCAAACAACTGACTGCGTCACAATCAAAACCTAACACAAAAGTCTGTAATCATACACCTGAAATAAACACATTTCATATTTAACATGTACATAGGTATCTCACAGCAAACAATTAAAAATACATGTCCATCTCCTAGTTTTCTGGCACATAACCCTGTGTTTTTTATTGTTTTGGTTGCGAAAATCAACGACAACAAGTGTGGATTACCCCTATTCGCAAAATAACAAAAAATGTATAAAACAAAATTTTATCACAAGCTATATTGTTTCTTCATTCTTAAACAATGTACAATCTGAAAATAAAATCCATGCAATTAGTTTTTCCACTATTTTATGTCTTCTGTATACCTTTTAAACTTGAAGAGCTGATTTCCGAGACAGGTACTACCCAAAATGTATGGGTCGAACACCACTAAAATCAATTTAACTTGATAACTGAAACACAATACTAGCCACTGAAACTTGCAATATAGCAACTTTAAATATTTAGAAGCTCAAATAATCACTTCAGTTACAAAATGGTCTCTAATTATATGTGAATTTGACCCTGGCCAATTCGAAACTAAAAAAAAAAACTACCGTAACTGTGTACTGCCTCCCAAAGACCAGTTTCAGTTTAAACACCGGGACGAATGTGTTAACACTGTACTCTGTCCCATTTGAGGCTGTTACTCTGTAAATCATGTATATAAATAACCCAGCTTTGTTTCAGTTCCATTAAGTTATACAAGCAAGCACTGTCAGACGCTTGTTTGATGATGTTCTGGAGCGGATTACAAAGGTAGATCATATAAACTGGAAAACAATTTTAAATTGTTAGAGCAATCTATAATTACGCGATTGAGTAGCAACGCTTTACAAGATTATAAGAATTATTACCAATAGAAACTACCACAAAAGCCCCATGTCGCGAGCATTTCCGTTGTTTGGTTTTGATAATAATTACAAATCATACATTGATGCTGACACTGCGTTATACTATATAACTTGTATTATTAGCTGTGTAATATAGCATGGTAGAAACAATGTCTTCAGACATCGTAAAATTGCTGAAAATACCTCTTAAAGTAAAACATCAACAAGAAAATGTAGTAAAATGTAAGCGTGGCATTAATGGCCATATTCTGATCCATTCACTGTCAATATTAAAAGCGCATGACGATATTTTTTTCAGTGACTGCTGTACAATTTGAAGATCCAATCGATATTTACCAGCCATTTCTCAATAACAGCTCGATTTTTTTGTAATTTAGTTTGTATGTCAATGACTCAGATATAAATTTAAAAAAAATGTTCACATCGAGACTCAAATCTTTTAAAAAATATTTTGGTTTGTTTTTAATAGAAGGCAAAACTAGGGCATGATTAACGTTCCTCGTGTCATACCAATAGTTGGTCTGGAAATGGCGCCAAAACTTGCTACATTACATATTTTGAATATATAATACTATAGTAATTAACTAATTAATTATATTTGATTTCAATGTATATTTTTATCATTACCATACAATGTGCATTGGACGTTAAAAACTGTGACAGGAAGTATTAACAGCATAGAAAACATGCGTATTACTTAAACATTTGCGAGGTGAATATTTTTTTTTTCATTTTAGTATCTACATGTTGACATAGAATGTTATCTCTAAGAAGAAGTCTCAACGCAAATACTTCACTTCCTAGTATTAGCTGCCCATTCCTATGGAGATAAACATAATAAACTGGAATTTGTTTAGACACAATAACAATCGTGATCGAGTAGCCATCATACAGTTTCCTAAATGAATTCTGATTATCTCTGGGTTTTTTTTTTGTAATAAATTTCAGCGCAATTTTATTTTTGATGTGATAAAGTCTTCATTTGGCATCCTTCTATTAGTATATTGTCTAGAATGATTTATTGTTATGCATAATACTCGATTAAATAATTTGTATATAAATAACTACTTTGTCTTATATTCATAGACATGATTATACTAAAAGAAGCGTTCTTTATAAATAAAGCAACTCGTTTTCTATTGCAACACGATATATTTCAGTACACTTTAAATAAAATACTTGTACGAATATATCTAATAATGATTTATTTTACTTCTTTGCAATATTCATTTATCACGATGGTTATTTTGTTTGTAAAGCAATTACTGTGACACGATCTGCACAAACATAAACTTTTCTTTGTAAAAAAACGAAATTAAAAGGTAAAATTATAGATTCTTTTTTTCAAGTCTATTTCAGGCTCTTTCAGTTTGAAAGATCCTGTATGTCCATAGGATATAATGAAACGTGCAACATTGCACACGCCCTCTAGCACCGGCTTAAGTAGTATTCAACAATCTTCAGCACATAAATATTGGGATGAGTGATAAAAGAAGGGCACTATTTACAAACTGTCAGATGCCGATATATTGACTATTTTTTAATCATTTTCATAACCAAATCGATGTACACTGGAAATAATACAAAACAATTTTATTTGTAAAAATACTGCACCATTTAAACAGCATATATCCGAATATATTTACAGTCAAGTACGCATCATGGTAGTCCAAGTTCTTTGCAGGAGTACGCGCTGGTTTTAACAGGGGTACGTAAATACAAGATATATCGCACCTTGATCTACAACAGAAACGACATAAAAGATGTGCAGATCATCGCAGTTCCATCGTTATGAAGACACTGGACAAAAGTTCGTTCGCACATGACGCATGACAACAGGGCCATGATGGCCCTGGATTACTCACCTGAGATACATTACTAGAAAAGGGTCACGATTCTTCACTAAAGCTCACCTTGATACACTTTCTCGTTCACCGGATATACTTTGTACCATATATTCTCTATTTATATAACTTTTGTAGAGGACTGCAAGGTGATGTTTCTTGACATAATGGTAGCACCAGGCTTTGTAGTTTCCAAGAAGATTTTTTTAAGATCTTATTTTAAGTTTATTCTAAGCACCTGCAACATAGATCTACTTTTATCTTACTGGAACCATTCACTTATATATAACATTTTTTTAGAGGGCCCCTTTTAATTTCTATTTTTTAGTTTTGACCATTGTTTTTTGGGGTATTCTTTTTTCACTCTATTGCATGTAAGAAAATAATGTATTTCTCTCGTGAACACAAGCTGTTATCTTTCACTCTTGTCACGCCACTCTGGTGTTCATTTTGTGAAATATTTTGATCTAGACGCATCGGTAAAAATACCATTCTCGGGTTAACTTTATCTATTGTCACCCTAGGACGGTGTGATTTTGCAAAAATTGGATCGTCGTAAACTGGATATTGTAGGATATGAATCTTTTAATAGCTTATTAACTATAAACAGTCTGGATCGTGTTGGGCCACCTTTAGGATTTCCTCTTCTGTGACAATAAATTGTTTAAGCTTTGGTCAAATTATCACCGTCTTAAAAAGTTTAAACGAGTTTGTTTTATATACAAAGAACACAATATTGTCTAGTTAAATGATCATGGCACTTGGACAAATAGTTTGCTGTGTATTTCTATTTAATATTGCAATTTGTTAGAATATTGCATCCAAAAAAGCATTTGATCAAAATACTAGTATTTTATTATCAATGAACATGTTATTACAATGTGAGGAATGTATTTAACTTGCATAATATGTTGTTTTTTTCCTTATTTTGATAATTAATTTAATTTTTCACAAACTGTAAGTATATCAAACTGAATTACCCTTTTTAATTTTGATTATGTAAAAGTTGATAAGGTAAATTCAATTACATCAAACTTAATAATAATGCCAGTTGGGAACCAACCTTTGAAATCCTGACAGTTTGTGACTGAATTTCGCCTCCTCCTGTCACAGTTGCCGGGAAACAATACTTGTTATTGATGGTATGTTCAGTTCGTTCAGTATTTGGATATAAAATAAAGAATAAAGCAATAATCTTCCTTTATAAATGTTGCTTTCACTTTTAAGCTAGAATTAAAATGTTCTGTTCTTGATAAGTTATGGTATACAACATAATGTTTTTTCTAAAAATAATCTGATCATACCTGTCTTCCTAGAGTTTGAACATTGCAGGTTTTATATAAAGGGAATTGCAAAGAAATAAAAGAAATGGCATTTATATATTGTAAACAAGTGCTTGAAAATGCAATATCATATATATCTGTATCAGATGGAAATCATTTTTGAACCAAGGCCAGTCTGAGTCTTGAAGAAGAGATAAATTGTAGAATAATTATCCTACAATAACATTTCTGTTAAAATCATTACATGATAGATAATCGTATCAGATTTTAGATGTTTACTTTTTGATAAATGTATAGATAATGAAACCACACACGTCATTTGAAAGGCAATGATCATGAACTCGATGCATTCAATATATATATATATATCTAATAGATGATTTAGGGATCTCCGTCTTTTTTTTTAAAGCTGTATCTGATTGTGTCTGAATCCATACTTTAGGGCGGTGACATGCAGCGAACAATGATATCTAGATCCTTTATATATATATGTGTGTGTGTGTGTGTGTGTGTGTGTGCGTGCGTGCGTGCGTGCGTGCGCGTGTGTGTGTGTGTGTTGGACATTAAGTAGAATGGAAATTTATAAACGTATAAGGTAGCACTCCACACTAAAGTTGAAGCTCCTGCCGTCATTGTCCTACAGGCAATACGTCTGATAATACCATGTACCTCCCAATTCCTACCACTATGCCAGGCGCCAAACGGATAGAAATCGGTAACCATTCATTTTAACTACCTCGCAGCTCACGAAGCGGCCATTTCGGAACAAGTCCCACGAGAAACATTCATCCTTCAATTAACGCTCCCCGTGGGGCTCGAACCTTTGACCTTCCGATCCGAAGGCGGACGCCTTAACCACTAGGTCAACGGTACTAAACTGTCATGATTTAAAATGTGATCATGCTTACAAAATACAAATTGGCATATAGCTTTGGAGCGTTTAGACAACTGTACACAAGATTAAAAACGTCTTCATGATAACCATAGACAGGGTGTAACAAGCTAAATGCCTCTTTAATTGCGTAATAAAGACAATGTTCATGAACACTGCATTCAAGAATTGTACAGACTCAATCAAACCGAGTCTCCAATTTTCATGTAATTTTGCCGATTTTAATGCTTCCGTGAGAATCACCTTTTTACTAGATATTTATTCGTTAAAGGCAAAGTTTTAAAACCATCCATAGAGTAAGTCACTTCATAGCCAATTTGGCATTAGGATGCTTCATCATGATAGTGCC
This sequence comes from Ruditapes philippinarum, assembly GCF_026571515.1. Taxonomy (NCBI): domain Eukaryota; kingdom Metazoa; phylum Mollusca; class Bivalvia; order Venerida; family Veneridae; genus Ruditapes; species Ruditapes philippinarum. Next base: position 62,002 of record NW_026862742.1, on the reverse strand, counting down.
TCAGACCATAAGTCGACCAAATAGTGACAATATTTGAAAACAGATAAAACTATCAATGTATCCCTAGAGAAGTATTTAGCCTTAGGTTCTGATGCATCAATGAACCGTGCTGACTCAGGTATTTACAAAAAAGGAAAATATGTACGTTAAATGTTATGGGATGAGTGACAAAAGCTAGACAATTTATAATGAATAAGGCTTTACAGTAATGTTTAATGATATATAGACTAATCTATACTACAGGGAACTCGTTATACATAATATTTATTAGAATGACATAATTAAAATGTACTTTTTACCATGAAATAGAAGTGTAACAAAATATGCTAATCAGCTATCGTACTTAAAAATAAATATCTAATATAACTGAATTGTTCTAATAAATTAAAAGGTATAACCTAGGAGTTTGATGTGAAGAGTTTGTTTATTATAGTTTAATTTATCCCATCTTAATTTTAAATATTGACTATTTCAGAGAATGTTCAGTGTACATTGTAATACATTTCCCTTTATTATTTCTATACAGCTATGAAATTGTTATCATGACATTTATGGTGTCTACTTTAAATTCTTAGATTATAAATGATGTTTGGCTGGGTCCGTTTATTATTATCTGCTCTTTTGTATATGCAATGTGGAAATAATATACATATTATATATTTCTATTGATTTCTAGAACGTTTACATTATGGATATAAGTAACTAATAAGAAACTTTTTTCTTTTTTTATTTACTTTCTTTAAATGTTACGTACAATTTTGTTTGTTTTGAAGTGCTTAGTGCGTAACTTGGGCGATGTTGTTATTTTACATTTATCTTAAATACATAATTTCGGGTTTATAGCTCACGGATGTTGACTGAAAGTGGCATTGATTTGAAATTAACTTCTGTTATCTACATTATCTGCATTAGTTTGCAACCGATAATAGATATGCTGTTCAAAACATAGAAAACATAAAAAACAAAACGTAAACTTTAAGGTGTCAAACATTTTTTGCAACGGAAACAGGGCAAACATTTTTAGAAAAAACAAATTTCTTTATCATTGCTGTCTGGAAAGTATCTCACCTATAAATATTAATAGATCCACCTGTCATAGAACTGATACACCAACTGAACATTGACATAAGTCTAAAATATTTTGAAATATTAAGAGATTTTATGTTCAAATTTGTTATTTAAGAATTCTTATAATTGTTTTTCAGTCTAGTTTTAATGTTTTTAAACAGCATCTCTGAGTTCAGACAGTCAAGATATGTTACGTTTTATATTCCATCTGCTATAGTTAAACAAAATATAAATAAGTTTCATTACATAAAACAAGCAGAGTTTTTGTAAGAAAGGACAAAGTCAGCTTAATCAGCAAGGAAATGCAGCTTCCCTTCATCAAAAGATGAGCATTGTATAGCTTTGATGACTGAATTGTTTTTTCATTTATCATCTTTCAACTAAGTTAATTCTATGTTTGGTTACCTTTGCAATTATACAATACACCATGGAACGAAATATCACTTCAATAAAATGATGTCTGAATGTTAAGACCTAACTGCTTGTAGAATTGTTACTTTATCTCGGATCATTAATTTAAAATACGAAATGGTCATTCAGAAGTTAATTGTATACTGGTGTTTAACCACATGAAATGCTATTTGAAAATTAAACAAAATTATATCGCATTAAAATCATCCGTATTTTTATAAAGTTTTATAGTGTTGTTTGAAAACAGTTGTATTTATGAAATACAATGTTCTGAAAACATATGATTGATTCTGTTCTTTTCTACATGTATTGTTCTGAATGCAATGAAACAGTTTTACTATTGCTGTGTTATTTTCAAATGATTTATTTATTACTTTTAAGCTTTTGTATGATTATTTTATTTAAAAAAATAATTCCAATAAACGAGTCAAACTGTCATGTGTATTTTATATTTAATGCGTTTTTTGTTCATTTAAATGAAGCCGTTAACATGTGTACATAATAAACACAGTAGTTGATATCTCTTACCGAAAAGATAACTATTATGAACCATATGGACAAAGAATTCGACAAAGACCAGATTCAATTTAAACACCAGAACAAATGTGTAAAACATTGTACTCTGTTCCATTTGAAGCTGTTACTGTGATAATGTATAATTGTAAAACATGTATATAAATAACCCAGCCTTGTTTCTGTTCCTTAATGTTATACGAGCAAGCACTGTCAGACGCTTGTTTGATAATGTTCTGGAGCGGGTTACAAAGGTAGATCATATAAACTGGAAAACAATTATAAATTGTTAGAACAATCTATAATTACACGATTGTAGTAGCAACGCTTTACAAAATTATAAGAGCCTTTATCAATAGAAACTACCACAACATCGCACACCCCCATAGCACCGTTTAAGTAGTATTCAATTTTCAGGAATGTGATATTTATATAATAAATACGCTATTGATGCAACAAAATATTCATAGATGTGGTCATTACTTTCGCATGTCTTGCCTTGTTTCAAACATCTCATCGCATTGCGCACTTCATCTGGTGTGATTTCCGCGAAAATTACATCGCCATAACTAAACTGGATATTGTAGGATATGAATGAACTCTTAATAGCTTATTAATTATAAGCTGCCTGGATCGTTTTGGACCATCTTTAGGTTTCCTTGTTACAAGAAATTGTTCAAGTTTTGATCAATTGACAGCCTTTTTTTTATTTATATACAAAGAACACAATATTGTCTAGTAAAATGATAATAGCACTTGAACAAATAGTTTGCCATTAATTGATTAACATTCTGTTTGAATATTGCATCCGAAATAGCATACGATCAAAATATATAATATATATAATAGTATATTTGGCATTTTTATATTTAAAACATTTTAATATACAACTCGGTATTATTATGTTTGTTTTTTACGTTTATCTCATTATATCATAAAATCAGGATAGGAGGTGGTTATTTTCTTCTATAGACACCTATTATTACATCGTCATGAATGCACTTTCTACAATTTGCATGATATTCTGTTGTTTTTTCTTCTTTTGATAATTAATTTAATTTTATACAAACTGTAAGTGTATCAAACTGAATTGCCCTTTTTATTTTGACGATAAGATATTTAATAAGGTAATTTAATATACATGTACATTAAACTTAAACAAGTTAAATGTTGATGCTGCACATCAAAGACGTCGCCAAATGATGTGAACAGTCAATCAGCATTGAAAATCGTTCTCTATTACAGTTGAATATCCGAAGCACAATTGAATTTTTTCTCCATGTTCTTGGTATGTGCTCGTTGTTTAATAATAAAGTTGCATATTTATTTATTTATTTATTTTGTGAAAAAGAAGAACCTAATGCATAAATTCACAAAGTAATGCCAGGTCTGAAATTCTTATAAATGTCTGTTGTAAGAAAGACTGAAACGTCGGGTCAAATCAAAATAAACTGGATAACAACTAAAATTGAAATGATTGGTATACTTAAAAAATAAATGTGCCGAGAATATACCCATTTAAATATTGGTACGAATTGCATATGTTCGAATGATTTTGAGGACAAACTGTTCTGCAGTGATATCCCCTTACAGGCCGTAGCGTAACAGGTTTGTTGTACTTTCTTAACGGTTGAGAGAGAACCGGAACCAAACTTCAAAAGAGGCGAAGCAAATAAAGTAAGAGACACTGCCTCAGTCGTCACCTTTCTAAACGGTTAAGTTTTAGAACGATCGACTATAGACTGGCTAATTGGCACGTTATTAATTATGTAGATAAAATTAGATAATGATAAAAAGAATATGATATTCAAACATGGCACTATCACTTCAGTTTAAAGTTTATTCTAATCCCTTAAAGCTCTGTGACATGTTGTACATCAGAAAAGCTATTTTTATTAGAAATTTTGAAAACAGTGTGATTTTGTTAAAACAAAAAAAGTACACAAAATCAAGTCTAAAAATTTCCCCATTGCTGTATGGAGAAATGCATATCTACTAGACGCCGCTTGCAAGCGGCGTCTAATAATTAATGCAGTTGGTAACCAGACAATGAACTCGTAACAGATTGAACCTCCCTCCTGTCACAGTCAACGTGAAACAATACAAGAGTGTCATAAATGATCTATTAATGATGTCTTGTTGTTGATGGTATATTCACTTCGTTCAGTATTTCAATATATAAAGCAATAATCTCCGGTTCTAAATGTTGCTTTTACTTTGAAGCTAGAATCGTAATGTTTTGTTTATGATAAGTAATTGTAAACAACATAAAAGTCTTCTTCAAATTATCTGATAATCAATACTGTCTTCCTTTGAATATTTCATTTCTTATATAAAAGAAATTGCAAAATTTTTTTAAAGAAATTGTATTTACATATTGTAAACAAATGTTAGAAAATGCAATATCATATATATCTGTATCAGATGGAAACCAGTTTTGAACCAAGGCCAGTCTGAGTCTTGAAGAAGAGATAAATTGTAGAATAATTATCCTACAATAACATTTCTGTTAAAATCATTACATGATAGATAATCGTATCAGATTTTAGATGTTTACTTTTTGATAAATGTATAGATAATGAAACCACACACGTCATTTGAAAGGCAATGATCATGAACTCGCTGCTTCATCATTATATATATATATATATCTAATAGATGATTTAGGAATCTCCGTCTTTTATCCCCCCCCCAACTCCTACCACTATGCCAGGCGCCAAACGGATAGAAATCGGTAACCATTAATTTTAACTACCTCGCAGCTCACGAAGCAGCCATTTCGGAACTAGTCCCACGAGCAACATTCATCCTTCAATTAACGCTCCCCGTGGGGCTCGAACCTTTGACCTCCCGATCCGAAGGCGGACGCCTTAACCACCAGGGCAACGGTACTAAACTGTCATGATTTAAAATGTTATCATGCTTAAAAAATACAAATTGGCATATAGCTTTGGAGCGTTTAGACAACTGTACACAAGATTAAAAACGTCTTCATGATAACCATAGACAGGGTGTAACAAGCTAAATGCCTCTTTAATTGCGTAATAAAGACAATGTTCATGAACACTGCATTCAAGAATTGTACAGACTCAATCAAACCGAGTCTCCAATTTTCATGTAATTTTGCCGATTTTAATGCTTCCGTGAGAATCACCTTTTTACCAGACATTTATTCGTTAAGGGCAAAGTTTTAAAACCATCCATAGAGTAAGTCACTTCATAGCCAATTTGGCATTAGGATGCTTCATCATGATAGTGCCTCAGACCATAAGTCGACCAAATAGTGACAATATTTGAAAACAGATAAAATTATCAATGTATCCCTAGAGAAGTATTTAGCCTTAGGTTCTGATGCATCAATGAACCGTGCTGACTCAGGTATTTACAAAAAAGGAAAATATGTACGTTTAATGTTATGGGATGAGTGACAAAAGCTAGACAATTTATAATGAATAAGGCTTTACAGTAATGTTTAATGATATATAGACTAATCTTTACTACAGGGAACTCGTTATACATAATATTTATTAGAGTGACATAATTAAAATGTACTTTTACCATGAAATAGAAGTGTAACAAAATATGCTAATCAGCTATCGTACTTAAAAATAAATATCTAATATAACTGAATTGTTCTAATAAATTAAAAGGTATAACCTAGGAGTTTGATGTGAAGAGTTAGTTTATTATAGTTTAATTTATCCCATCTTTTTAATTCAGTTTTGTTCCCATATTAATCAAAGTATATCGTATTCATTTATTTATAAAGACACTGGCCTACCAATTCATCCAAAACGTATTAAAACGATTTAAACTGAAACTTGTATCTTCTCAAATTAAATAAATCATTGCTGAAGGAAGAGGTTTATCTGTTTGTGTTTCAATATAAAAGAGACAAAGTGATCAATGTTCTGTCTAAACAACCATCTAATGCGTTCAGTGCTGCATGAAAATATCTGATGAATGTCACACAATGAGATAATATAAAATATATGATATCAATTTTGACATTTTCAAATCTTTTAATGAAACAGATGTTACATTTAATTTACACAGAACTAAATACAAACAACTTAGCAAATAGATACAATGTTATCTATCTAAGTCTGTCGTTTATAAAAAAAACAAGCGTTGTATTATAGCTATTACGCTGAATGGTACCTAATTTACATTAATCTTGGAAGAATCTTTTAAGAATGGAATGATAATAACAATTAATTTGTAGACACTTTGACAAACGACCTTCATACAGCGGTCATATTATTTAAAGAGCTTAATTTAAGGGTTTTGTCACGCTAACCATATTGTTATAGCTGTTTGATTACTGCTATACTAATCAAAGTAATTATTTGTTGTTGTTTTTTTAAACTGATTTTAAATATTGACTATTTCAGAGAATGTTCAGTGTACATTGTAATACATTTCCCTTTATTTCTTTTTTTATACAGCTATGAAATTGTTATCATGTTTTTTTATAGTGTTTACTTTAAATTCTTAGATTATAAATGATGTTTGGCTGCGTCTGTTTATTATTATCTGCACTTTTGCTTATGCAATGTGGACATAAGATACATATAATATATCTATATTGCTATCTAGAGAGAGATGTATATACATTTACATTATGAATACAATTAACTAATAAGAGACTTTTTTTCTTTTTTTATTGTACTTTTTTTAAATGTTACGTACAATTTTGTTTGTTTTGAAGTGCTTAGTGCGTAACTTGGGCGATGTTGTTATTTTACATTTATCTCAAATACATGATTTCGGATTTACAGCTCACGGATGTTGACTGAAAGTGGCATTGATATGAAATTAACTTCTGTTATCTACATTATCTGCATTAGTTTGCAAGTGATAATAGATTTGCTGTTCAAAACATAGAAAACATAAAGAATAAAACGTAAACTTTAAGTTGTCAAACATGTTTTTGCAACGGAAACAGGGCAAACATTTTTAGAAAAACAAATTTCTTTATCATTGCTGTCTGGAAAGTATCTCACCTATAAATATTAATAGATCCACCTGTCATAGAACTGATACACCAACTGAACATTAACATAAGTCTAAAATATTTTGAAATATTAAGAGATTTTATGTTCAAATTTGATATTTGAGAATTCTAATAATTGTTTTTCAGTCTAGTTTTAATGCTTTTAAACATCATCTCTGAGTTCAGACAGTAAGGATTTCCATCTGATATAGTTAAACAAAATATAAATAAGTTTCATTACATAAAACAAGCAATTTTTTTGTAAGAAAGGACAAAGCTAGCTTGATCAGTAAGGAAATGCAGCTTCCCTTCATCAAAAGATGAGCATTGTATAGCTTTGATGACTGCATTGTTTTTTCATTTATCATCTTTCAACTAATCAAAAAGAGAAAAACATGGAACCATTTAATATTGTTAAAAATATGATCTATAATCCATCATAACATAGTTAAATCTATGTTTGGTTACCTTTGCAATTATACAATACATCATTGAACGAAATATCACTTCAATAAATGATGTCTGAATGTTAAGACCTAACTGCTTGTAGAATTGTTACTTTATATCGAATCATTTATTTACTGTGTTACACATTTTTTGACAGAAGTAATTTATGTAGGATTTTTTTCCATCAGAACGGCGCATGTATCTTTCTGTTGATGATAACTTAAATAAATTCAGAGCCGTTAAATCTGTTATATACTCTTGTAATTTTAACAACATAATGTAACTATCCAACACTTGTTTCCATATGCATTTTGTCATTTTCAGCTAAAGTATAAACCTTTGAATCTATCAAGCATATTTCGTCTCTGTGTCATAAATCATTTTTTTAAATATAAATTTGCTTTTTTCTGCCATTGAACACATCTCTGTGTATATTGCGTCTGTAACAAAGAATCAATCTAGACTGGCTCAATGTCAAGATAGCGTTAAGAAACAAATACATTGTTTAGAACACTTTGCCGTTACTTTACTGTTTTAACTTTTTTTTAAGGAAGACCTTGTTGTTTTACCGAAATATCTTGTGTCAAAGATCTTTAAATTTATTGATTTATTGTAACCAAGCTAATCATAATAACGTACAACATTCTGAACATTTGTGTTATTTTGTGTCATTATTATTGTATAATATTTCAATAGAAAATTTTACATAATTTTACGTATATGCCTGTTCAGAAGTTCTTTCCAAGATGGAAAATATAAAAGAACATAAATACAAAAAAAGAATGTTAGAAAATTAAGTTATCTTTTATAATGCGTTTCATTAGGAATATTTAAATGATTGCTTATTACTGATGATTATAATTATTTGTTATATAATATGTTATATTACTTCATAAACTTTACGATAATATACATATGAACTTTCGTATTTTACGATGTCATCTGGTACAAAGTGAAATGCTTTTGGTGATCGTAATTGTATTTATTGAAAATCACAGCATGGATAGAGAAAATAAAAAATTATATTTTATATTTATCTATGACGCGTACCATATGCTTTCTGTTTAAATTTTAACAAATTTATGGAAAGATAAAGACACTTAAAAGTGTGCAAATAAATGTTATATTTCGTTAAACAAATGATATATGATCCACGTTATTCCTAATATTTCGCACATTTGAATGTATGGTTTGTTTTTAATATTTCAATACTGTAGTAGTTGCTTCAGAACATTGGGGAATAAATGCAAACAGACACAGGAAATAAAAATTAACACTAACTGGTTCTGAATTTTCTTCATTCGAGTTTTTTGTATGTTTTCATCAATCTCTGAATCTCAAAATTCTAAAATAGATCAACAGACTGAACATATATATCAGATAATGTGTTTATCGTTTTGATACTTTTTAGTTTTATCAAATGTTATTGCCATGTTGTATGTCGGCGCTTTATATCTTTTGACATTTCAATCTCGATTGTTTTTTAGTTCGATCCTTTTAAAAACACCTAATGATTTAAAATGATTAAATTATCGCTACATGTTAATCGAGGAAATGGTGTCTCCATTAATCTGGGAAATTGTTTATTATAAAAAGTTTCATGTTGTTCGGGGATTCGGTGTATAAATGTCCTGGCTACCTGGATAATGTTGTCAACATTTTTAATATTGATTAAATTACTACCTATTTCTTGGTTTATTTTCCCTGCTGCACAATCTATCTTTATGTCATCTATGTCGTTAACAAGAGGCAGTACATGAAGTAGTTGCACTCTTGGTTCAAGCGCGGGAAATAGTTGAAAACTTAACAAAATGGCTACCGAGTCATGAATATTTATAAAACCCGCACGGATTTTCGCTTAGTATGATGGTTGGTCCTTCAGGATCATTGATGCCAGGACTATTAATTGTTGAGAATTGAGTACCACTCAAGCCTGTGCTAGGGGGCGTGAGGGATGTTGCACGTAATAATTATCACTCATGTACAGACTCAATCAAACCGAGTCTGCAATTCTCTTGTAATTTTGTTGTGATTAATGCTTCCGAGGGATCACTTTGTTTCCAGATTTGTATGTTATTTTGAAATATTTGAATATGCCAATGTATTAAGGCAATGTTCATGACACACACGATTTAGGTTTCAGCTTCCTAGCCTCCCATTTGACGAAGTTATTGAAGATATAAACTGGTCATGTAATAGTTTAAAATGTGACAAGTGATTTTTGCATTCGGGTTTCCTACACATTTATTCACATTTGTAAGTTATTAAGTTTATCAACCAAAACAATATATGATTTTGTCAATACAATTTTCAATTCAACTGATAATACAAAAATGTTGATGGCACTGCATCACTGAAGTATAAATTTTGTTTTATGCAGTAACTGTTAAACGTTACCTCATGAAGAAAGTTGTAATTGACTTATAACGCCAAAAACAACATGATAACATCCGCATCAACTATCGGTTATCACATAACTTATCAATTGAGTTGAAAACAATAAATCATATTTTCTATACGGAAGTCTGGAAAATCTTTCAATTATAAATCAACAAAGAAATGGAAATGTTATCATTTCACAAGTTACCTAGACAATCAAATAATTTATCAAGTATTCAGCAATCGCTTCGAATGTGTGAATAGCATTGCAGCATTTCTATTTGCTCTTCTAAAGTGTTCAAGCAGGAAAACAACAACAAAATTTTAAATAACAAATATCATAGATTTTCATGTATTTGTTTTTAATACTTTGCAATCGTTAGTGTTTAATAAATCTACATGTTGTTATTCAAAATGAAACTGTAGCTGAATTAATTTGTATAAGTAATAAGAACACCAGATATCAAAGGGAACAATAGAAACAACGTTGATTGCGCCATGTTCATGCCCAAACCATCTTCCGACATTTGTCGTAGCTCCAGTAACAAGACATAAATTACGTCGATTAAATAAGGTAATATTAAACTTTGGCTGGTCGCTACCACATTTTCCATACTTTTTAGATAAATAAACAATTGCATTGTCCAGAAATGATTCGAAAAGTCATTAACATTTAGGAAACATGAGCAGTCAACAGCAATAAAGTCAATCATACATTGCACGCTCTCGGACTATCATAGTATAGTTGCATAGATCAATTATATATTTAAAAAAAGTCCGCCGAAAAAAATGGTAATGTAATTCATGCTCACAAATGTAGTTTTTTAAGACTTATCGAAGTGGGGAGTAACAGTTTGTCAGGAGATTTAAAACATCTGTTTCACTTTAGATTGAATTATTTTTAGATACGTTCTGTCAATTACCTCCACTGCATTTATTATCTTTTATCACAATTTTCGACATACTCATGTCGTTGTAACGCAGGAGAAAACATCTAAGATGTTTATCACGACAACTTATTTATCATAAATACACTATCCGTTAAAAATTAAATCAATCATTTAAACTGTTGCCAAAGCTTTGACAACATTATAACGTTTATGATATTTACATAAGAATATTCATCGTCTGTAAGTTATATTTATAATCGAAAGTATTTTACATTCATAAATTGGGTATTTTTACTATATTTCATTAATATATATGCGTTTGTTTCGGTTCCAATACATTATATTATATATATCAACACCCATGATTAATATTGCGTGTGTCCAAAGTGTAGTACTTTTTGATGCTTTAATGCAAACTTTAGTTTTCACGGGAGTTAGCTCGGTCAAAAAGACCTAATTTATTATGTTATTCAGTAAAGGAATATATGATATAGTACATGTATTTGTTATTTGTTTCAAGAACATTGATGTTTTTCTGACATCAAACAGAGTAAAAACCCTAAATCATAGTAAAAACCCTAAATCATAGACAATATTCGGTTTGTTAAGCGTTGACAAACAAATGACGAGTCAAACTTTTGTGTTATGTACAATAAACGCCCGAAACATCAAAAGTGAAGATGTTGCAGGCTCGGTTTGATTGAGCCTGTTCATGGGCGGTAGTGGTATTTTCAAGCTACCGTTCACGACCCCTAGCAACAACTTAAGCAGAATTCACCATTTCAATGTGCTATTTCAGGAATACCTGCATACATTAAAAAATTTTTGTTTGTGTCCTACCTAAAAAAGAAAACAACGAAACTAAACAAAATGGAATTGTGTAATGGTATTATCCTTTCACTTTAGGCGTAAATACCTTTTTCACCAATATTGTAAATCCTATGAGGTTTCATGAGAAGGTTAAACTTAGTAAGAATATGACCAAATATGCCTCAACAGCTTCTAGTGGATACTTGTCGCAGCAATTTTGCAAGTTTGAGGTTTCTTTACAACTATTTGAGGTCCCTTTATTTCCCCCCTTTGATATTTTCAATAAGCAACATTTGATAAGTAAGTTGACAAGTTCACATTGCTTATCAATGTTAACGTTTTGTTTTGGATCTTGGCAAGTTGTCGTTTATGAATAAACAACACGTTACACATAGTGGTTCACTTTTAGTTTTCTTTAAGGCACATTATGCTTCAGAAAAAAATGAATCTTTACATCTTTGGAAAGGGCAAACATGGATTTTATAATGTTTAAAGAATGGTTGTAGAGAATGTTAAATGCTTGATACCTGAATAAAGTAGCGATAAATGTGACATAATTTGTCATAAAAGTAGCAAAATGTAAACAAAGTCGTATTTTGACTTCCATACAAAATACTTATTTACTCATACTGTACTTATTGCCAAAAAGCAATGAATGAAAAAGATGTTTCAGGTAAAATGTCCAATGAGTAACTTTTTAGATATTCTAAATGTACATTAAAATTAAAAAGCTTTTAAGAAATAAAAATAAAAGCATTTCTTAAGAATAATACGTAAGAGTAAAATCTCATTGTTCTATCAGATAAAAAATAATTGCTTCATGTATAAATCTGATGCAGTACACCTTTTCTGTAACTTTTGAATGAAAAAATGTCTGTCTACAATAAATTCTTAGCGTTAATACAGAAAGTATTTAGCATTACCAAAAGAAAATACTGTTTTTTTTAATTTCCTCCTATTGGATAATTTTAGAAACTTTAAGTTCCATAAACTATCTTTGCTATTAACGATACATTTAACATATCATTTAAACAGAAACTTCAACAACCACAGTAATTTCCGGAAATAAGAAATATGTTTAGAGCATTTTTGAGATTAATATATTCTTCTACAGTTACTTATTGTTATTAGTCTCTTGTTCCGTCTACGCAGCAATCTTTCATCGTCAACATATAATTGAGAAAACTGATACTATAAGGAACTATTTACGATTGCATCAATATATATATTAAATTTCGCCGGATATTGAACTTTCATATATTTACTAAAAGAACATTTCTTTGAAAAGTGACCCTTATTGCCAATCTTTTATAAATATAATAAACTAAGATCGGGTAGGAGTATATCCAAAGTGCATTTGTATAGAATATCATGACTTTACTTTAAAGTATTTTATGACGTCATAAAACAACGCGTGCGTAAACTATAATTGATGCCTCGTTTTTCAACTCAAAATAAATATGTATCTTACACATCGTTGATTTTTGTATTCTTATTCTACATTGTATCATGCTTGAAACTGGACAATATGGATTGGCCATGTCATAAGTTTATTTAAATGATGACAAGATCCATTTATATGTCAGTGTAGCATACAAGATACACACTACAAACGAATCATGCAATGATTTGTGCAAATATGTTCAAATATATAAATGTTTAATTCAGAATGTATTGCACCTTGTTTTAACAAGAGATACAACAGATTTTCTTATCTTTAAACATTGATCCAAAAATATCCCTATGAATCACATAAACTTTTCAGCATGTTTTACCTTGACATGTCAAATTCAAAAGTTCACCATTATTTGAGTTTCAATCAAAGTCAAATCGACAATGAAACACAAGATACACAAACATGCGTCTTATTTTCTGAACGAAACGATTTGCTCACTTATTTAATAAAATCTGACGAAACAAAGTAAACATTTACAACTTCTCCAAGAAAATCGTCTAGCCTGTTTGTTATGTTTAAAATATGACGTGGACATCGATGGTGTCATTTGCAAAATAAATTATGACGTCACTTCATTCATTAAGTTGGAGCTTAACTATTCGCTATCTAAGCTTAAAGAAGGTCAAAAACAACAAAATTCAACATGTTGCAGGCCTAGACGGGTACTGTCAAACTGAAAACTGCCGTCCACGCCCCCAGCACCGACTTAAGCAGAATTCAACATTTAAAGATGAAAATGGTGAAATTTTGAATTTAGATGTGTCCATACGGCGGTTGTCATGGAATCCTAAATGTGACGCTCCTGTGCCATTCCATGAAAAGCGGCGCATGGTCCCCAAGTAATAGAAAGCGTGTGCCCTAAACGAGAATACAATGGGTGGAATTAAAATGTGGACAATTGCAGATTTGAACTTGAAAAAGCTTGAGATCTTCATAATCTGAACTCTCTAACCCTTACGCTACTCGGAATTACGTTCCTAAATCCACTTTTATTATTCTATATTGTAAACAAAAAGCAAAATGAATAATTGAAGAACTTGAACAACACAATAAAACACAATGGTACGACCGATTAATGTAAACGTTACCTTGTTCGACTAGCAGTTTCACACGTCTTATGTACCGTAATACAATCTTGAAATCACGGAAATTATCAAAACATAATTGTCAAATGAAATAGCACCAGCACGTGGGAAACATGGCACAAGCGATAGACTTATATAGTTATGCAAGATTAACAGTTACGCAACCATCGGACTTACTAAATCCGTTTCCCTGCGGGCTCGGACTTTAAAATGTGTCTCTTAAATTTGTATCTCAGTAGATGTTTATCTACGAAAATACTCTATTCATTATTATATGTAATGTCAAAAAAACTACATATAATATATATTTGACACTATTAAATCCTTGTTGACTGACGGACACAAGCGTCGGTGATGTTCGTTTATCTTTTAAGCTGTACGTGTCTGTTGTAACACGTGAAAGAATGCATCGTCAAAACTATTTTTCATGAAAGTATTCTTTTCAACTTTGAAATTTATTTCTACTTGCATATGCATTATCACTATTTTCTTTCATTCCTTTTCTCGACTTAAACTTTGTGCATAAAAACTTTAAAAGTGCACTTTTCTTTTTACGATACTGGCTTTAAATTCACTTTTATATTCATTCAGTTTTGCGGTAATCATTGTATAAATTTCAATTGGATTGCTTACAAAAAAGTTTTACAAAGAAAAAAGTCAACAATTCACAGCTTCGTTTATTAAAAGATTTTAATGTTATCGCATTTATTTGTTCTTTCTAACCCATTATACTCGGTACACGTTCAATGAGCATTTGAAAACTGTATTGATATTGATCTCTTTTTGGTAATTTTCGTTGGTTAAAAGAGTCGAATGCAATGTGTAAATTACAGTTACTTCTTTGTTCACTTCACAATTCAAGTTCTATAACTGCAAATGAAGTAACAAAAAAAAACAAACAAAAGAACAACTTGCAGACATAATGCCATGATTTAGATTAACAATATCCATATAAGTCTTAAGAGTCTTTTAAGAGGGGTCGTTTGGGCGTGTGGTAAACGCGTCCGTTTGAACCAAGTTCGTGGAAAGCCGTTGTTTCCTTGAGCTAGAAACTTTATATTCGTTGCTTAATACTGGTACATGAACGAATTCGAGTGTTTCAAGAAGTTAAAGCAATCGAACACAATCGAACCAAAATAAATTTGTATAAACTAAGTCTTTTACACCATTTCTCAGTTCAAAATAAAAATAATACACGAACAATTTACTGTGATACCCAACCGTCTTGACATGTGTATTCTGTCCAGATGAAGTGTGTATGCCTGAGCGCGCGCGCGTGTGTCCCAAAAACTGTGGTGGAGAGTTTACAATAGATAGATCATTGACAGACCAATATTAAGAATGAAGCTTGATAACCTGAATTAATGTTGTTGTGTTGTAGTCATTGGGTTAATAGCCGTTTAGAATCAATTAATTGATAAGCTACTCAAACACAAATCTTTTTCATTTTTCTTTTTTTTATGGAAGTATTTAATAAATAAAGTTTTTGAAATTAGCTCATGTGAATATTGTGTAGACAAATTTATGCAGCCAAAATTGCAACATTATGAAAACAGTAAGTCACAACTAGACTGGCACAATACAAAAAAATAATGAGAAGAAATTTTACCACAATGAAGACTTTAAAATCACTTAGTTGTGATTGGTAGACAGTGATCCCGTTTGTTCAGAGTGCATTTGTCGAATTTCAAAAACAAAAGACTAATTGTGTAGCGTAGCATACTAAAACATGTTACACCTTTAGTAATAATGAACATAAATCAGTTTATATCTGGAAAAACAATAACCCTCACAACATATTATAGATAGAGAGTGTGTTTTTGGAATCATGTTTGACATGTTCAAGCTGGATGAAGATAACAGGGGGAATATGAAATACGAGTGTTAATGTTATTATTGACAGGAAGACGAAATCATTAAATCGTTAAAGCTTAAATTATGTAATCATATACATTTTTTGTAATAATTATGTCATACAGGTATATTAATTGTTTTTTTTTTCTTCAAAAGATGACTGCAAAACAATAAACGATCAAGTAATAAAGTAGGTTAGCCTTGCATTATATAAAATTCTATCTTGAAATTTCAATTGCTTATGCTATTACGAGCAGTTCTTATATAACATAATATTGTTTAATGTCTCTATTAGTGAATATACAAAAATTATACTATATACAACAGTGGTGCACAAGAGTGAATCAATTAGGAACGCACATTTTTATCAGATCAAGAACAACTCCTCAACATGTTGGTTTGTCATATGTGTTATTTTGTCCAACTATGAAGAATTTGTAAATAGATTACAAAGTTGTGACAATTTAAGCAAATTTCAATTATTTGTCCTTGATGTTCAGTGTTAAATAAAGGTCAAGGTAATATTTTAATTACTTAACATACGTGTTTTGTCATAAGGGTCCTTTTGTCCGTATATAAATCAAATCCGTAAATAAATAACAAAGGTATGGCCATTTGTAGCAAAATAAACTATTCAAGGTCAAGTTCAATTAACTCTTTCTTCAAAGTCTTGTGACAAGAATTGTTTTTCTTAAGCACGAAGACAATTCATTCATATATAACCAATGACAGAAAGAACCATTGGCAAGTAACCAGTAACGGCGAATATAAAATATGGCTTTACTTTTGTATAACTAATTCATTTTATCTTCTGATTCTCTGAGGCCATACATTATTTATCATGCCTCTTTTATAAGGGTATGTTTATTTCATGTTTATTTTAATAGTTTATAGTTTTTGTGATATGCCAAACCTCTTAGACCTAAATGCATTGTCGTCGTCAAATCTGCTTATTTACTTTATTTTGACATCAAAGATCAACAAGATTTTAAGAAGTATCTCTTTCTGTGCTTCATAGGCTTCAAAAACATTACAGTTTTGTTTGTCTCGTTATCACTTTCGTGAAACTTCATTCCTACAAAACCCCTAACAAGTTTATTGTTGGAACAATGATACGGTATGTTCCGCTCGTTAATGTTGGAACGGAAATTGTTTGTTAAATACATCTGAAATATTTATTACTGTTGTAAAGTTTAAAAGAATGCTTGTAAGTGATGATGAGCTGATTGTTCTAGTCCAAGACGATAAAAGAAATCAATACAAACTATGTTACAGTTAAAATAGTTAAAATGTGTTGACTGGGTATGATTAAGACGGGTTGATAGAATGAATTCAGTGTTTCTTTTAAGCCTAAATATTTCTTAACCAGCTTGATCAGGTAGTTCTGAGATGTCGAATTGGATAAAATAGTTACATATTCTTATTATTTAACAGAAGTCGATAATTAATTTTCATCTGAATTATTAGGGGTTTGGTTTTTCTCTATTTTATAGCTCAAGTGAAAAATTCACAGTGAAATAATTCCTTTTTTAAATTAACTTTCAGATATTTTTGTTTCAGTTTATTAGAAAATTCGGATCGTTTACTGGACGGAAGTAAACTTGTATTCTTATAAACTTTTACCTACTCACTTAAAAGCCTATTAAGCCTCTGACATGCTATCATTTTTTCAAATACTTTATATTTTTTTGTATCTTGTTACAGTTTAGAGAAGTTTACTCACTGGCCATAGAGAAGAAACACCTTTTGCGCTTGGCAATTTGTATAATTATAGTATTATTTTTCAAAAGTTAAAATATTTAATTAAAGATCAACGCGGAAGAGCGACATTCACTTAAAGCACCCATCCACTCAGGACCATCGGCAAAGCTTTTAAGGATAAATGTTAAATATATATCCTTAGCCGTTAGTGGCGGTCGGGGTAAGGGTTAAACTAGCGGCTCAAATTGGAACTACGAGCCGATTGGTAAAAGTAAATATAACGACTGTAACGGTATGTTTACTGTTTTCATGTTTTTCCTATTAACACCTTGAAGTTAATATTTGTTTCTGGAACAGTTGATAAACCATTCTATTGTCAGCAAATTTATATGGTCGTTGCTCCTCAGTGTTGCACTGAAAAATAATTGGCGTGAATTTCCTGACACGCGTATTGGTACCACTTTGTTGGATAAAAGAATTAAAGCCCAGCACGAACTCTTTTTAATTGCCTATGAAAAAGATATCGCTAATGTTGGTACGATCTTCATTAGCTTGTTCTTTGTTTCGGAAAAAACATTGTAATTACTACAACATGTATAAGCAGTGCAATGGCATATATGAAAACAATTAAATAAACATATTAAAGGTATACATATTTAACAGCCATATTTTAAGATGGTCACTACACTGTGTTATTTAAGAATAACATCCATTCAATGTTTATTTTGTATTTCCTTTACTAAACGAAGTATCTGAAAATCGCTGAAAATCGCTGAAAGTCTGTTATGATAATTCAATAATTTCAAATATGTTTTTTAGCAGAATCAAGATGAATCTCGTAGAAATAAAAAACAATGTTTGTAGGTGCACCTGTATAACCGCGGTGCATCTGGTACTGAAACTGATACAGACGAAATGTTATTATTAAACAATAATGAATGCAAAACTTATTCTTGATACATTCATTTAACAAATTTGCTTTATGTGGTATTTTTAATCTATATAATACTCATTAATATCATATGTAATAAATTCAAACATAGTAATGAGGGCAAAATAAATGCAATTTAACAATCTCATCAAAATGAAACCTTCTAGTGCAGTTACATAATGATATATTTAAACAGTTTATTAGACATCTGTTTTATTGTCTTATCATTATGATCCTAGTGCATCTCGATTTTGATATAAATATAATTACAAAATAGGGAAGAGTTAAAAGAGTTTGCTGCAAATCTTTGAACTAATATCCTAGGATTGAGTTTTTCATTTCCTAATACCGCCCTTGCAAGTTATTCGTATAACAAGTTCATGTTAGAAGAAAAATGATTAGGATACTGCTGTGAAGACATTGATCTGGCTTCCAAAAAATAGAGAAAAACAGAATCCCTCAAGAACGCACAAAACGACAAATTGAAAATGCTGCAGGCTCGGTCTGACTGAGCCTGCACATGGACGGTACTGGAAAGTGCATGTTACTGTCCGCCGTCAATTTTTAATTTTGTCGTTTTGACTTTCGTTAGGGATTCAAATTTTCTCTTTTTTATTACTGTTGATTCTTTGCCTTTTCAAAGATTATGTATCGTTTAATCGGGCAATTATAAATTAATGTCCAAGGCATTATAATAAACCATAACATGCATGTAAGTACTGTATATATAAATTAGACACGTGGTGTCTGATTTCTGGCACAATTATTGATTAGCTTTCTCTATGTCACTCGTCCCGCTACAATATAAAACGAAACTAAACTAGTATGGGTGTAATTAAATTTTCTTGTGATAACGCATACCCTTTAATTTAATTTTTTCCAATTGCTTAGATATAAAAAAACATTCATAAATGTGGAATTTAATTTTGCTTTTCTTATTAAAGTCGTTTGTTAGTTGTGTAATATATAAATTGCAACAAGGACGTGTTGTCCCGTTTCAAGTTTCTTATTCAAGTTGAGGAAAACAAAATTTACAAGATCGAATACGTTACTTAAACTTTAAAAAATAGATATAACTATCCAAGTTGCATGCCTCGAAAATGGTCATAACGATTCTTTTTCTTACTTAAGTGTATAAACATAAACGGAAAAAGTACTTTACTGGATATAAAAAATAATATTAGTAAAGAAATGTTTATTTAATTTCAAGTTTGCGTGTAAGAAATATATACTTTGGTTTTCTAAGGTTTTTAAAAAAGAATAGCAACATACCCGTTCTATTAATATACATTTATTATAACATTTATCTATATTTAAATATAATTTCATTCACAAATTCAGTTAAGTAATTTATGCTCATGAAAATTGCAATATGTGAAAACTATTTTTAACGTTCCGTGTAAATTAAACTTAATTCAATAGAAAACAAGCATTAATTATATAAACTTTTTACATCAAATAACTCGAATTGGTTTACAGTAATAAACTTATCAAGAACAATTATGTATTCACGTGTATTTATTATTACAATTCGTTCCGTTAATTTTAACAGCAGGTGTACCTTGGTTATTCAAGTACACTTTCAAGCTATGACAAGAAGCTGTTTCTTATTTTATTAGCAGTGTTATCTTTATTTTTATTTCGTTAAAGATGGGATTTTTATTAAAATAATTCACATTCTTGAAAACAGTCTGCGAATATTAATTTGAATGTGTTATATTATCATAATGATGGTCATTATTGATATGTGATCATTGACATTTCATTTTTACTTCAAAAACTGTAAAAGAAACTTGTAACAATATTTTATCATATACCTTAGACAGACTTAAGCACGCCTGTTCCAACAAGCAACGTTATTGATGAGTTACCTTATTGATTGGCAATATTAACGTTTATTGTTATTCACTGAATCAATGTTCGACCAAAGGCTGGTCTAAAATCGTTTGACTTTCTAGAAGAAATGAATGGTCATTTTAATTTTACAAAATGAAACCTGGGAATCTCATTTGCCATTCAAAAACAAAACATTTTACCCTGCATTCAGGTCTCATTACATTCATTTTCTAGTGAACAATTTATTTTACATAAGAACTTACTGT
Organism: Ruditapes philippinarum; assembly: GCF_026571515.1. Classification (NCBI taxonomy): domain Eukaryota; kingdom Metazoa; phylum Mollusca; class Bivalvia; order Venerida; family Veneridae; genus Ruditapes; species Ruditapes philippinarum. Next base: position 41,359 of record NW_026862742.1, on the reverse strand, counting down.
GTTTATTTTACACAAGATCTGACTTTTGTCCAAAATTTTGTCCAAAATAACGAGAATAATACAATATTTATGATTTTCATATATTTTAGCTTATTAATCAAGTATTCATAAAAATAATTGCCTACCGACTGCATAGATGGTTTTGTTAGAAATTGAGTTCACTTGCCAAGTATCTTTTTTAAAGATACTTCTTGTTTTTAATGTAAAATCAGTAAGCGTTTTAAAGGTAAAACCTTAAACTTACCTACCTGTTAAAATAAAACGGGATATAAAATAGATTTTATAATTGCTAGTTCTATTACCAAAATTTGTGACAGTATTGTCTAAAATAATTTGTCGCTATAGTCTTAACTGAACTGATTTATATCATCAGTTAAATTATCAATACGAACCTTCATTCAAGAAAGATTGATATCAGAAATAGATATATTGTTGTGTCTGCGTAATGTCAGCTTTATGTCACTTGTGACATGACTATTCAACATTGAATCAAAACAAATATATTGTGTTTTTGTTTTCTTATTGATATACATGGCAGAGATAACTAAAGAATTAATGAGAGACACCAAAAAGTAACGCTCAGTATCAGATTCAAATAGGAAATAAGGGCGCACGTGTTTTAAGCTTATTAAGGCGATTCCGTGACAGAACGCATTTTATTTTCTTTGTATGTTATTTTCTATTTTCCTGGGATTTTCTTTTTTCACTCGATAGCATGTTGACGTATGTCGTTAATTGCGTAAGAAATGGAAATGACCTGTTTATCTTAACATTAAACATAACGATGTCACGCATAACAACACAAACCAACACTGGTAAAGTGATGAGCCAAGATTCAAAAAGATTCCAAGAATGTTGTTTTTTATCAATATGATTATGTTTATGATTAAACCGCTCATACCAATAGTAATGGTATCAAAGCTCTGAAAAACAAATTGAATTTACAGTGACATTATGTTTATAATTTTCATTGTCAATTTAAGCTGAATTAACTATATATTTAAACAGATAGACAGTGATTGACTGTAAACTGAGGGTTTTTATGCTTTTTATGCATTGATCGTTATATAAAATTCCGATGGATATTTAAAGAAATTATTTGTGAGTTATTTATCTTTTATGCGAAGAAAATTATAGAAAAACGTAAACTTATTTTGATTTACACTTGTTCAATCACTATATAACCTTGCATGGGCATAATGTCAATTAAATATATATGTATATTAATCACAGCACTAACAACAAATTGAAAAATCGCCTACACGAGCCAGGAAATCCTGCACAGCAACTGTATAAATATAATATTATATTTATGAAGGTTATTCGGCTATAAAGGACGATTGCTTTTGAAGGAGGTAATACTGTATTTAATTCCAATGTCTTACAAATGTTTCATCCTTACTTTCAAAGAAAAATACTTTCGGGCATATAATGCTCCGCCTAGCGGTTCTCTTGTTCTATACATTATATCCTAAAAGCTTTAAATTAACATTTTGAAAACATTATTTTTGGCGTTATACGAACAAATAAACTTAATCAAAGACGACATTAGAATGTAATAAGACCATTTTTAGAGCAGAATTTATTTAATTGCTCTTACTTATTAACTTTAATCTCTTTTGGACCCGGAAACTTTGTATTACAATATGACTAGAATTAAATCTACCAAGAGAGTTTCTGTGTGAAATAGTACATGTTTTGCGATGTTGCCAAACAAAACCAATATCAAAATGACTTTTATTTAACATAATTTTCAGTTTTCATATTGAAAGGAATTTCATATTATTCTTTTTTTCCAAACAGTTTATCAACTAAACGCTGTTATCTTCGTTAGATGCAATTTTGACGCAAATCATGTATTATCTGATCAAGAACAGACAGTGAAAAGTTTCTTATCATAAAATGTAATAAGAATAAATGATAGAATTAATACTCCTTAACTATTCGAAGCCAACTGCATGCTGTGTATGGCTACATTGAGGTAAGTTTGCCAAGTACAAAACATGATATGAACATATCAAAACCTTAATAATTTCCATTTATCATGATGTCAAAACTGTGTATTGAAAGATATTTTTGTAAGCTAGAGTATCAAAGAATGATAAACATTCCGCTTATTAAAGTCACAATATTTTTATTAGAATAAAAAAAACAATTAAAACATTAGGCCTTCGATTAAAAAGCAGTTACAAAATAGAATAGACCCAAATATTTTATTTTTATAAAGTCGAAGAAGATATTCCATGGTCCAGAGAAGTTAACTTATTTTTCAATTAAATAAAGTCATCCTATTCTTCTGACATTTTCAAATATTTATTTTCAAAATTCAATAAAGAACATGAAGATTTTATCGAAATTCACACTGACGGCTCAAAAGGTGGTTGCAAACTCAACTATTTTGGATTCCTAGCAGTGAATGCTTTGACTCAAGAATCTTTAATTACTCAACCAGTAGATTTATAGTAATGAAATGCCTTTAGAGATTTTAAACCACCAATAAGTAAACTTATTTCATCTGAATAGAACAAGGCTGTATTTAACAAACTTCATGATATCAACCCTTGTCTTGATAAATCGCTATCTCTATCTATCCCTAAACGCCATATTAAAGTTGTTCTTAGGTGTAGAATAAGACATACTAGAGTTAAACATTTTTACCTTTTAACAGAAGACGATGCTCCATTTTTGTAAAAGAAGGTTGCAATAACTATTTTACTGTGTAACATTTCATTTTTGAATGTCATGTTCGTGATAGATTTTATCGAGTTAATTCACTTAAAGCACTTTTTGCCCCAGTTTCATCCAAAACCCTGTGCGATAACTTTAACTAACACACATTATAGACCTACTTATTATAGTGTTTGGCCAGTTATGTGTAAGTGTTACCATAAAAAAATAACAAACGAAAAGTATCCTTAAAATTAATTAGTTATAAATAATTTGACATTGATTTCAGATGTGTCCTGTGTACTTGTATTTATTTTACAAAATGGTTGCCTCGTTGACCAGTCTGACCAGTATTTGTTTTATTACGTAAATTATTCAAAGTCGTATATTTACCAAGTTTTATTAATAAAATCGAGCTTTAGAAAATCTATTCGCAGACTATGTATACGAGTACCTTAGTCCTAACATTGGCATTCTTGAAATTCAAATTCAGTCGTTAATGTTAATCTGAAAGAAAACAGTTGCTGCTGTTGCTGTGTTTAAAGAGATGTACAAATATTCATATTTACATGCATCCAAATGCACTTGAAGAAAACATTAAACATGTTAAGTAAATATATAGATATGTACTTATTGGTAAGAGAAATAATGTGTAGCATAATGACAAGCTATCCCTGTTTTGTACCAATTGACTGATAAAACTAATGCGCATATTAAAAAAAATAGTTTTGTTTGAAAGAAATATTGGATTATAGTTTGACGTATTAAGTATTATTTCGTGAACAGATAAAATATTGCGTAAGAACCAGTGTAAATTATCTACAAAACAAATCATAAACGCGAAACAAATAAATCGTTTTTCAAAGAAAAACAGCTTTAAAGATAAAACAAATATTAAATTATCATATAAACTGACGTGAAATAAATTTGTAAATAATGTGCACTTGGAGAATATGTAGATAAACGTCGACAAAGCAGTTCATTTGAGAATACTGCTTTTCGACTTAAATTATATCTTGCAAGACAAAAGTTTAAAACATAGTCTGTAAAATTATTATAAAGCAAAAGTCTTTTTGTCGTTCTATCACATTAAACATTGATAAATTGAAGTGCAGATGTCCCACGACTGGACACACTTTATAGCATGAATATTTTGTCTTGTATCAAAATTTAAATTATTATAACTGGTTTTGTTGCCAGTTTTAAATAACTAATTATGATAATATATAATTATTAAATCTGATCACTATTTTTCGGCCGAAGGTCGTCTGATTTCACTTTGACTTCCATCGTACTGTCATGCTTCACCATCGTACTGTCGTAGTGTCACCATCGTACTGTCGAGCTTCACCATCGTACTGTCGAGCTTCACCATCGTACTGTCGCGCTTCACAATCGTACTGTCGTACTGTCACCATCGTACTGTCACGTTTCGCGTTTTACATTCTCAGGGAGAACGCGCTGGTCCTAACGGAACACCGTACAGCTTAACGTTCACTGCCGTAATTATATATAGTTACACACGAAGTTCTGACTGAACTTTTCTCAGGTCGAAATAACAGGTAAATCTTGGATCGTCTGCACGCAAAGTAGTTTTAAAAGATAAGATTATTTTAAAGTTAGATTATTTTCAATGGTTATTCTATACACGTCTAATCAGCTTTACTGACATGAAATGAGGTCTTTTTGAATCAGACGTGAGTAAACTTCTCTCTTATTTGTTTTTAAAAAAAAGGAAATGAAAATACCTGTACTGAAAAAAAAAAACAATAAAAACATTTTGTAATATCCGAATGAATGGATCATATCTTAAAATGTCTATTCATGATTGGCGTAGATTCAATATATATGCTAGTTGTGCCAACTAATAAATCAGTGAGATAATCTTAAATAAGAGGGTATATTTAAATAGATATATTGGTTCATTCCACATCTATTTACAAGAGATTTTTATGTAATTTAAATTTTACTTAGTTTCCAACTTTAAAATGTCTGACCTGTTTTGACTTACTGGCTTATTTATTTACATTCACTTCCTGCGTGCGTGCCAGTTCTTTTAAGTTACATGAGTTTAACTCAATGCAAAACTTGTCCTAATTATATTTACATGATTATCATTTTTTTCTTAAATGATGAATAGTTTTGTCAAAATTGAAAGATAAACGATTCCATTGAAGACATTTATTTAGCGTGGTAAAGCTTAAAAGAACCTTTTTGGCTTGATTTTCCGTTCATGGGTATGACGTAAGTAACGTATGTATTGCAATATATTTAACTAAAAGTCATTATTTTTAAAGATACAACCTTATATTTTGGGTAAAATGAAATAAATTATGATTATTCATCACTAAACAAATTGCTTAAATAGCAATACTGAATCAAGACCAAATCGATTTGTATCGAACAACTCCAAAAAGTTCCAAGAGACATTTAAAAATTTGTTTATGAGCACTAGTACATTAATGCGACAGATAAAACACTGACTTTGGCTTTTGGTGATAAAATACATTGCTATGTATTATGTAATTATCGTTACCTTTAAGTAAATATTAAAACAGACATTGTTTTTAAAACAAATTAACCATTATATCAAGAGCATTAAAAGCTACGTATATAACACACCCTCTCATATAATATTATATATTGTATGTAGGTAATTGCTTTAAATATAACTGTTCTTAATTTACGTTGATAATACAGTGTAAAACGTGATTTATTTCACATTCTAAAGTCGATTTATCTTTACTATGTTAGTCTAATAATATACGAATTAACGATCAAACCTATTCCAACGATATTTACCTTACCAAAGAACATAGACCTGTCAGTTCAAAGGAAAATACAATACACCACACGACCAATGAATTACCTTCCATTTCTTGTTTAATAACATGTATGCATTGTTCTTCTCATTATCACTATACAGTTCATTTGCGCCTGACGATCTATGTTGTTAGCGGAAGGATATGGTGGTTGCCATCTCTGTATGAGGTGGTGAGCAGCCACACATGTTTACTTCATTAGGAGCTAAACCCCCACAGTGAAAACATAAAACACATAGACACACTGCACCTCATGTAAATGACCAATTAATTGCGCGTTTCTGAAACCAGGTATAAACATGTGGATAAGCAATATGTGTTGTTTTTCTTGGTCTTTGAAAACGGAAATAGTTACTTAAACATCCCAAGATTAACACAGAATGTTTTATTTTAACAAGTTATGATAATGTTAAACTGATGGATTTTAAGAGCTTTCTCGACTTTTCTAGACGCAATAACAGTTCCCATTCCATTTTAACCATTAAGTATTATATTTTGAGAAACATAAGTAATGAGTTTAGTGAACATATGAAATGCTGGCATATAATTTAACTGTTAATTAGTGTACATGTATTGGATTCCAGATTTCATATCTCGAAATAATGAATCCATCTGTAATTGAACATTACTGGACAGTTTACTATTTTATTTTTCTTATATCATGCAGTTCGTAATCATTGATTTGAAAAGTGAAATAATTCAATTTTTAGTATGAGCGAAACTCTCTGAGTTATTGTAGTATTAGTGTTTTAGGTGGATCTTACTATATTTTAACTAAATTTTGATATCTACTATAATAATTATTTTTAGATTTTCCTTAGTTTGTCTTTTGTCATTTATTTATTATGACTCTAGTTAATTTTAAATTTAAAACGTTTGTTCAATTATATTTAATTATACTTGCTGTTATGAAAAAATGTAACATGATGAAATTCATGTCAAGAACTATAAACTATTTCTAAATTTTTGATTTCTTTTTTAACAACGAGCAAATATTATGTATAAATAGTCGAGACATTAACTGTTTACTCGTTATCTAACCCATGATCTGATTTCCAGACATAGAAATAATTAATAAATTCGATTTAAATTTCTATGATTATATAATAATATGAAATTACGCAGAAAATAGGTTTCGTCTGTGTTCTGCAGGGATATCGTATGAGACTTTAATTAAATATAAATTAAAGCAAATAATTACTTTAATTTATAATGTGCTCTAATTGAACTGAACAATCCCATCTTTTCCCTCTTATTTCCTTCAATTTTTCATTCACCGGCAATATATATTCAAAGGCATTTTTTTATCTAAAGGTTTGTCGGATTCTGAACATAAAGTCACCTTCCGCAAAGTTGGTAAATGGTTAAAACTATTTGGTAAGATATTATTACGAACAACCTCAAGAAGTGCCACAGATGCATTTTACAATAGCACCAGCAGTAGTAACTCTACCCGATGAGTAAATTTAAAACTGTTCAATATTGTTTTAGTTATGTATGTTTGTTCCCTAGTTTAATAGCACTAAATAGAACTGATCAAATGAAAATAAAAGTAATGATAAACTTATAAGTGATATGTGAATCATATTTAACCGGACAGTGTGATATTCTTCTAACAATATCTCCGGCGTTAACCTAATAGGGATAAGAACAATACATTATGTTTTGGTCATTGAACGTTAACGAATTTTTGAGTGTTTGATTATATCATTGCATACATGTAAAAATCGCTTGAGGTCAACATGGAGTCATAAAAAGGAATGGCATGGGAAATCCAAAAGTATAAAAAAAAATCTATATCTAAACACAATCTCACTCAACGGATTATTGTGATTTTAAAGACAGAGATTCCGAAATTTTCATTTTCTTTATTTACAAAAATGACATTTGAAAAAGTGTTGCTTTTTAACCATTCACAATTTATCTTTGTCTTCTTGATGCCATTTTTAACGTTATTGTTTATTCAAAGAAATCTGAAAATTGAGCTCCATTGATTTCCAAATGAAATTCTTAGATAGATCAACTGGTGTAAATGAAAAGGAACACATTGCAAACGATATTGCAAAGGTTTCTTCCTGGGTCTTAGTTAAAAGCGTGTACATGTTTTTCAATTTTGGGTTATTTTGCACAATTGAAATAGCAAACGATCTAGGATTTTTGCACATACGTTATTAATCTACACTTTTATCATCAAATGGTCGCCCTTCATTTAAACAAGAAGCCATGATGGCCCTTAATCGCTTAATAGGATTAATCAACAAGGACAAGCATCCTATTAATTCAGGTCTATCGAAATCATCAAAGGGGTAGAGAAGATGTCATTTAATTGGCTCTTTCCAAAGGTCAATGTCATTTATGAGTCAAGGTCAAGGTCAGTCTGGTCTACTTGAAGGTCTTGTGGAAAGGGTTGTTGTGTCCTAGTATTGAGACAATCCATTAAGAAACGGGAACAACAATCTGAAAAAAAGAAACTTCAACAAGCTGGTGTCTTCCTGTGAATGTACAATTAAGAAAGCTATTTTAGTCCTGACGATTATATACCTTGCTGTGAGTGATTATAAAATGCACATATGAATATCACGTGTATCAAACTGGCCCTGATAATAGACTAGCATAATTAAGTACATGACAGGTGCTCAGATTATTTAAAGAATAGAAAAAAATCGAAATCCAAAACTAATTTTTACGAAAACACATTTTTATCCCCGCCCTTCTACTCTTTTCTATATTACTATACCGTTTTCCGCAAAAGACAGTTCCTTCTTAGTGTCAATCTAGTTTGCCTTTCTATTTCTTTATATTTGGACTTATAATTATACGTTTGTTCCTTCAGTTCTAACTTACAGGATAATTACTTTAATTGCCCAAAACGTACTTATTTATTTTCACTGTATTAAAGTTTATGCGTTTACAAGCTGCGCAAATTTCCGTAAAAAATCATCAAAGACTTGACAAGGATGATTATAAAAATAAGTCTTCGTTTATACTTATTCAGAAGTTTTCGGATTATGAAAAAGCCATCTTCCCCTTAAATCACTTAATATTTTCGCTCTGAATTGAAAAACGTGAAGCAATAGCAGTAAAAAACTAATAAGCGAAAATAAATCGCTTCTTCTTGGAATAAAAATCAACCATAAAGGTGTTTATTAACGTTATATAATGAACTATACATAACAGTACTTTTATAACACATTGGCCAGCTAACTAATACAGGTACGTGTTCACTCAGGTATGAAGAAAACTACACTTGTCAGTATTATAACTGTCTATCCCTGTCTACAGGTTTATAAGAGATTATATTTTAAAATAGATAAAATATAATTGATTTTGTGACAGGTACACGAGGTAAACAAACGGGGTATAGTTTAACCAAAGCATCTTTTTATTTAAGTGCATTAATCGTTATCAGAACAAGAGCTGTCGGAAGGACAGCACGCTCGACTATTCTAAGTGCTTGATAGTAAAAGAGCCTTGATAATGTTAAATTTTTAAGTTCACAAAAGGGCTAATTTTTTTTTATAAATTCAAGTTATAGGCCTTGAAGAGAGTCTAATTATACAGTATTGGCTTGACTATTCGGAAGGTAATGTCACAAGGGTGTTTTATTGAGTATAATAATACTAATTACCTATGAATACATAAATTTGACAGAAAAGGTACAAAGGCTTGTTATTAAGATGTTTTATTAAGTAAATCACAGCTTTATTATTATTAATGCTTAAATTGTCCCAAAAAAGGCACAAACCCTTCAGTAGTTATTGAGATAACAGCTTACAAGCAAAACTTTACCATGAATTTCTAAGTTAAAAAAGGGGAGAAAAATCAGCCTAAATGCAAGATAGAATTATGGATCTTTGTGAGTGAACTACAATTATGACTCTAAATGCATATGTGAAGTTTTAAATAAATATCTTTAATAGTTATTGAGATATGTAAAACTTGCATGTAAACATTAACCAAGAGACTAAGTAGAAAAGGGGATATGAATCAGCCTTAATGCAAGATAGAGTTATGGAACTTGGTCAGTGACATACAATTATGACCCTCCAATTATGACCCTACGTGCATGTGTAAAGTTTCAAGTAAATATCTTTGAAGACCTTTAACCTTTAACCAAAATTTCTAAGTTCCAAAGGGGCATAATTCTGTCAATATTGTAGGCAGAGTTATCCAACTTGTCAATCTGATGTACCTTGCTACTATAAATAAGTATTGTAAGTTTCAATTGAATATCTCAAGCAATAATTGAGATATTTGACTTTACAAAAAAACTTTAACCAAAATTTCTAAGTTAAAAAGGGGCATAATTCTGTCAATATTGTAGGCAGAGTTATCCAACTTGTCAATCTGATGTACCTTGTTACTATAAATAAGTATTGTAAGTTTCAATTGAATATCTCAAGCAATAATTGAGATATTTGACTTTACAAAAAACTTTAACCAAAATTTCTAAGTTAAAAAGGGGCATAATTCTGTCAATATTGTAGGCAGAGTTATCCAACTTGTCAATCTGATGTACCTTGTTACTATAAATAACTATTGTAAGTTTCAATTGAATATCACAAGTAATAATTGAGATATTTGACTTTACAAAAAACTTTAACCAACGCAGACGCCGACGCGGACGCGGACGCCGACGCCGGGGCGACTACAATAGCTCTCATATTCTTCGAATAGTCGAGCTTAAAATGTAATTACCTTCCCGGCAAACTGTCGCTCCACTTCAAAATTGTTGTGTACGGTAAAACGAGCGAACGGCATTTCCGAGAAAGAGCGGAAGGCCGATTTAAACGGATAATTGTAAGTGTTGTTTATGTTTTTGTTTTGTTATTCATTTAAGTTGTATTTTTTCGAAAAACGGAAAATGTAGTTCCGTGTAGGATTGTTTTAGGCTTTCAATGCAAAAACAAAATTATATTAAGCCAGGGAGAACTTTTCTTCCTGACGAAGCGAACGACGATTTGTAGAGTATTGAACTTCCCAACCATTAAAATGCCATACCTTTCGGATTTTTTTAAAAAAGTGTATTAGGAAAATATCAACCCGTAATAAGAACTTCTTTCGTGCAACATAAGTTACTCCCGTAGGATTTCTTAAATTTGTAAATCGATATTTTTTCGAAAGTAGTGGAGCCACAGGGCAAGAGATTGAGCGAAAGGTTCGATGTTGAGCGCAAGGCGATATAAATTTGGCATATTGAGAGGAGCGTAGTCTATGAATTTTTATATATAAAACCTGTAGAAGTTAAAATAGATATGATCAAGTGTTGAGACTGAGATATATATATACCCTTTAAAGACAACTTATAAAGCGTGATATCCTTTCAACGACTATAGCGTAATACATGTTATCGCAAATGTGTCACCTATGGCTGCCGTATAGATTCCATAATTATGTTCCAAATTTGGATGAGGCCCGATCATTGATTCATATGTCATAAGACAGGGTGCCACTTATTCGAGGTCAATCTTGATTTTTGACACGGTTATGTACATTTAAAAAAACGTGTGTCCGTGCAAATTCGGCAAAATCGAATATTTTCAGTTCTACCGCGAACAAATGTTTCCGAGCAGGTACATGTAACGCGATTGTTCCCGCCAAATGTTATGTGTTTCGATAAGTTAGATATTTAAGGTGCAGAACAGAGACAAAATTATGCAAAACACGGGGCACATAAAATGGATCACTTCTACCGAGTTCATTTTACTATGACTTTCTGTAATTAAATTAATAGCTCTAACGTACATGTTCAGATCAAACACAAATAAGCCACGTTCATGAAAAAGAAAGACTTTTGTAAGGTGGGGAATCTCTATGAAAATGGTTGACAAAGTGTCAGTCGTTCTAAGGATATGAAATATGATAAACAAGATCAACAAGGAAAGGCGGCGTTCAATGAACGCCACCCCTACTACAAGAACCGGTGGCAAAGAGCCAAGGAGGCCCTCAAACAAAAACAGAACAGAACATTTTTGTGCCCCCACTTTAGTGGCGGGCAATTAGATTGACCCTTGTCCGTCCGTCCGTCCATCCGTCCGTCCTTCCGTCCGTTCTCTTTTGTATCGCACGTAACTCAAAAAGTATTTGACCTAACGTCATGAAACTTTACAGGAATGTTGATCAGCATGTGTAGTTGTGCAACTGGGTGTTTTCATCTGGATATTTTTAGTATTTTTAGAGTTATTGTCCTTGACTTAGTAAAATTTTGCAATTTTCAACTTGTGTCGCACGTAAAGCAAAAAGGATTTGACTTAGAGTCATGAAACTTTTTAGGAATATTGATCGGCATGTGTAGTTGTGCACCTGGGTATTTTCGTCTGGATTTATTTAGTATTTTCAGAGTTATTGCCCTTGACTTAGTAAAATTTTGCAATTTTCAACTTGTGTCGCACGTAACTAAAAAAGGATTTGACTTAGAGTCATGAAACTTTTCAGGAATATTGATCGGCATGTGTAGTTGTGCACCTGGGTATTTTCGTCTGGATTTATTTAGTATTTTTAGAGTTATTGCCCTTGACTTAGAATTTTTTTGCAATTTTCAACTAGTGCCGCATGTAACTCAAAAAGGATTTGACATAGAGTCATTAAACCTTACGGGAAGGTTGCTCGGCATATTTAGTTTTGCACCTGGGGTTTCACTTGTGGATTTAATCAGTATTTGTAGAGTTATTTCCCTTGAATTAGTAAAAACCGTTTCATTATGTTGTTATTTGTTCCTTGAGTGCTTGAGTTAGAATCAACCAACTTTACAGGAATAATGATCAACATCAGTAAATTACAGAAATAATGATTCACATCACTCTGAAGCTATGAACCTGGGACTTTGCATGTGGATTTTTTTCAGTTTTGTTAGAGTTATTGCCCTTGACTTACAGTAGTATAAATTTCCAATTTTCAACTTGTTCATGCATAGCTCAAAAAGTATTTGACTTGTAGGCCTGAAAGTTTACAAGAATGTTGGTCAGCATGTGTACTTATGCACCTTGGGGTTTGCTTGTGGATTTATTCAGTATTTGTAAAGTTCTTGCCCTTTACTTAGTAAAAGATTTTTAGTTTTCAAAAAATATTTGACCTAGAGTCATAAAATTGACAGAACTGTGGCGCGGTGGGGGCACCCGTGTTCTATGGACACATTTCTAGTTTTATAATACTTGTTCAAAAATATTTAAAGATTATAAACATTTTTTTATAAATACTTGTTCAAAAATATTTAAAGATTATAAACATTTTATCAATTGAACACATCAATAATAATAAAATATATTAGGCACTTATTGACCATTGTTAACTTAGGGTACCTAATAAGTTCCGATATTTTTCTCATTATTTTTGACAAAATTTAAAATTGAGATTTTGGAAGGGCGGCAATCACTTCACGCTTCCCCAAACACAACCCAGCAACACTGGACCACCCACTGCTATGTATTGGGCCTATTTAATTGTAAATTCTCTTTAGATGTTTGGCTATGTTGAATTGTTTGATTTCAGATTTTCTCGTTTTTCTGGTTCAACGCGGTTTAATACATTTTTCACTTCAGAGAGCCACAGGTTGTTTTGAAGAATTCAAAAAAATACTGTCTATAAGGAATACCCAAAAGGGTAAATTTAAAAGTGTTGCAAGGGAAAATAAATATTTGGCGCGTCCACGCCTTCAACATCAAAATATAAAATTACTGAACTTTTGAATTAAGAAACCTACTCAGCTGTGTTCACGAGTCGGTGAACATAGAGCTTTAAACGTTACACGAAAAAATTGTATCGTCCCAAAGTAAAAATAGAAAAAAGCGTGGACGGTGGCATGCACTTCCTAGTACCGTCCATGGACAGGTTCAATAAAACCGAGCCTGCAACATATTCAGCTGGTCGTTTTAAGCGCCTTTTAATAACACCAGGAAATAGCCCTGTTTAAATGTGTCGTTAAGCACGAAAAAGCAATGCGACACGATTTAAAAGTTAATTTTAAAACAATGAATATGAATCAAAGAAAAATCTCTCTCAAACATTTTAATAACTGTCACAACGTTTTTCTGAAGGATAATTTGTGCCAATTGGCAATGTCATTTCAAACTTAAATTAGCAATAGTATCTTAGAAAATTGCAAGATATCTGTATATCAGTCCTAAATATAATGGTTCCTGTAAAGAAAACTTGCCAAATTGTTTACATTGTTTACATGAATAATTAATCTTCAATATAGCGCATGGGCTTGCTTTGACTAATGCAGCTGGCAAATCAGGATATAAGCGTTATACATTGGCCAATAACCAGTAACGGCGAATATGAAAGATAGATTTACTTGTGTAAAATTTATTCGATTTATCTTCTGAGTCATACAGTTTTATCAACATAAGTGATAATGCCTCTTTTATAAGGGTATTTTTATTTTATGCTTATTGTAATAGTTCAAGCTTGTGAGATATGCCAAACCTCTTAGACCTAAATGCATGGCCGATGTTACATTTGTTAGTTTACTTCTCGTTTTTACATCAAAGACCAACAACATTTTGAGAAGTATCTCTTTCTGTACTTCATGGACTTTAAAAACATTAGAGTTTTATTTGTCTCGTTATCACTTTCGTGAAACTTAATTCCTACAAAACCCCAGACAAGTTTACTGTTGGGACAATGATACGGTATGTTCCGCTCGTTAATGTTGGTGCAGAAATTGTTAGTTAAATACATCTGAAATAATAATCACTGTTGTAAAGTTTAAAAAATGCTTGTAAGTGATGCTGAGCTGATTGTTCTAGTTTTGAACGTTTTTTCTAAGTTTCTAAAAATAAATACTAACGATATTGTGCAATATGTTTCAAATACAGTTGAAATGTACTGAGTGGGTGTTAATAGAATGGATTCAATGTTGTCTTTTAATCCTAAATATTTCTAAATCACCATGACCAGGTAGTTCTTAGATGTCGAATAGAACAATAGTTAGACATTCTTATTATTTAACAGAAGTCGATAATTAATTTTTATCCGAATCATTAGGGATTTGGTTTTTCGCTTTTTTATAGCTCGCAGTGAAAAATTCACAGTGAAATTACTGATCGATTACTAAATGGAAATAGACTTGTATTCTATGATTTCACTTATTTTATAAACTTATACTTTTACTCAGTATAAAGGCCTATTGTGCCTCTGAAATGCAATGACTTTTGTGCCACCACTTTATGGTGAGGGCATTTAGATTTACCATCGTCCGTCCGTCCGTCCGTTCTCTTTTGTGTCGGACATAACTCAAAAAGAATTTGACATAGAGTCATAAAACTTTACAGAAATGTGATCAGCATATGCAGTTGTGCACCTGGGTATTTTCGTGTGGATTTATTTAGTATTTTTAAGTTATTGCCCTTGACTTAGTAAAAATTTGCAATTTTCAACTTGTGTCGCATGTAGCTCATAAAGTATTTAACCTAGGGTCATGAAACTTTAAAGGAATGTTTTATCAGCATGTGTAGTTATGCACCTTGGGTTTCGTTTGTGGATTTATCCATTATTTGTAGAGATATTACCCTTGACTTAGTAAAAACCGTTTCATTATGTTGTGTTATTTGTTCCTTGAGTGCTTGAATTAGAATCAACCAACTTTACAGGAATAATACTCAACATCACTGTGAAGCTATGCACCTGGTATTTGACTTGTAGGCCTTAAAGTTTACAAGAATGTTGGTCAGCATGTGTATTTATGCACCAAGTTTACAAGAATGTTTGTCAGCATGTGTATTTTAGCACCTTGGGATTTGCTTGTGGATTTACTTGGTAAAAGATTTTTAGTTTTCAACTTGTGGCACATGTAGTCCAAAAATATTTGACCTAGAGTCAAAAGATTGACAGAACAGTGGAGTGTGGGGGCACCCGTGTCCTATGGACACATTTCTAGTTTTAAGATACTTTTTAGCTCGACTATTCGCAGAATAATCGAGCTAATGCAGTCACCCATTTGTCGGCGTCGGCGGCGGCGTCGGCGTCGGCGTCCCTGTGGTTAAGTTTTTGTATGTAAGCGGGTATCTCCATAACTACTGAAGGGAATGGATTGAAACTTCACACACTTGTTCTCTGTGATTATCTAAAATGATTGGCACAAGTCCCATAACTCTGATTTGCTTTTTTACATAATTATGCCCCTTTTTTGACTTAGAAATTATTGGTTAAGTTTTTGTATGTAAGCTGGTAACTCCATAACTACTGAAGGGAATGGATTGAAACTTCACACACATGTTCTCTGTGATTATCTAAGATGATTGGCACAAGTCCCATAACTCTGATTTTTGCTTTTTTACATAATTATGCCCCTTTTTCGACTTAGAAATTCTTGGTTAAGTTTTTGAATGTTAGCTGGTATCTCCATAACTACTGAAGGGAATGGATTGAAACTTCACACACTTGTTCTCTGTGATTATCTAAGATGATTGACACAAGTCACATAACTCTTGATTTGCTTTTTACATAGTTATGCCCCTTTTTCGACTTAGAAATTCTTGGTTAAGTTTTTGCGTGTAAGCTGGTTTCTCCATAACTACTGAAGGGAATGGATTGAAACTTCACACACTTGTTCTCTGTGATTATCTAAGATGATTGACACAAGTCACATAACTCTTGATTTGCTTTTTACATAGTTATGCCCCTTTTTCGACTTAGAAATTCTTGGTTAAGTTTTTGCGTGTAAGCTGGTATCTCCATAACTACTGAAGGGAATGGATTGAAACTTCACACACTTGTTCTCTGTGATTATCTAAGATGATTGGCACAAGTCCCATAACTCTGATTTGCTTTTTTACATAATTATGCCCCTTTTTTGACTTAGAAATTCTTGGTTAAGTTTTTGTATGTAAGCTGGTATCTCCATAACTACTGAAGGGAATGGATTGAAACTTCACACACTTGTTCTCTGTGATTATCTAAGATGATTGGCACAAGTCCCATAACTCTGATTTGCTTTTTTACATAATTATGCCCCTTTTTTGACTTAGAAATTCTTGGTTAAGTTTTTGTATGTAAGCTGGTATCTCCATAACTACTGAAGGGAATGGATTGAAACTTCACACACTTGTTCTCTGTGATTATCTAAGATGATTGACACAAGTCACATAACTCTTGATTTGCTTTTTTACATAGTTATGCCCCTTTTTCGACTTAGAAATTCTTGGTTAAGTTTTTGCGTGTAAGCTGGTATCTCCATAACTACTGAAGGGAATGGATTGAAACTTTACACACTTGTTCTCTGTGATTATCTAACATGATTGGCAGAAGTCCCATAACTCTGATTTGCTTTTTTACAGCATTATGCCCCTTTTTCGACTTAGAAATTCTTGGTTAAGTTTTTGCGTGTAAGCTTGCATCTCCATAACTACTGAAGGGAATGTATTGAAACTTGAAGGGTTTGTACCTTTTTGGACAATTTTATGTATTCATAAAGGTAAGCATTATTATACTCAATGAAACACCCTTGTGACAAATTTCCGAATAGTCGAGCGTTACTGTCCTCCGACAGTTCTTGTTATTTTTGTTTTTTTGCTACAGTGTACAGAAGGAATACAGAAATATCGTTTGCGCTTTGGCAATTGGCATTATAGCATAAAATCGGCTATTTTTCCCTTTTTTGCCAAACCGTGTGTTAACAAGGGCACGCGCACTTGTTATAGCCCGGTTTTACCTATGCGCAAAAAATTATACAGGGCCCTGTTAACAAAAACAAAAATGGACGCCGATTTGACCTTCTTGCCAAAAGTTGGCGATACATGTAATTTCGCCGCGCGGTCGGAGGCAGAGAAATTTTGTATCATCGACAAAATTAATGAATGGCCTTGTCCCCAATATGTTATCAAATCAAAACATACTGGACAGGTGTTGAGGGCTTTTCGTCATCAACTGTTCCACAGACGCCGGAGCGACTGATCCAACCAGGTAGATATTTAAGTATTTTATCAATAATTTCTTTTCCGTTAGGTTAACGTTTTTCATGTATTTAATATATGCATTCGTATAAATTATTTGTTGAGTCTATTCATGTGAATCTATTTCTAAAACGTTGAAATATTGCAATCTGGACAGCAAAATAAGTAAACAACGCAACGTGCATTTTCGGTACTTTCCGTATGCCCTCGTTTTCTTTCGTGATGTTTACTTCATTAAGTAATTAAATGAAATCTATTACACTGAAAATATGAAAAACCAGATCAACAAGGAAAGGCGGCGTTCAATGAACGCAACCCCCATATGACCCAGCAACAAGAACCAATGGCAAGGAGCCCAGGCGGACCCCAAACATAAAAAGGACAGGGCAACGACACGTTAATCATTAAATGATAAATAATTTGTAACTGATTAGGAATTCAAAGAAAATAATAATAGGCCCACAAAGGGGAAGGGGACAGGAGACCGGGGGAAGGGGGGGGGTTAATCAAAGAAATAAAAACTAGAGGCAATGGGGAAGATACTTACCGTAGACGAGAAAACAACAAGGGACACAAGCAAAAGTGTCACCAAAACAGTATGAAACAACATAGACATACATCTGAGGAACATAGTGGGGCGCCGCCTTGGAACGGTCAGCAGCATAATAATGACTGCTGGGGAGTTTAAACCGGTTAATGGTGCACCAAACCTTACTCTTAACCCCACCATTTTCCTCTTAAACGAGACATTGTAAAATATGTCTAATGAATCCCGCCAAGTGAAATATCAACAATTGCTATGCTTACAAGAGGTGAAATAAGTTAAACACAGAAATGATCATTTAGATACATATAAAAGTACACCCAATGACCATAACAGAAGTAATCAATGTCTAAAAGGAAGACAGAGCAACAAGAAAATCACATATAAGACTCCGACAAAGCAAGGCAGAAGACGAACATTAAGACAATTCAGTCAAGAACTGTCAATCATAGAGTCTCACTTGGTCCGTCAGAAATAATCAAAGGAGGAAAGCGTAGTGTCCAACTGTAAAAGGATTGAACACTAAGCATGCAGTATGTTTTAAAATAGCTGGGTCAAAACCTCTTTTAATAAAACGTTTAATGATTTTAGTAAAAACAACAGAAAAATTACCATGACCCAAAATCTTACGAAGTTTGTAAACCACATCGCCATAAAAACCAGGCTGGCTAATCCCTTGTCGCAGAAGATTTTTTAAATCACTATTGAATTTAGAAATTAAATCAAAGTTACGATTGTAAAATTTAGTAAAATATTTCCGTAATTTATGATAGCGGTAGCCCTGTTTTAGAAGCTTGCTGGTTATAAAAATATTCCGCTCGTTGAAATCCTTTACGTTGTTACAAGCTCTAGCGAATCTAATTAACTGAGAAACATAAACCCCGTAGGATGTTGCATGGGGTACGTCTCCATCCAAATGTGGATAATTAACTATACAAAAGTCAAAGTCATCTCTTTTATCATAAATTTTCGTGTGAATAGAATTGTTGTTGATAGTAATATGAAGATCCAAAAATGATGTACTAAAATTTCAAGAGTTCGTTTTATTAAGTTGTAGTTCCTGCGGATAAATGTCAGACACCATTTGATCAAAATAAGGATTATCTAAATTAAAAATATCATCAAGGTATCTGGAAGTATTATTAAATGCGACTATAACATCTTGTTGTTTCTCTTCAGAGAGACTCAACATAAAGTCTCTTTCATAGCAGTACAAAAACAAATCGGCGACCAGGGGTGCACAATTAGTACCCATAGGAATTCCTATGATCTGTTTAAATAGGGTATTACCAAACCTGACATAAATGTTGTCTAAAAGAAAAGAGAGTGCTCTACAAACTTCGTCACAGGTCCACATAGTATAATGTTTAACAATACCGTTAGTAAAAAAAGCTTTGTTAGAATTGCATGCTAGAAAGGTAACTTTTTCCCGTGCAAAAGTTTTCTGAATTAGGGAAATTAGTTTATCATTGATTAATTTATGTGACACTTGTTTTGATTTGTACACATACTTTTTATATAATTTTATTTTTGCAGTCACATCGACCCCTACTGCAACTGAGCTGTTTTTAGAGGAAATAGAGCCAAATGTGCTGCAAGAAATCTTAAATGATGCTTTTGGTATGTAATAGTAAATTAAACTAAAAGAATTGAATACAAGATACAAGATACAAGAAACTTTATTTTAAGTCGGTTTACATATTACAAGAAGCGTTAGCTAATAAGCTATTTACCGAGAATTAAAAAGGCATAAAACATATTTACTAACATATAACAGATCTGAAAATAAAAACATATAAAACTTGTAGCAAACATATAAAACTTGTAGCAGTTTTAATAGAATAGAATAACTTTTATTTCCAATCAAGGGTCATGTTAAATGACATGTGAATCACAAAAATAATAATGAGATCAAAGATCAAATAAAGACGTTAAAGAAACTAAAACTTGATTTGTATATTATAGTAACAACAATAAACTTAAAGAAGAAGAAAACAATACAAACAAACACAGTAAATAACCAGCTAACAATAAAGTTATTGGAATAATATATATGTACTGTATTTTTTAATTATTTACAAGCCTGTGACTTTGCTTCTTTCTTAATTTTACATGCTTGGCAACCGTAATAATAAAGCACAGATTTTTGTTTAACCCTATTTATTCCAGTTTCTAAGGTAAGCAAGAACTAATAAAAGATAAGAAAACTCTTTTAGGTCCAAGCCGGGATTCAACACTGGTCTCTTAACAGTAAACACACAAACCATGTCACTAAATAGCTGTTTCTAAGGCTGTTATACATTTTCAATATATAAGCATCTTATAAACTTTCAAAGATAATTGGTCTGATGACAATGTAAATAGTAAAGATGACAATGTAAATAGTAAAAAAGACAATTCCTCTGATTTGGATGATGAAGAGCTTGACAGGCTAGATATAGAGGCAAAGTGTGCTAACACAGAGCAATCTGAAAGATGGGCATTCAAGAAATTGACAGGTATTAAAATTAAACTGAAAAAGAATAACTTGACAAAGAATTATACTATAGAAATTCTCAATTAAAGTAACAGAAAAGTTTAAGAATGTTAGTCAACAATTGAAAACATTTAATATTGAGTATATAAGACATGTTATATACAGCTGTATTTTTTAAAAATAAACATTTTTAAATGAAATATGATCATTTTCATACCAAAATTTATAGTTTTATATTTAAAGCAAAATCTTGAAATTTACTGTACATTATATATATTTTTTTATTTTCCTGACATTATAATTTGAAAGATTTCCATTTGAAATTTTATGTATAGGCTATATTAAGAAGTACCGGTAAGTAGTCAACCGAGAAACCAGTGAAAATATGGAAAATATGTTTCACTACATTGAAAAATAACTTTTAACAGTGACAATACGGAAAATACTTTGCAATACAGTGAAATATAAATCCTTACAGTGACAATACGGAAAATGAAAATGCATTTCATTAATATTTTTCAGTATTTTTTTTTAAACATAAATATAAAATAAACTTTATTACTATTTAATATGTAACAAATAGAGGATGTTCAAGTATTTTCTATAAATACAGGATTTATTTTCATAGGTGGTGTGAAATGAATATTTACAGCCATGAGTGATATATGATAATTTTCATGCCACATGATGAAAATAAATCCTGTATTTATAGAAAAAATTGAATTTTCTGTTTATTATATTCATTTATCCCTTTTTGACATTACAATTTGAAAGACTTTCTTTTAAATTTTGTTTATTGGCTGAATTTAGAAGGAAGAAGTCCTTCAAGAAACCAGTGAAAATATGGAAAATATGTTTCACTGCAGTGAAATATATATTTTTACTGTGCAAATATTTCATTTATAAATATATAACAAAAGCATATTTTTTTCAGATTACATTAGGAAGAGAAACATAATTTTAGATTTTCACAATATTACACCTGAAGAGCTTGGTAAAACACTAAGAAAATTTTATGCTGAAATTAAAACAAAGGACGGTAAAAAGTTTGCCCCAGGCAGCCTACGTGGAATAAGAGCTGGAATCCACCGAGCTCTGACTTCCCCACCATTCAACAGAAACTTCAATATTTTAGTTGATAAAGAATTTATTTTAGCAAATAAAATGATAGATAATATGGTGTAAAACTTATATAAATGCCAGAAGTGAAAAGCCAGCCCACTATCCGGCTATTGCAGAAGGTGACCTTTTTAAACTTTCAAGCTATCTTGCTAAATACCAAGAATCCCCTGAAATTTTGTTCCACTGTTTTTGGTTTTTATTATGCTACTTGTTTGCCAGACATGGGAGGGAAGGGTTTATGCAGGCTTCAGGCTTCATATGCAGGCTTCATAACCTCAGATCCCCTTTCAAAATTCCATTTTATTTAGTTCCGCCCATTGTTTTGTCGTTTAGGGCACACACATTTTTTTACTTGGGGACCATATGCCGCTTTTCATGGAATGGCACTTACGTGTCACATTGAAGGTTCCATGATAACCGTCATATAGACACATCTGCGGATGTTTCAAAATTCCAAATTGTACCCGTTCGTGTTAAATGTTGAATTCTGCTTAAGCCGGTGCTAGGGGGCGTGGACGGTAACTTGCACTTTCAAGTACCGTCCATGAACAGGCTCAATCAAACCGAGCCTGCAACATTTTCAATTTTGCCGTGTTGGGCTTTCTTTATGGATTCTGTTTTTCTCTATTTTAGGGATATGACCAGGAATACCTTCCAATTTAAAACTGATGACCTTGGTTATGAGTATTTAGTTATGACAACTACAGAGAAAACCAAAAATTGGCAATGGGGCAGTAGTTCCAAAGCATGGGACTATAGTGATGTAAGATCATATGGGTTAGAGGTAAATAATTGTCATCTCAGTATTGTTAAGGTGTACAAGTTTTATATTTCCAAATTGAATCCTAGAAATGAGGCCTTATTTCAACGGCCAATACTAAGTCCTAAATTTATAGAAAATCCATACTGGTTCACTGAACAAGTTATAGGTAAAAACAAACTTGCTGAAGTAATGAAGTCAATTTCAACAAGTGCTGGTCTTTCACAAATTTATACAAACCATTCTGTTCGTGCAACAGCCATAACAGTTCTGTACCAGAGTGGTGTAGATACCAAGCAAATATGCAAATTAACAAAGCACAAAAATGAAGAAAGTCTGAAGCATTATATTGATGGTCAAACCTCTGACCAAAAAATGCAGTGTGCTAATGTTTTGTCCGGGGCACTTTCCAAATCAAATGTCAGTGACCAAGTTACCAAAACCAATTCTGTAGCTGTTCCAGAAAGTGAAACTGATGTACCACTACCAGTAGTTTCTAGTGTCTCGGGTCAGGATTCGAACATGTCTGAAAGAAAACAATCCACTGTTGCGCAAAGTTCGATTAATGTCAATGAAAATATGCAAAACATTATGATGCCTTTTGCTGGTCCCCAACATTTTACATTCAATGTTTCAGGAGGAGCTTGTCATTTTCATTTTCATTACGACTCGCAGAAAGATGCAAGAAATTGATAAATTGTTAAAAAAATGACAATTTATATGTAAGACATGATACACATTAATTTGTTGCAGCAGATATCAATTAAATTATTTTATTTTTAATTAAAAAGTCTGCTTTTTTGTGTTTAAATAACTCTTGCTTCTTGTTTTTTAAGTTACAATGTCTGCAGAGTTTTTAGGAATAGTTGGTAGCCTAGCCCGGTACGGCTTTAAAAGACCAGCACTTGTTGATATTAACTTCGTTACTACATGTTTAATATAAAGAGAATATTGGATAAGTGTAGTTTAATACTAAATTTATTGAACGTGTTGAATAAAATCATATTATGCGAGCCTCTGGCAAGCATAATATTGTTTTATTCAACGAGTTTGATAAATTTAGTATTGAATCTACACGAATATAATATTCTATTTATCACATATATAAAATATAAGAACAGTACTGGCCAGGGACCATCAACCGGACACTTTTTGAACATTTTTCTGTACAGATTTTATAATTTTTAACCTAGAGACCTAAGAATTTGAAACAGTTCAGCTAGGCTCTTCTCCTAACTAACAAACTAGTTTGTCTATTTCTGATTGTAGTAAACTGTTAAAATGAGTATTTTCCAATGACGCGCCTATAGTGTAATGCTAACATTAGCGCGCTTTAACACTATATTAATATATAGCGCAAATGATGTCACCTCAAAGTTTTATTACACTAGTGTAATATCGTTTTTATTAAATGGCTTTATTACACTCCTGCGCCAAGGTATATGTGATAAACACAAATGTCAAACCGTCATAAAAAGTTATAAACAAACTACATAAAAAATTATAAACAAACTTAAACAGTACAGGAAAAAGTGATTGTAAATATTTTCACTGCTCGAAGAGCGATTTATCAATCTAACATTATTATATATATTAGTATATAGATTATCTCATTTGTGAGAGTGTCATAATTATAAAACAACTTTACTGTACTGTATATATTTCACTTGAGACATGATATGCTAGATATTTAATGCCTTCTGGTTTGAAGAATCTGATATGAATATGATAAATTATTACAGTTAATGTTTAAAAAGAACTTTAGAACTGTTTATAAGTTCACTTCAGACCTTATAAATGAATAAAGTATTGTCATAACTGTATGTGAATAGTCAAGGAATGAGAAAATGATAAATTGGACATATTCTTATTGCCAATATTGGAATGTAAAGTAGACTCAGCAAAATAAAATAAAAATACATTACATGTTTGATAAATAAATTATTTATTGTGCCTTGAATTGTTAATTGATTTGTAAAAATTTACATGTTGTAATGATTAATGAAATAAAATTATACATGTAGTATGGATCTACTTACAGAACTGAAACTTCACTGTCTTCATTTGTTTTTTAACTCTTTATTATCTCAGTGTGTCCATCATTGTTTCCTTCACATAAATGGTTTCACCAACATGAACAGTTTAACAGTCTTTTATTTTTTCTTCAGGTTTCAGTCAGAAAATACAAATGAAACATACATTTATTTCAGTGTGTCTCAAAGGAATCTACCGGTATAACCCTAATTTTTTCCACGAACTGTATACTGTTATCCATTTATAAATCAACAGCTGCATCCATTTTGACTTTTTGTGTGGTACACAACGTGTGATGATACACGAGGCCTAAAAAAGGCTACATTGTCCTTACGCCTATCAACTTTTTATCAATTTCAATACAATACACTGCTTTAATTTCATCATAATTGTTAAAAGTATGCCATGAGGCTGAGCTTTTTTCATAAATCTATTAATACTCGACATTTCTTTCGGCGCCGACCTTTACTATTTCCCAAGTTGTTGGCCGCGAAAATTTAAACGCATATGTAAAACTTGTTGCCAAAGCGACGTGCGAATTGGATAAATACCGTCGAAGCGCAACCGTTTCCCCCGGTATTTATGAATTTGTTTTGAATTAAAAATATGAATCTGGTTAAAAATTTTATGCTATAATGGCGTCAACGCACGTTTTTCCGTGTTATAATGTCTGCAGAGTCCCTCGGAACTGTTGGAGCCCTCGCCCTACCGGGCTCGGGCACCAACCGTTCCTCGGGACTCTGCAGACGTTAAAACACGGAAAAACGTGCGTTAACCCTATATAATGATAGTATTATTTTTCAAAAGTTAAAATATTTAATAAAAGACCAACGCGGGAGAGCGTTGCAATTTCAAGAACCGTCCATGAACAGGCTCAATCAAACCGAGCCTGCAACATTTTCAATTTTGCCGTGTTGGGCTTTATTTAGGGATTCTGTTTTTATCTATTTTTGTGATAAATGTTGAATATATCTTAAACCGGTACTGGCGGTCGGGGAAGGGTTAAACTAGCAGCGCAATTGGAACTACGAGCCGATTGGTAAAAGTAAAAATAATGACTGTAATTATATGTTTACTGTTTTCATGTTTTTCCTATTAACACCTTGAAGTTAATAGGTGTTTCTGGAACAGTTGATACACCGTTCTATTGTCAGCAAATTTATATGGTCGTTGCTCCTCATTGTTGCGGCGAGAATTTCCTGACACGCGTATTACTACCGCTTTGTTGGATGAAAGAATTAAAGCCCAGCACGAACTCTTTTAATTGCTTGTGAAAAAGATATTGCTTATGTTGATACGTAAACGATATTCTTTAGCTGGTACTTTGTTTCGGAAAAAAATATTGTAATTACTACAACATATTTAGGTAGTGAAATGGCATATATGAAAACAATTAAATAAACATATTAAAGGTATACATATTTAACAGCCATATTTTAAGATGGTCACTACATTGTGTTATTTAAGTATAACATCCATTCAATGTTTATTTGTATTTCCTTTACTAAACGAAGTATCTGAAAATCGCTGACGTGATTGTTCAAAAGTTTGTTATGATAATTCAATAATTTCAAAAATGTTTTATTAACATAATCAAGATGAATCTCGTAGAAATGAAACGATGTTTGTTTTTGTATATGCACCTGTATAACCACGGTGCATCTGGTACTGAAACTGATACAAGGCGAAATGTGGTTATTAAACAATCATGAATGCAAAATTTATTCTTGATACATTCATTAAACAAATTTGCTTTATGTGGTATTTTAAATCTTTGTAATTATCATAAATATCATATGTAATATATTCGCTCTGAATTTAAACAAAGTAATGAGGGCAAAATAAATACAATTTAACAATTTCACCAAAATGAAACGTTCTAGTGCAGTGCATAATGAAATGTTTAAATAGTTTAATAGACATCTGTTTTATAGTCTTATCATTATGATTCTAGTGCATTTCAATTTTGATATAAATATAGAAGAGTTAAAAGAGTTTGCTGCAAATCTTTGAACTAATATCCCATGACTGAGTTTTTCATTTCTTATTATTATATGATCTAAATATAGCTGCAATCTCATTGGTCCAAACAGTAGTCAACAGAGCTTTTTATAAAATCATATTTACTGGATGTAGTATCATATTCACTGGCTGAATTGGATTTTCCCAGTCTAAAAATAGATTGAGACTCATATTCAATGATACACCGTAGACTGTTAATTACGCGTGTTAATTAAAAAATAATTGTTGTTTTTTGTTCTTTATGGCATATTTCTCGATTAAAATATCAATACTTTACTATTATACTTAAAGGTTACACCGCAATGATGAGTATAAACTTGAATTATTTTTGTATGCGCAACGTTCGCGTAGTCGTTGCACGCCTAACACGTGCGTCTTTTTTCCCGCGCTTCTACGAGGCAAAATTTGTACATGTATAATTATAAGGTTGTACTTTTGTGATTTTTTTTTTTAATTTCTTAGCCTATTCATATAATAAAACAATTATTGACTAGTGAACCATTGAATATGATGTGATATTCACCGGCAGAAAGTCATATTGACCTCGGCTATCGCCTCGGTCAATATGTCATCTGCCGGTAAATATCACATCATATTCAATGGCTCACTAGTCAATAATTGTATATTATCGCCCTTGAAATGTATTCGTATAATATGTATAACAAGTTCATTTAGAAGAAATGATGATTGGGATCCAAAACAAATAGAGAAAAGCAGAATCACTAAAAAGAACGCCCAAAACGACAAAATTGAAAATGCTGTAGGCTCGGTTTGATTGAGCTTGTTCATGGACGGTACTGGTCCACGCCCCCTAACACCGGCTTAATCAAAATTCAACATTTAATCATAATGGTGAAATTTTGAATTTATAAGTATCCGCACTTTAATAGTCACGTTTTATATAGTAAAGTGAGGTTACATGTAAGCTCTTTTAATTTTGGTTGGATATGGTACGGGTCTGATGCCTTTTATGTCTTATCAACTATATTTCTGTTCAAATGTAAGACTTTACTGTTGATCATTTGCTTATTAAAAGATTATGTATCGTTTAATCGGGATATAATAAATTAATGTCCAAGGATTACAATAAACCATTACGTGCGTGTCAGTACTGTCTTAAAGTGTCTTATTGTAAATAAGACACGTGGTGTTAGATTTCTGGCACAATAGTAGGTTAGCTTTCCCTATGTCATTGACTAAATCGTACTCGCCCTGCTACATTATAAAACAAAAACTAGAATGGATGTAATTAAATTCACGTGTGGTAACGCTTCACTTTAATTTTAATTTTCCCAACTTAAAGCCATTTTACGCCTCCGTAACAACTCGCTTGTCTTCATAAGGAAGAATATTCAAATGACATCTTTACATTAGATGAATAAGAAAACAATATATATAACATTAAATAAAATTAAATACAGCAGCCGGAAATGCACAAAGAAAGCTGCAAGCAACCGCAAAAAAATAGGAACCACAATTTTCTTCTATTGTTTTGTATTCTTTAGTTATTTTTATCACAAATATTTTATCTTACATTAGTTACTATATAAAAAAAATGAATTATCCTAAATAGGTTTTTACTATCAGACACAATTCTATAGCATATTAAATAACTCATCGCACTATTTTAAAATTTTGTGGATATTTTATCTTGATATAGTAAGTGATGTAAAATTTAAAAAAAAATGACATAAAATAAAAATAAATATTTAACAATTGAAAAGAGAGTTTAAAGAACAAAAATGTGTCCTACATTTTGCGGGTTGCATCTTTCTCTGTGCATTTCGTGCATTTCTGGGTGCTGTATTTTATATTTTGTATATTCTTGGTTATGTTATATAAGGATGACATTTGGACATTTTTCTTTTAATATTATGAAGATGAATGTCAGAAGCTTTCTACTATCAATTTGTATTAGCCTGAGCGATTGAAATCATTTAGTCTCGAAACAAATATACGATTAGAATTTATATACAGTGTTAATGGCTACCATTTAGGTACGAGTATAAAGGCATATATTCCCGTTTGATAGATGCATGGCGTACTTGTTGTTCTAACTGAAATGCAAGTATGTCCTTCATAAATAAGCTCACACAAATTGAGAATATTGTTTCACATTGCTGATGTAAAATTAGGGAGTGTCTGTTGCGATGACTATAAATGGTAAACGTCTCTCATAGTCTAATCTAATCAAAGACATATGTTAGTTTTGTGATATATAAACTTCAAGGACCTGTTGTCCCATTTCTAGTTTTTTACTCAAGTTGGGGTAAACAAAACTTTCAAGATCGAATACTTCACTTAAACTTTAAAAAATAGATATAACTATCCAAGTTGCATTATTAAAATTAATGCCTCGAAAATGGTCATAACGATTCTGAATGTTAGTTAAGTGTATAAGAATCATAAACGGAAGAAAGTACTTTACTGGATATGTAAAATAATAAAGAAATGTTTATTTAATATTTCAAGTGCGCGAGAAAGAAATATATTCTTTGGTTTTCTGAGGTTTTTTTAAAAAGAATAGCAACAAACCGTTCTGTTAATATTCATGTTTTATAACATTTATCTACGTTCAAATATAATTTCATTCACAAATTCAGTTAAGCAATTTATGCTTATGCTTATGTGAAAGCTATTTTTAACGTTTGGTGTAAATTAAACTTCATTTAATAGAAAACAAGCATTAATTATATAAACTTTATACATCAAAAACACAAATTTGTTTTATAAACTTATCAAGAACAATTATGAATTCACGTGTATTTATTATTACAATTTGTTTCATTAATTTCAACAGCAGATGTACCTTGGTTATTCAAGTACACTTTCAAGCTATGACAAGAAGCTGTTTCTGTATTTTATCAGCAGTTTTATCCTGATTTTTATTTCGTTAAAGATGAGATTTTTATTGAAATAATTGGCATTCTTGATAACAGTCTGCGAAATAATAATTAGAATGTGTTATATTATCGTTTGGATTGTAATTATTGATATTTTATAATTGGCATTTCATATTTTTTCAAAAAATGTAAAAGAAACTTGTAACAATCTTTTATCATATTCCTCAGACAGATGCCAACGAGTTACGTTATTGATGAGTTACCTAACTGATTGGCAATATTAATGTTTATTGTTTTTCACTGAAACAATGTATCAATGTAAGTACTTGTGATGCTTTTCTTTTGCCGGCCAAAAACCGGTCTAAAATCATTTGACTTCCTAGAAGAAATGAATACAAGAAGAGTTTTTCATTGGTCATTTTAAAATTACAAAATAAAACCTGGGAATCTCATTTGCCATTAGAAAATAAAACATTTTACACTGCATTCAGATCTCATTCCATTACATTTTCTTGTGAACAATTTAACTTTTTTTTACCATGTACATAAATTTCATATACATTCATTTCACAAACTTACATATTAATATCAAATCATATCATAATTTTTTTAGTGAATATTATCTGTAACTTAATTTTTACTTAGGTCATAGCTTTCTTTTATTGTTTTATAAAAGTTAAGGAGTAGAAAAGTCAAAGTAATGAAAAAGAGGGAACATGTATTAGTTTTTTAAGTCTTTCCTAAATGAAAACAGAGAAGAAAATTTGAAGTAATAAAATAAAAAAAATGAGGGAAGGTGTGCAAAAGAGAGATCATACCCCGGTATTGTAAAACGCATGTTTAAAGTTTGTCATTAAATCTTAATAAAAGTTAATGTTTATAATGTTTGTGGTGAAGAGTACGTATTATAATTTTAAAAAGGACCATTTCTTAAGATGGTATTCAACCTTATTTTGAATCATTGCAATTTCTTTTTCAATAGTAATTCTAAGTTTTAGATATGACAGGAAATGTTTGAAAGAAGGTAGCTTTTGTCTATTTTTTTAAAAAAAAATAAGGTTTCATTAGATAAATAATGAAATTTATTACATCACTTTTCCAACTATTTTGCAAAATACCAAATCTTATGATTTTTAAATTGAAAAGAATAGGTAACCCGTTAATATTTAAAAAAAATCATAGTCCATTCCACATAACTTGAACAAGATGACATTCCCAGAATAGATGTTCCATACTTTCAGACTGCATATTACAAAAATCACACAAATTTGTACTTGATAATTTTATTTTTAATAGATGTTATTTGTTGGAATTATTCGCATTAAATATTTATAAAAATCACCCACTGTTTTTATACATTACACATTATATAAGATTCCAATGGATATTTATAGAAATTCTTTTTGAGTTTTTTATCGTTTATGCGAAGGAAATTATAAGTAAACGTAAACTTATTTTCATTTACACCTGCTCACTTACTATATACCCTTGGATGGGCATAATGTCACTTAAAAAGATATAAAATACAGTATTAACAACAAGTTGGTAAATCGCCTAAACGAGCCAGGAAATCCTGCACAAACCATAGACTGAGCTGGCTTTAGCTGTAACATTATGAAGTAAGTTTTCAAGGTTTTTTAATTATAAGAAATTTCAATATTCAAGGTTTTTAATTATAAGAAATGTCAAATTCATTGCTTTTTCTATGCATTACATCCTAAAAGCTTAAAACTGGCATTTTGATGATATTATTTTTGGCGTTATACGGACAAATAAACGTAATCAAAGACGAAATAGAATCTAATACTTACCGACCTTAATCTCTTATGGACTTGGAAACTTTACATAACAATATAAATTGATTTAAATCTATCAAGCTAGGTTATATGTCTGATAGTTCAAGTTTTGTGATGTTGCCAAACAAAACCAACATCAAAATAACCTTTATTGAACATACTTTACAGTTTTTATGTTGGAAGGAATTTCATATTATTCTTAATCATTTTCCAAACAGTTTATCAACTAAACGCCGTTATCTTCGTTAAATGCAATTTTGACGCAAATCATGTATTATCTGATCTAGAACAGACAGTGAAAAGTTTCTTATCATAAAATGTAATAAGACTAAATGATAGAATTAATACTCTAAAACTATTCGAAGCCAACTGCATGCTGTGTATGGATACATTAAGGTAAACTTGTCAAGATCCAAAGCTAAGAAATAAAACATAATATGAACGTAACCTTAATATCCATTTATCATGATGTCAGAACTGTGTATTGAAAGATATTTTTGTTTATCACATAAGCTAGAGTATCATCGAATGATAAACATTCCGCTTATTTAAGTCACAAATTTTTGAAAGAACCAAAGACAATAAAAAAAACATGCCTTCGATTACAAAGTAGTTAAAAACTAGAAATGTGTCCATAGGACACGGGTGCCCCCACGGCGCCACTGTTCTGTCAATCTTATGACTCTAGGTCAAATATTTTCAAATCATTATTCCTGTACTTTAGTGATGTTGATCATTATTCCTGTAAAGTTGGTTGATTCTAATTCAAGCACTCAAAAAACAAATAACAACATAATGAAACGGTTTTTACTAAGTGAAGGGAAATAATTCTACAAATACTGGATAAATTCACAAGCGAAACCCCAGGTGCAAAACTAAATATGTTGAGCAACCTTCCCGTAAGGTTTAATGACTTTATGTCAAATCCTTTTTGAATTACATGCGACACAAGTTGAAAATTGCAAAATTTTACTTAGTCAAGGGCAATAACTCTAAAAATACTAAAAATATTCAGATGAAAATACCCAGGTGCACAACTACACATGCTGATCAACTTTCCTGTAAAGTTTCATGACTCTAGGTCAAATACTTTTTGAGTTACGTGCGACACAAGTTGAAAATTGCAAAATTTTACTAAGTCAAGGGCAATTACTCTGAAAATACTACAAATATCCAGACAAAAATACCCAGATGCACAACTACACATGCTGATCAACATTCCTGTAAAGTTTGATGACTCTAGGTCAAATACTTTTTGAGTTACGTACGACACAAGTTGAAAATTGCAAAATTTTACTAAGTCAAGGGCAATTACTCTGATAACACTAAAAATATCCAGACGAAAATACCCAGGTGCACAACTAAACATGCTGATCAACATTCCTGTAAAGTTTCATGACTCTAGGTCAAATACTTTTTGAGTTACGTGCGACACAAAAAATAACGGACGGATGGAAGGACGGACGGACGGACGGATGGACGGACGGACGGACAAGGAAAAATCTAAATGCCCGCCGCTGATCAACATTCCTGTAAAGTTTCATGACTCTAGGTCAAATACTTTTGAGTTACGTGCGACACAAATTGAAAATTGCAAAATTTTCCTAAGTCAAGGGCAATTACTCTGAAAATACTAAAAAATATCCAGACAAAAATACCCAGGTGCACAACTACACATGCTGATCAACATTCCTGTAAAGTTTCATGACTCTAGGTCAAATACCTTTTGAGTTACGTGCGACACAATTTGAAAATTGCAAAATTTTACTAAGTCAAGGGCAATAACTCTGAAAATACTAAAACTATCCAGACGAAAATACCCAGGTGTACAAATACACATGCTGATCAACATTCCTGTAAAGTTTCATGACTCTAGGTCAAATACTTTTTGAGTAACGTGCGACACAAAAGAGAACGGACGGACGGAAGGACGGACGGACGGATGGACGGACGGACGGACAAGGGTAAATCTAAATGCCCGCCACTAAAGTGGGGGCACAAAAAACATAAAAAAAAATCCAAAATTTTTATTTTTATAAAGTCGAAGAAGATATTCCTCCTTGGACTTACAAATCCCGAGAAGTTAAGTTATTTTTCAATTTAATTAAGTCATCCAATTCTTCTGAAATGTTCATAGATTCTTTTTCAAAATTGAATAAAGAACTTTTTAACGAAATTTGCAGTGACGACTCAGTGACAAAACTCATTTTAGACCTACTTATTTTAGTGTGTGTCAAGTTATGACCAGTAATGAGTAAGTGTAAGCATCAAACCAAAACAACACAAAAAAGTATTCTTGAAATTAAATACGAGTAGTTAGTTAGTTAGTTAGATATTAATAAATAATTTGACATTGATTTCAGATGTGTCCCATGTACTTGAATTTATTGTCAAAAAGTTATTGTGAAATAAATTTATGTACCGTATTTGTTTTATTACCTAAAAATATTCAAAGTCGTATTTTTACACATTTTTTTATAATAAAATCTAAACACAGACTATGTCTACCTTAGTACAAACATTGGCATTCTTGACATTCAAATCAAGTCGTTTATGCTAATCTGAAAGAAAGCAGTTGCTGCTGTTGCTGCGTTAAAAGAGAGATATAAATACTCATATCTACATGCATCCAAATGCACTTGAAGATAACATGAAACATGTTTAGTAAATAAATAAGATGAAGAAATAATTTAGTGTTTCAGGAAAGAATAGACAAATGCTTCTTTTAAAATATGAACTTAATTTTGTGTTCCTTAGATTTGCTTTCTTTCCTTTCTGAAGCCGAAAGTGTTTACTCTTCGTCACCAGTATAGAGCATTTCTGTGCTGTCAGACCGGGTTATTATGTAGGCTGACAATCCGTTAAAATGCAAATAATAAACAGTTTAATTATTGGAAACTGCACAAGTCCATTTAAAAAATGAGCATGCTAAAGGTTAATAGATAATAATCTATTTCAATGTATTTGTCTATCACTTGTTTGCATTTGAAATATTCATCATAGCTCCTATATATCCAGATTCTTTTTTTTAATTAACTTTTCTAAATGAGAGGTTATATAAAAACACGACTTATAAGTAAATCATTTTTAAATAGATATGTACTTATTGATAAGAGAAATAAGGTGTAGCATAATGACAAGCTGTCCCTGTTTCGTACCAATCGACTGATAAAAACTAATGCACACATTAAAACAAATAGTTTTGTTTGAAAACAATATTGAAAAGTAGTTTGACGTATTCAGTATTATTTCGCGAACAGATAAAATATTGCGTGAGTATCAGTGTAAATTATCTACAAAACAAATCATAATCGCGAAACACATCAATCGTTTTTCAAAGAAAAACAGCTTTAAAGATAAAACAAATGTTAAATCATCATATAAACTGACGTGAAATAAATTTGTAAATAATGTGCACTTGGAGAATACGTAGATAAACGTCGACAAAGCAGTTCATTTGAGAATACTAATTTTCGACTAAATTTCAGTTATTTAGACTTATCTTGCAAGACAAACGTTTAAACATAGTCTGTAAAATTATTATAAAGCAAAAGTCTTTTTGTCGTTCTATCACATTAAACATTGATAAAATGAAGTGCAGATGTCCCACGACTGGACACACTTTATGGCATAAATATTTTGTCTTGTATCAAAATTTAAATTATAAAGTTAAAGTAATAAAATAAAAAGATTTTGCGGTTTTGATGCCAGTTTTAAATAACTAATAATAATAATATTATATCTAATAAACAAAACACATTTCATACGAAGGATAGAAATTGAAACACTATTTTTCGGCCGAAAGCCGTCTGATTTCACCTTGACTTCCGCTAAAATTAACAGTAAAGAAATGAATAAAGGCAGAATTTTCATTGGTCATTTTAACACTAATAGCCTGTTCGATTGATACTTTAGAAGAGCTTCTGTTATAGGTAGAGGTATGTTCGATTTCGCGATGGCAAGAAGTGTTGGAAAAAGATATAAGTCAGAATAAATATAAAAACACAATAATGATATTTACTACAGCTTTTCAATAAATATATGCAATTAAATATGACAGATCGCCTTTTGATACTTTTGCGTTCGATTGGGTTTCTCTTCTTAGTTGTTCTAGTCATTATATTCTCTTCTCGAACCGGGCATAAGAAAATTGTAACGAACTTTCGACTAATTTACAGTTGCAAAATTCTCCGTGGAATTAGTGTACAGTATCTACTAAATCTTTGTTTTATTATAAATTCCTATTCAAATCAAATTCCATTTTGATTAAAATCAAATAGTGTAAGTAATATTGTTTAAATCTAAGATGACAATTAATGGGGAAAAACATTGTGGGTAAAAATGAACTGAAATAAAATTATTGAGTACGAATAAAATGTTCTGTTTGCGGTTAGCAAAGTAAGTAGTAGCTTATCCTATGTAAGTTAACAAGTTTGACTTCGGCCGAGTATCTTTTTAAAGATACTTCTTGTTGAATGTAAGATCAGCTTAGAATTATTCATAACAATACCCATAAGCAATATTTATTGTATAATAACTATGTATGTAATGTTCTTTTCCCAGTTATGTATTGACCATTCCCACTGCTTATATTTTGTTTATAAATTTGCACACATGTTATTGCAGAATTTGATATTTTGTTATCTATGTCTTCCAAATAAAGAGTATGTTCTGTTCTATCAAATCAAAGAAATGGAGAATAACATTTAGTAAATCAATCCTAAATTCTGTTGACATTTGATCATTTTTGGTATGAAACGTTTTATATTGTAAGGTTAGTTGCCTTATTGTATGTAAGTTTGGCGAAACACGACAGGGTAGCTGTTTCTTGCAACATTTATATTCTTATATGTTTAACATGTATAACTGTACTTGCTTTTACAATTAAAACAAATTTGAGAATTTGCAACAGAATGTTGTTCGAACAGGAAAAATCTGTAATCAATGTGTTTTGTTTGTTTTCTTCTTTTTGTATGTTTTCTTGTAGTTTTTTCTTTTAATTTTTAAATTTATTTAATGTTTATAGCTACCTTATCTTCTGTGTTCTAAATATTCGTTATACTATTTCTTTATCTTCAACGAACATTTTATTTCTGATTTTCAAAATAGCTAATTATTCATAAAGATGGACATGTTAAAATAATAATAAAAAAAACATTCACTATGATTTAAATAAACAATTGGAAACCGGGGGCAGTTATAAAGTAAAAGAATTTGTCTTATTTGATTACTACACATTGAATGGTATAATAGTAGTAAAGTGCATTTGTAATATGGTGAGAAGTGTAACATCCTTTATTGTACTCAGTACTCTTTCATTTCATGTTCCAAAATAAACCCTCATTTTTTTTTTAAAAAATTGAAATTTTCGAATTTAGGCTTATCAATATAATGGACATGTTTCAATCTTCGTCAAATATAATTGCGTACAGATTAAGTATATTTTAATCCTAACATAAGAACAAAAATAGTAAAGAGTTAGATTCCATCTCGATACAATCCCTCCCTAATGACTAAAATATCTTAAAATATCACAGCTTAACGTTCAATGCCGTAATTATATATAGTTACACACGAAGTTCTGGCTGAACTTTTCCCAGGTCGAAATAACAGGTATGTCTTGGATCGTCTGCACGCAAAGTAGTTTTAAAAGATAAGATTATTTTAAAGTTAGATTATTTTCAATAGTTATTACAGCTTTACTGACATGAAATGATGTCTGTTTAAATCAGACGTGAGTAAACTTCTCTCTAATTTGTTTTTTTTATAGGAAAAGAAAATACCTGTACTGAAAAAAAAACAAAAACATTTTGTAATATCCGAATGAATGGATGATATCTTAAAATGTCTATTAATGATTGGCGTAGATTCCAATATTATCTCATTGTGCAGCTATATCATAGTGAGTATACTAATAAGAGAGGTACTTTATAGATTGTTGGTTTCTTACACCATCTATTTTCGATTTTTATGTAATTTAAAATTTTACTTAGTTTCCAAACTTAACTGTCAGACCTGTTTTGACTGACTTACTTATTTATTAACATTCACATCCTACGTGCGTGCCAGTTCTTTTAAGTTACCTGAATTTAACTCGATGCAAAACTTGTCCTAATTTCATTTACAAGATTATTCAGATCCGACAATTGAAAACTAAGATCAGCCGGTTCATCCGTGCCGACCGGTCATGGTCTGCACCGTTCGCTATAGAGTGGGTACTTATTTGAATTTTTCTTATGTGATAACTAGTTTTGCCGAGATTGAAAGATAAACGATTCCATTGAAGACATTTATTTAGCGTGGTAAAGCTTAAAAGAACCTTTTTGGCTTGCTTTTCTGTTCATGGGTCTGACGTAAAGTAACGTATGTATTGCAATATATTTAACTAAAAGTCATTATTTTCAAAGATACAACCTTATATTTTTGGTAAAATGAAATAAATTATGATTATTCATCACTAAAACAAATTACTTAAATAGCAATACTGAATCAAGACCAATTCAATTTGTATCGAACAACTCCAAAAGAGTTCAAAGAGACATTTAAAAAAATGTTTATGAGCACTAGTACATAAATGCGACGGAAATAAAACACTGACTTTGGCTTTTGGTGATAAAATGCATTGTTACATATTATGTAATTATCGTTACCTTTAAGTAAATATTAAAACAGACATTGTTTTTAAAACAAGTTAATCATTATATCAAGAGCATTAAAAGCTACGTATATAACACACCCTCTCATATAATCTTATATATTGTATGTAGGTAATTGCTTTAAATATAACTGTTCTTAATTTACGTTGATAATACAATGCATAACGTCATATATTTCACATTCTAAAGTCGATTTATCTTTACTATGTTAGTCTTCAACACAATTTAACATAATATACGAATTAACGATCAAACCTATTTTACCAAAGAACATAGACCTGTCAGTTCAAAGGAAAATACAATATACTACACGACTTATGATTTACCTTTCATTTCTTGTTTTATAACAGGTATGCATTGTTCTTCTCATTATCACTATACAGTTCATTTGCGCCTGACGATCTATGTTGTTAGCGGAAGGATATGGTGGTTGCCATCTCTGTATGAGGTGGTGAGCAACCACACATGTTTACTTCATTAGGAGCTAAACCCCCACAGTGAAAACATAAAACACATAGACACACTGCACCTCATGTAAAAGACCAATTAATTGCGCGTTTCTGAAACCAGTCATTTACATGTGGATAAACAATATGTGTTGTTTTTCTTGGTCTTTGAAAACGGATATCCCAAGATTAATACAGAAGATATTTCTTTAACAATTGATGATAATGATTAAACTGATGGGTCGAGTTTTAGGAGCTCTTCTCGACTTTTCTAGACAGTTATCATTTCATAAAGTGTTATATAATGAGCAACATAAGTAATGAGTTTAGTGTTCATATGAAATGCTGGCAAAAAATTGAACTGTTAATCAGTGTGCATATATTGGATTTTAGATTTACATATCTCCAAATGATAAATCCATCTATATTTGAACATTACTGGACAGTTTCCCATTTTATATTTCTTATATCATGAAGTTTGTGATCATTGACTTAAAAAGTGAAATAATTCAATGCTTTATTATGAAGACACTCTTAGAATTATTGTAGTATTCGTGTTTTAGGTGTATCTTACTATATTTCAATTAAATTTTGATATCTTTTATAATAGTTTTTTTTATAGATTTGCCTTATTTTGTCTTTTGTCATTTATTTATTATGACTTCATTTAAGTTTAAATTTTACCCGTTGAATTATATTTAATTTGCTGTTATAAAAAATTATGTCAATGTCCATAAACTATTTATGAGCAAATAACAGCCGAAACATTAACTGTTTACTCGTTATCTAACCCTTGATCTGATTTCCAGACATACAAATAATTTATAAATTCATTATAAATTTCTGTGATTATCTAATTATATGAAATTACGGGAGAAAAATGGGTTCTGTCTGTTTTCTGCAGGGATATCCTATGAGACATTAATTAAATATAAAATAAAGCAAATAATTACTTTAATTTATAATGTCCTCTAATTGAAGTGAACAATCCCAACTTTTTCCTCTTATTTCCTTCAGTTTTTCATTCACCGGCAATAAATATTCAAAGGCATTTTTTATCTAAAGGTATGTCGGATTCTAAACATAAAGCCACCTTCCGCAACGTTGGTAAATGGTTAAAATTTTAACTATTTGATAAGATATTATTACGAAAAACCTAAAGACGTGTCACAGATACATTTTACAATAGCACCAGCAGTAGTAAAGCTACCCGATGAGTAAATTTAAAACTGTTCAAAATTGTTTTAGTTATGTATGATTGTTCCCTAGTTTTATAGCACTGATCAAGAAAATAAAAGAAATGATAGACATATAAGCGATATGTGAATCATATTTAACCAAACAGTGTGATATTCTTCTCATAATATCTCCGGCGTTTCCCTAATAAGGATAAGAACAATACATTATGTTTTGGTCATTGAACGTTAACGAATTTCTGAGTGTTTGATGATATCATTGCATACATGTAAAAATAGCTTGAGGTCAACATGGACTCATAAACAGGCATGGCATGGGAAATCCAAAAGTATAAAAAAATCTATATCTAAACACAATCTCACTCAACGGATTATTGTGAAAAATGACATTTGAAAAAGTGTTGCTTTTTAACCATTCACAATTTATCTTTGGCTTCTTGATGCCATTTTTAACGTTATTGTTTATTCAAAGAAGTCTGAAAATTGAGCTCCATTGATTTCCAAATCAAATTCTTAGATAGATCAACTGGTGTAAATGAAAAGGAACACATTGCAAACGATATTGCAAAGGTTTCTTCCCTGGTCTTAGTTAAAAGCGTGTACATGTGTTTCAATTTTGGGTTATTTTGCACAATTGAAATAGCAAACGATCTAGGATTTTAGCACATACGTTATTAATCTACACTTTTATCATCAAATAGTCGCCCTTCATTTAAACAAGAAGCCCTTAATCGCTTAATAGGATTAATCAACAAGGACAAGCATTCCTATTAATTCAGGTCTATCGAAATCATCAAAGGGGTAGAGAAGATGTCATTTAATTAGCTATTTCCAAAGGTCAATGTCATTTATGAGTCAAGGTCAAGGTCAGTCTGGTCTACTTGAAGGTCTTGTGGAAAGGGTTGTTGTGTCCTAGTATAAAGACAATCCATTAAGAAACGGGAACAACAATCTGAAAAAAAGAAACTTCAACAAGCTGGTGTCTTCCTGTGAATGTACAATTAAGAAAGCTATTTTAGTCCTGACGATTATATACCTTGCTGTGAGTGATTATAAAATGCACATATGAATATCACGTGTATCAACTGGCCCTGATAATAGACTAACATAATTAAGTACATGACAGGTGCGCAGATTATTTAAAGAATAGAAAAAAAATCGAAATCCAAAACAAATTTTTACGAAAACCCATTTTTACCCCCGCCCTTCTACTCTTTTCTATATTACTATACCGTTTTCCACAAGACAGTTCCTTCTTAGTGTAGTGTCAATCTAGTTTGTCTTTCTATTTCTTTATATTTGGACTTATAATTATACGTTTGTTCCTTCAGTTCTAACTTACAGGACAAATACTTTAATTGCCCAAAACGTTCTCATTTATTTCAATGTATTAAAGTTTATGCGTTTACAAGCTGCGCAAATTTCCGTAAAAAAATCATCAAAGACTTGACAAGGATGATTATAAAAATAAATGTTATAGTCTTCGTTAATACTTATTCAGAAGTTTTCGGATTATGAAAAAGCCATCTTCCCCTTAAATCACTTAATACTTTCGCTCTGAATTGAAAAACGTGAAGCAATAGCAGTAAAAAACTAATAAGCGAAAATAAATCGCATCTTCTTGGAATAAAAATCAACCATAAAGGTGTTTGTTAACGTTATATAATGAACTATACATAACAGTACTTTTATAACACAATGGCCAGCTAACTAATACAGGTACGTGTTCACTCAGGTATGAAGAAAACTACACTTGTCAGTATTATAACTGTCTATCCCTGTCTACAGGTTTATAAGAGATTATATTTTAAAATAGATAAAATATAATTGATTATGTGACAGGTACACGAGGTAAACAAACGGGGTATATTTTAACCAAAGCATCTTTTTATTTAAGTGCATTAATCGTTATCAGAAAAATTGAATTGTTTTCAAATTTAAGTTTTATGAGTAAATAATATTACCCGACAGTACCATATGGTTTCCTTCCGTTAATTTCTCACAATTCGCTAAACTATTTACACCGGAAGTAAGCTCTTCAATTAACTTCTCTTACTTCCGCCACGTGTATAAGATGTCAG